>NC_050511.2:44608962-44911788 GCF_012460135.2 Molothrus ater
CTTTCATACAGATAGGTATATCAACTTGAAACACATTACACCTTCCACCCACCTAAAAAATGCAAGAGGCTCGCCTAATTTTCCCTATTCTTGACTTTGTTTCTGGTCAATCAGCATTCTCTGGTATTACTGAAATTTAGAGTTGCAAAATGCTCATTTAATCAGTTACCTGCTCAATAGAATATCGGCTTTTTCTGCATTATTTATTACTAATCTTACAATACTTTTAATAATTTTGAAAGCAAATTTCCATACTGTTTTCTTCTATATATTTCCTTTATTTAAAAGCTCAGTCAGAAAAAATTCATGAAAAGCTGATGTCATTTCAGAGCTTCACATGCAACCTGCAAGTATGATACTAGAGTACATGGTCTTGAGAGGTACGGATCAATGGTAATACTTTTGAGTTTAGAGGAGCAAACTTTATCTCACTTGTATTTCAAATCAATCAAGAGAATAAAAACCAGGAGGAAGTGTCCTTCTTATTTTCCCTTCACATCTGTAAGTTTTCTTCAGGACCAGACTACAAAAATAAAGGTTTACCTCCACAATTTTGCAGCACTTGAACTGGCTTTCATTTCCAAATATATCATTTAGTGTAAATATAGTATAGTCACCTATTTTCACACATAACTTTAATGGAGGATGATGTGCAGATATTATAAAAAGGGAAACATTAAAAATGTGCTTGCAAAATCAAGCTATTGCATTATGTCTCTACAGGAGAAAGAAAATCCTGCTTAAGAGCTTCCCAGAGTGAAATAAAGTAGCAACTAGCATTTGCAGTCTTGCTCTTTTTCTGTTTTTTTTTGCATAGTGGTTAGTATGGATTTTAAATGGTGCAAATTACCTGCAACATGACAATTCTTACAGTTATTTGTGTAGTTTTATAAGAAGCAGCTGTCATTCCCTGTTAATCCTTTACATCTATATTTTTTCATGCTCAAAGCTTCGGTATATGTAGGTCTTCTAATCCTATATTATGAAAACCTTCACTTTTTAACTGCTTTCACTGTAAAATATGAACAAGCTGTGTTGTCATGGATACATGAAGATTAGGGAAAGGGTAGAACTATCACAAAACCTGCATGCATGAATAACATGAATTATGAAAGCTTTTTTTCCCCTCCACACATGATTTTGCAAACACAGTTGCTCTATTTAGTTGATGATTTTAAAATCCAAAACACTTCCTTTATCTGAAATGCTTTTTCTACAGTTAATAATACTGTATAAGCTCACTTAAGTGTCCACAAAGCAATGTCAAAACCTAGCTTCTGTACTCACGTTCTTTTTCTTTCTTAGAACATCTTTATGTTAGTTTTTAAGAGTCATGGCTATGTTTGACACTGTATATCCTTTAAAGCAGCTGGACTTTCTTCTTCCTCCAGTTGATACCCAGTCTACCTCCAGTCTATCTGTTGATAGACCCAATAAAATACTTTTATATCATTTCCTAACGATTCAAAAAATAATTTTACTTCAGACAAGATAAATCTTTAAACAGCTAGGAAAAAATAGAGGAGGGAAAAACAGCACAAAACCAAAAAGTGGAACTAACACCATTGGTGTTATCCTGAACAGTATGCACCTTTTCCTACTCCCCCCTTGGCAAGTTTTGACGCTACTCTTGACACTATTCTGACTCTCAACTTGACCTGCTAAGTGATCAAATTTAGAGATGTTCTAAACAGCAAGGCAAACAATTTGTTTACTTATTACTACCTTCATCAATAATGAACTTGGCTACTCCAGGAAGAGACTTGGAAAAAATGACAGAAGGGGAAGGGAGAAAGGGAAATATATAATGGGCAAAATAATTTCTCTAAAAAATACTTTGGGCCTTTAAAAAATCTGAAAATAAAGAAATAAAAAAACCATGTTATATTACACATAGGAATGTATTCGTCTTGTATTTTGTGCAGAACTTGCATTTTGATATCTACATCTACAGATTAGCACCTCAGATTCTAAGTGGTGATAACACACCAGACCAAACTGACTACACTGAAAAACTAACAGAAAACTTGTTCTACTGTGCCTTGTGGAATACTTTGATGAGTAAAACTATTTATGATAACCCAAGAAGCATCAAAAAAATTTGTATGTGCTCAGCCGAAACAGAAAAATTAATTACATAATACATCAGTAAAGCCTAGAGAGATCTTCTGACATACCAAATTTTGAAGAGTACCCACAATGTCAAATGCTTTAAAATGTTTGGATTAGATGATATACCAACTTTTCAAATATTCATATATAGCTAATTTCTTACATATTGCTTTTTCTAAGTCACTTGAATTCTAGGAGCTGCTATGAGTCTAAGAAATAGAAAAACCTCCTTGCAAAATCCCATGAAGTCTCGCCCCTTTAAACTCTTCCCGTACCAATCTGTGCTGGCTATGATCTAACTCCCAGAGTAACCTTCTCCATAATTTTGCCAGGCACTGAAGCGAGACAGACCTGTAACTGACAGCATTTTTCTTCTTTCTCTTCTTGAAAACTGGAATAATATTTGCTAGCTACCAGCTGACTGGGACCTCTCCAAACTCCAAGCCCATTGAAAAATAACAGAGAGAGGCCTTGCTCTCCAAGTACCTCAAAGTCTGAGACACTTTCTCACCTCTTCATTAAGCACTTGAGATTTGGTCCTGAAATGCCTTAGATTTCTAAGCTTGCAAAGTAGCATTAAAATCACTCAGAACTGTGTCAGTAGCTGCATACTAAAATTTTTGATTCACTGCATTTTAAAAATCTGTTCCAGAAGAACATACCCTTACCCTGTGATGACTTCCTACTTCTACTCATCATGTCAGCAAAAGGGCACACACACTGAACAAGTTTATTCATTAAGTGTTGAGAACTGTGGGCTGCTTCAATGGGATATTTTATTAAATAACGGAGACTTCTATAAAAATTTAATAGATTTTCAACATAAAGAAGGAAGATAAAAGAAGTTTTTTCCATTTCAAGATGGTGCAGAAGACAGTGATGCTGCAATTTGGGTTTAATAAAAACACTAGAAAAACCCACCAGAATACTGTACATTACATTTAATAAACTTACAAAAAGGTAAAATACGCCAAACTCCAGCAAACTGGTGCTTGGCAGCACTGACTAGAAGATGATTTAGATAACAATTCTTTTGATGCTCATTTCCAAAGTCTTCTCGGTTGTGTTACAGCCAGCAGTCTGCACACAGACAACTGAATGTATGACTGCATGGATACAGCACTGGTCAAAGTGATGACTGTGGAGAGATTTCCTTGTAGGCTCACTGATATTTCTTTCTCTATTCAGACATTACAGAGATGACAAATTGCTCTAAAGCTCAATGTGGAATTGAGTTTCTCTTCTTCTGGTTCAGAAGAAATGGGATTACTAGTGGTTTCCTGCCTTCCCTTGCTAGTGGCCTGCCCTAAACATCTAAAGACTGTTAGGCATTTCTATTATAAACACTTCAGACTTCTTGTAAGTCACAGGGGGACTTCAGTGGCTAACACCATGGTTTTAATTTACCACAGAAGAGCACATCTACAAAATGGACTGCAGTACACTCACTGACTTGTAAAAACATACCAGCCTACTGTATTATTCATATATGTTCATCTTACATATCATTACCAAAGTCATAACACTACAGCTGACAAAACAATACTAATAACCCAATTCTCTTTCTTTTCATCTGTCTAATAAATTTAAAAAAAAAAGTTTATGAAATTTTGACAAAATTCTACAGTAATTGGTTTCCACAGAAAATCAATCTAGTACACTTCAGGATTCACAGGGTGGGAAAAGAAAAGGAAAGGGAATCCAGTATCAAAAATATCTAGAAGTTTCAGTCTTCTAGATTTAAAGAAAAGTGGGACATTCAACCAGAATTCTTTGACATAAAGCAAGATTTTCCTAAGGAGAAATAAGAAATTTTTCACTGTTAAAAGGCAAAATCTATGCCCTTTATTTTCTTCACTTTCAAATAAGTTATTCCTAAGTGGGAAAAAGCATACTACTGTAAAATAAGACTGAACTTTCACACACTGTGGGCATCCCAGCATACCTCCTGAATGGCTGTCATGACAACATGTTGAACTGATTCTTCCATCATCATTATGGTCTGGATGTACTCTGAAAATAAAAGCATTCTGAAATGTCAATGTTGAAACTCAACTCATAGAAGGTAAGATCAGAAGCTGCATCCTTCCTACAAAATGACTAGATGCCATGGATGACACTGAAATGTATAAGCACCAGTCAAGTTCCACTCCAACATATTCAACAAGATTTTATCACAAGCCTGTTCAGATACAAATCCAGGCTTATTTGAACTCTACAACAATGAAAAAAGTCATGATTACCTTTTTTCCTCTCCTGGCATCTCACACTTCTGAAATAACTACTTTTATCCTTTTCTCACTTTGTTCCCAAACTGTTCAGGCTCTTGAAGTACATGATCCATGCATAGGTTGTCCTTTTCTGTAAGTGTAACAGTAACAACTTGCCTTCCTACAGCATCCTCATTTTAAAGCATTTTCATGTTCATTTTTGGTGTCTGTTCTTATTTCTCTAGTACATCACAAATTAAGTCCCCTCCACTTTTTAAGTTCTCAGCTCTGTGTACGTGAGCTACGCAAGAGGTACCTTGTAAGATGATACAATAACCAGAACAACAAATTCTGACATTTAGACTAACTCAAGGAGTAAACAACTTGCCCAGTATAATACAGTTTCTAGTCAAATATCATCTCCTTTATTCTTTTAATGATGCGATTAAGAGAAAGACACTGGGGATAAAGTCACCTTCAACTGGGTAATTTGCTCATGCTGAATTTGCTCAAATACAGATTATTCTGGTGTTTCAAATCTGCATTTTTAATGCCCAGACTGAAAGAATTAAGGGGACACAAAATCAAGATATGCTTGCCACTTGAAAATGAAAAATAGTCACCAAAAGGAAGATAATTTTATATAAAACAGAGATGACAGGAGGTTTAATAAACCAGAGTTATTTATGCACTTGTGGAAGAACATTACTCCTATTTTGATTAATAGGAGACAACCTCCTGGTTAAGAGAACAGAAGTAATTTCAGAAGGAGAAACTAAAGTGATTTAGTCACCTAGGACAACTGAAAAAGGGAAACTAGCTGTAAAGGTAAGATGCACCAAGCATGGGGAAGACAACAGGCCTAAAATCCTGGCAACCATCAAACACAAAATGAGCTATAACTGTCACACAATTACAGTAAAAAAAGCCTTATTTTCCAACACATGACTATGTTTCCTGTTTAAAGTATTTAGAATAAATGTTTGCATTTGCCATTACATTACCTTCATCTGGCTTGAATGAAGTGTAATTTAAGGTAACTCGGTAACAATCTACAGCCTACACCTAAGGCAAGTTTAGAACATGAGATGTAGCACACTTTAACAAACATCTCCATTGTTCATCACATCCTCTGTGGCACCCTCAAGAAAGATGAATAGGTCTCTACTGTATTTGTGCAAGTCTGAATTACAGTCAGTGCCACTTGGGTAGAGAGACAGAAGTCTCCTTCAGGGACTGCTAAAGTGGGATTCAATTGTCTGGCAATTGGCCTGAAGTGACTTTTTGGATGACCTTATTGTGCTCCATCTTCAGCTGTTGCCCAAAAGAGCATGGTTGCCAGCATTACTTGTTCCTATTTGCAAACCCCATAGACACATCTTAGAAACTACAGAAAACCAGTTCACACCAGACATTTCATCTGACCAAGCACCAATAATAATGATGGCTTTTTGCCATGTAGTAAAATAATGCCTGGAATGCATCTCTGCAATCAATAGTTATGCTGAATAATGCAATAATCACATTTTTCCATTCTTGACTATCCTGATCTACCTCATAAATGGTTAAAAGGTGTACCCAAGAATTTTTTTTCTTTGTAGACTGATTTTTCAACTTAGCAAACCAAAACTGAAAATACGTATCTTGGAAGTAAATTCAATTCCAGTCTGAGTCTCCAAAAGCAGTGAAGCTTACACCAAAAAACAGTCACTATCTGTACTACAAAAAAATGTCATCATTATTATTTAAAAAAAGAAACTGTTTTTGACAGAAACCCAAGAAATATAATTTTTCTCCTTAATAGTTGCACAATAACCAAGAAAACATGTTTCAAAATGTATTACCTTGCTTCTGTTCACAATTCACAGCACATCCCAAAATAAGTTGAAGCATTCTCCCAAGCTCCGCAGCATCAGCATGTTCTCCAATCAGGTTAACATCAGGAAGGGTGAAGTCATTTATCTGTTGCCCTAGAATCTGCACAAAGACAAGGTAAATACATGGCTGTATCGCTGCACATATACAAATCAATTTATTTCATACAAAGATGATTCATAATCAACAACAGCAATTCATTCTTACTTTAGTATAGTTTTGAATACACCTTCAAAACAAACCAAATTGCTTAACATAACATCTCACTATAAAATCATACTGTTTGATACAAACAATATTAGGGAAAAGATAAACATGACTGTCTCAACTCACAAGCAACTACTAGATAAACACTTAGCAAGATTCTTTCTTAAAGGATTAGATGTTGAAACATTAAATGTTTCACCTATACAATACATATATCTAACACTAACAGGAGACAAATACAAGATAGCAAAAAACTCAGATCACTAGACCTCACACTTCTAGTAAATTTAAGGATATCTGGCAAGTCTTACAGCTAAGAAAGCTGCTCCATGGAAGAGAATCTGAGGTAGTAGTACAATGATATGTAATTAAACAGCCCACATGCAGAAAGAAAGAAAAAACCCTGCAAAACAAAAGCCCGTGTGACTCGCTATTAGTGTTATCTGATTTATCATTAAAGATCATTATGGATTAATGATTGGCAGTAGAAGGAACTAGACTATTCTGCTAAATTGCTCTTTACTGAACAGAGGGTTGAAAATATGAATATGAAATTTGGAATTAAACACATCACTGACACATTAATTGCAGATAAAAAGAAACTGTAACTTCTTAAACAGGGTGCAATAAGGAAACAATGACTATATAGAGGGAATCAGTCATGTGTTTGCTGCATGCTCTTTTTTTGTGCAATACCCAAGAAAAACAGAAATCAGGTTAAGGCACTTATAAAAAACATAGCACACAAGAGGAATACAAAAAAATAAGCTATTGTAAAGTTTAGTAGTGTTGGGTTTTGTTGAAGTGTTGCGGTTTTGTTCTGATTATGTACAGTTTGTTTTGTGTTGTGGAACAGTAGGATTTTTAAGCAGTTTTCTCAAAGAATTAACACTACTAAAAATCTCCGCATGCTTTAAAGGACACAGATTCACTCTTATTGGAAAAGACTTTCTTTAGGTCAAAAGAATTCTGTCAATACATCAATCACAATGGAAAATATTACCACCATACACAGACTGCATTAACAGAAAATACAATGTGTTTTGATTCTGGTATGCATTCAGTTCCTGAATTTCTTTCAAATGCAATGCTGGGTTTAAGTTAACAAGACTACAGTGACTTCACAGTCACTGACAACAGAACTCCTGCTGAGGAAAGCTGAAGGGAACAGGTAAATTGGCAAGCACTAGGAAGAAGCCAAGGATGTGAAGGTGTGAACAGAGTTTGAAATAAAAAAGAGAAAAAAAATAATTTAAAGAAAAAGAACCAAAAATATCCATCAAAAGCCCCGAAAGAAATATGAAAATGAAGGATAGACCCTATAATAACTATCTTGAGATGAAAAAGAGCATTTAACCCATTTTCAAAAGACAAAAGATTTATACATTTACAAAAAAAAAAATTAAAAGTTGTAGTTCCAGAGCAGCAGAGGCTTGAAGCAAGATTAACTGAGCCAGAACAAAGCATGAAAGCTACAGTCAGTTACTCAGGCTTCTTGTCCTTCTATACTTTAAGTGACAATGACCGCAAACGTAGCAGTTTGACTGACTGTTCTTCTGAATGCAATAAAAATTTCTGAATTTTTGAGGGTGAACAGTATTAGTATTATACACATTTTTCAAATGCTTTTAACTACATCAGGTAAAATGCATATACATATCTATATTTTTGTAGTGGGGGAGGGAATAATGTTGAGAAAAACATAAGCAGAATTCATTAGTAGAATCCAGATTACCCCTACTATCAGCTCCAGCATTGCCTCAGCAGGAAAAATATCAACCTAAACCAAAATCCAGTGAGATTTATAAACATGCACTACCTTTACAGAAATTAATCAGCTTGAATCCGCTCAGAACTTGCCTAATAGCAAAGTTTTGACACCAGACACTTGATCATCATACATACTAATCAACCAAAAAGAAGCTTGCATCACTTTGTCTTAGTAATAATAATTTTCCATAACAAAAACCTGATCTGTTTCTTTTTAGTATTCCCAGTCATGACCAGCTTGCTTAATAATCACTTTTCAACATTTATTTAAACATGGATACCTAATCATTTACTGAAGACAACCTCCTAAGACATAAATTTTTCTTTCTTGAAGTACTTAAATTTATTAACTTAAATTTATTTTCTTGAACTACATCAAGTTATTAACAAATAACCTAATCTCTGTAGTATTTATGAGAAGACAGTATTTTGAAACAAGCAATGTCTAGAACATGCATATTATGGATTTTTTGCTGCCACCTGTACGGATCAATTTGTCTCAAACATCACTGAAAGCATATTTCAGCTGAAGATTCACCACTGAAAGAAAAAATATTGTCTCGTCTGGAGTAATTAAGTGCTGAGTTTGCTCAAAATAAGAGAGAAGGACAAAGACTGAGTTCAGTACACCTGAATTAAAATATTTAATTAAAATTTTAATGTAGGGAGGGGCTAGAAATGCTCTTCCTTCACTCTCCTCAAGAGAAAAATAAAGAAAAGAGCAGACTTCAGCTGCAGAGAAGGAAGGAAAAAAACATCAGACTCAGGTACATTAAAGTACATCAGACACAAAGTCCATCATTAGAACATAGTCAGTAAAGCCATCTATTCTTCACATGAAAAAATTTGCATATCAGGCTTCACTGGTACTCCCGAGTATTCAATAAAGTAGGTGAGAAGGTTTAAAGAAGGCCAAGACTAGGGAACAGGCCATGAATCACTATATATGCCAAAAGGCTTGCAAGAAAACGTCAGAACTTAACTTGCAGAAAACAATTTATCTTCCACAGGTTAACTAAAATACATAATTCAAAAGGCAAGCAGATGAAGATTAGTTCAAATGGTTCTTACCTCATGGTTGTAATCCAGTATTCCTTTTAAAATTTTCTTCAGGTTGCTTACCTATTTGACAAGAAAGAGGAAATACAATAAATACAGGGAGTATTTTACAGAGAAATGATCATAAAGTGGGCAATCATGGAAGAATCACACAAAAGAAGGATATAATTACATCAATTTATGCACAGTTAAATTTAGAATCATGAAAGTTATGCAAGAGGCCCTTATGACCAGACTTCCAGATGTGATTACAAATCTTTATGAATTCAAAGAACCCATTTAAATTTATGAAAAATATAACATTGTCTTGGATAGGCTTTATATCAGATCCTATGGCATGAATGTTTTTATATACTTGTTTATCTTAAGATTATCTTTACATCCAGAAGTTGAAACATTATTTCCCTCCTTTCTTCTCTTGAAGTATCCTAGTAATCTACTTTCTGCAGAGATAAACCTCTTCTTTCAAACCAAAACCAGCTACTGCTCAATATCATCCTTTATTCTCAACCCATAAGTTCAACTTGTTGTTCTTATCATTAATTATTCCTCCTAGCTCTTTTATTTTTGTTCTTGTCAGTCTCTGTCCCTCCTCCCAGTTTTTACAAATGACTGTCTGCCTTAAAGTATCTGGCAAAATTTACATTTCTCCAAGATGACTTCACTGCTATACAAAGGTAGCTTCTGTTCACTCGCATAACCAATGGCATGAGTTAAGTACCTCCTGCTCTACAGAATGGGTGTCACATTCCTCTAGTACTGTGTATTGCCCCCTTTCCAGCAAAAATCCATTTGCATCAAGTCTCTGGAAACAGTGTATTTAAAATTATAAAAATGCCCGTGGGTCTCACAGCTGAAATTCAGAGAAAAAATAAGGAATCTTTGCTGAAAATAACTGCTAGAGACTATCAAAAATTACTGTTCAAATATTTAGGAAATTTAGATAATAGAAGCAGCACACTGTTTCCAGGGACAGAGAAGAGGCTGAGGGAGCTGGGGTTGTTTAGCTTGGAGAAAAGGAGGCTCAGGGGTGACCTTATTACTCTATACAACTCCCTGAAAGGAGGCTGTAGCCAGGTGGGGGTCAGCCTCTTCTCCCAAGTAACAAGAGATGGGACAAGAGGAAAAGGCTTCAAGTTTTGCCAGGAAGTGTTTTTTTGCCAGGAAGAGTATCAGGAAACATCTCTTTATCAGAAAGGGTTATCAAGCATTGTAACAGGCTACCCAGAACATGACTGAGTCACCATCCTTGTGGTGTGCAAAGAGCTGTGTAGATGTGGTACACTGGGACATTACTTATTGGTGGACTTGGCAGTTTATGGTTGGATTCTGTGATCTTAAGGATCTTTACCAACCTCAAAGTTTAAACAGAATCTGCAAAGACTAAAACTGATATAAACAGGATTCACAAAGTTCTCTCACTGACAGCAGCAGTCACAGCAGCAAACTGTGGAACTGCAATGAAGGGAGAGCAAAACCTCTCAAGTTTTAATTGCCTTTGAAGCCCACCATAAATTTTATGTTCTTGACTGCATTCCAGAAATATCCAGTTAGGAGACTCTGTCCACTGACAGAAATTATTTACCTTTCAAACGACCTGACGGCGGTTAAGAAACATGATACTGAAATTCAGGGACAAACACAACACTTCAATATGGTCTACAAACAAAATGAGGTGATGAAAGTAAATTCCAGACTCAAAAAAGAAACAGGATACACACACTAGAAGATTTTTGCCAAGAAAACCAAAATGATAATAATCTGACTACCTGACTCCTATTAATCTACTCTCTTTTGGAAAGAAGTGCCAGAAGTTGATTCCTTATTAAGATATAGGAACATTCTGTCTGAATAATCACTGAATTTTAAGTCATACAAGAAACAAAAACTCAGTTGGACCTGAAAAGTGACACATCAAATACCTTGACAACCTAGAACAAGAACTGGAGATGCTACATTATAGCATGTATATGAGAACATTTATTGTCACTCCCAAAATGGCGTAACAGGCAGTTTACACCTTCTACACCAAAGCACATACTTTTCCTGTACTATTACACACAACATGGTTCTGTAAGAGCTGCAACTATTTCCTAGGTGTCAGCAACCAAGACCACCACTCAAAGGCAATGCATAATCATAACTGAAGTCTGCAACAGATTTAAGAATTTAAAGAAATTAAGAAATTTTACTTTTATATCAAATAATCACAAAGAATACTGCATTGATTGGAATATTATTTTCAAACTTGATTAACTAAAATCTTCTGGTTTATAATTTACCTGAGTCTGCTGCAGAAAGAGCCACGGAAACACAAGGGCCATGTTGCAGAATTTAAGTCCAGTTTACCGATGAGAACATTTGTGAGGAACCTTGAACTTGAACATAATCCCAAAAAATTGAGAAACCAAATGGAAACCTGTGAAATACTTCTTTCCCCCTCTCCTTGTAAGCATTTTTGAATTAAAATTCCTTAAACACAAAGAGCCACCTTCCTCTATGTAACTTTCATAGTGCTTGGAGTTGAGATACTGAAACAAAGTCAATATTGATCAAAATTCATCATGAAAAAGAGCTTATAGGGCAGAATCCTTGAAACAAGAGAACAGCACATAAACTGAAAAAGAAATCTTTGCCATCCTATTTCACCCCACTGTAAATCAACAGTACCAGGGTAGCTTGCTTTTAAGAATTAACTGTACCATCTTTGTATTTGGCACATAATCAGACAATTGTGAGGTTAAAGCAGCTTCTTTATAGACTTCTTTTAAGACTAAGACTGACTTAACCATGATCTTCAGTATTACTCAGACAGCTCTCAATTTTTTTCTAACTTGCTTGCAGTCAATAAACTTAGATAGTTTTACTGCCCCTGGCAGAGAGAGGATCATCACAGGGAAACTACCACTAATATTTTGTACTTGGAAATTGAACTGAGTAGTCCCAGCAACATTTATGATGTCCAAGCACATGAAACAAAGACCTCAAGCAGCTAAATGAAAACCAACAATAGCCTAAGAAAGTGTTAAAAGAAAACCAATTAAATCAGAATTCTAAGTCACAGAAGTGACAGTTGTTCAGAATTACTTTTCACTTTCTTAAGCACATAGGAAAACCTAACTGTAGTTAACAATGACCATTAAATTACATAATGTCAGACCACAACAGGCAGAATTGCCAATACAGATTATGACTATCAAGTATTAAACCATTGTTCAGATGTCAGCCCATGACCACATGGGAAGCCTATTTGCTTGCATCAGCAACCTGAGTTCTTGCTTTTCCATAAAAATATACATGCTACCCTCCCAACACCTTTAACATTCATTCCCTGCAGCCATACTTCTGCTGGAAAAGATGTGAAGTTTACAGGGGTAAAAAAAGTGACAACTATGCTTTGTTTCACCTCGAAATTTGTTGCTTTGTTTCACCTCAGAAATCTGTTGCATCTAATTCACAATAGATGGATCAATAAGTATTTCTAGACAAACCTCTCTCCATTTTCCATCTCTTTACCATCTGAGAATATTGATGAAACCTCAATATTCTCAGTCTTTTGAACACCTAAATTTCACTAATACCCACACCAGATCTGTGTGGGTGTTCCCTACGTTAAAATATCATTACCCTCCCTGCTAGCAGCCAGCTTGGCTTAGTATAGCACCACATGTGCTCAGTATGACACTGACCATTATGACACAGCATTAACTTAATAAACTGACTGGTATGAAAGCAGAGATCATGCGATCTGCCAACACCATAAGACCTAATGGTTGCTTGGTTTTTCTCCTGTTTTTCTTTTATTCTCATTTGTCATATAAAATCTTTTATTAATTACAACTTGCTTACTGTTTCCAATCTCAGGTTTATAAGAGCAGTCTGTCTAGATTTCTCTCTTTACTAACATAGTTGAGTAACAAAGGGAAAGGTAGTGACGTGGGCAATAGAAAATGCCCTTAAGCTTGTGATTGTTGACAAAAAGAGAGCATGGGTTATCTAACTTCCTGTTTTTTCCCCAACATTATGGCAGCCAGTCTCCACTTTTGCATTACCCTTATATCACATGTATGACTGAAACCCTGTTTGTGCTGGAGGCTCTGTGTAAATTGGCTTTTCTTTTTTTAATTTCAAATCTTGAATAACCTCTGGAAATGTTGCTAGCACACACTTTCAAGTGGTTTGGGAATTCTTAACCAATAAGCTTTGGATATCTCATTATGGTACATTTTTATCCATTTGCAGTTAACAGGTGGGGTGGGGGTAAGTAGGTGGGCAGGGGGCACGTGGGGCTGTGTGTGTGCACACACCAAGAAGGAGAGGGAGCACCTGCATTCACTGTTTGTACCCCTCTCACAGGCATATGGTTTTTGAGTTAAACTGCTTTTTGCAGCAATGTCTCTCATCACTGATGAGAGGTGTAACCCAGAGAAAGACTAGGTAGTGAAGGTTCACAAGACTAACACAGCTTGCTACTATAAACACTAATAAAACTGTACTTCAAATTGATGCTGTCTGAATGCCAAAATGAAAAGTTCAGAAGAAAATCAAGCTGAACAATGTGTTTCCTTTCCTTCCTAAGCTTTCCACACTGAATGAAAAAGGATAGGAGGGAAAGGGGGACTTTTATGCCATCCCTCAAATAGCCAACAGTTTATTCTGTAATTGCCCAAAATTGATGTACATGAATAAATCAGTAATTTTTTTCTTGATTAGGGAATTTTATCCCTGAAAAATTTTGCCAATCAAATTATTTTCTAAGCTGCTTTTCATTTTCAGTATAGGTTTTATGTTCCAGATGTCATCTTCCTCAGCCATGAAATACTATGTTGTACACAATTTAAATCTGAACTACATAGAAGTGTTCATTGTACATGAGGAAATAGTTAATGGCTTTGCTTTTTTATGTTTGTAAACCAGCATAAAATTGCAAAGACAGCAGTGAAAAATCTTTTTGTTGCCCAAGGGAAAACACAAACTACTGTGTATATTGATGTATGCTATGAGCATGAAATTTTAACTCTGAAGAAATAACATTTCTCTATTAAATACAGTAGACAAAGATATGGTTAACTCTAAGAACCATAATGCTTGCTGAATGGTTTCTATTTTGTAAGCTCCGCAAGTTTTAGCATTTCCCTTTTTCCCTCCCATGCACTGCTCAATTTCTCAAGTCTGGCAACTTGCCCTGTAACCAAGAATTTAAAAACATCCCTGTGGTTTTGTTTAAATGGTATAGCAACAGCAAAAACACTGCAGTTATCAGAAAGCAAAACACTAAAAAAACCAAACTAACCAAACCCATGCATCTCCCTCCTGCCCCCTCCCAAAAAAAATCTCAGCCTTATGTTCTTGTTTCTTCTCCAAAGAGGACAACACACAATTCAAAATTAACAATCACATCACTCATTACCTTCTCCCTTGTTCTCAGGTAACAAGTAACAGGACAAGAAGAAACTGTCTGAAGTGGCATCAGATAAGTTTTAGGTAAATGTTAGGTAAAAGATTTTCACAGAAAGTGTTGTAGAACATTGGAACAGACTGCCTAGCAAAATAATAGAGTCATTGCCCATGGAAGTGTTAAAAAAATGTGCAGATATGACACTTGGTGACATAATGGGTTGCGGTGAACACAGTGGTGGTGCCAGATTGATAGCTGGACTCAATCTTAAAGGTGTTTCCCAAACTTAACAACTCTGTGATTCTATCATTTTCTGAGTACTTCCATGAACAGTGGTTAGGCAGGCTGTACAAGACCTACACTAATCTCTACCAGCTCCCACTGTTTCACAAAACTTCCTACACATTACATTTATATTGTCTTTCTGTATTTCCCCTACTAGACCAGCTCCTTTACGTGGTTCACGATACCAAGAGTTTGTACAAGTGGTGACTGTTACACCAGATGGTTCTGATAGCATCAGAGACAATGAGCGACCATGTTTAGCAACAAGAAAATAATGTAGCTCATTACCACAACACATGAGATAATTCAATTATCACTTCTCATGGCACTTCTTAAAGTACAAAGGGAAAGCTATATTCTAGAGTCATGCAACTATAATGCCCACATCTTAAATCCAGTAATGGATATATTTCTAAAAGAAGGTTCTAGTGAGGTGGGGGTCAGTCTCTTCTCCCAGTAAGGAAGTGACAGGACAAGAGGAAATGGCCCATGGGGAGTTAAAATTGGGTATTATGAAAAATTTCTTCACCAAAGGCATTGTCAAGCATTGGAAAAGGTTGCCCAGGGAAGTAGCTGAGTTACTATCCCTGAAGGCATTTAAAAGAAGTGTAAATGTGGAGCTTAGCACACGGTTTAGTGTGGACCTGGTAGAGTTAACTTGATCTTAAAGTCTTTTCCAAGCTGAACAATTCTATTAATAGAAATGCACAGATTGAAGTGTTCCTACAAGCCAGACTTTAAATGAAGGACTGGATGATAGACATTTGGAAAACTAGACTACTAATAATGTTTACTCACATATAAAGAACAGTTGGCAAGGTATAAGATTACTTCCAGATTAAAAAACAAGAGTTAAAGTATCACACATGTGCCTTTTAGAATCTTCATGAAAAGGGAAGTGGTCTATAAAAATGTATACAAAAAGCTGAATTATATGTATTTCTTAAACAAAACAAAAAAATCAGTCTTTAGTTCTTCTTCACATGGACACTTGAAAAACAAGATGGAATGACATCAGCAAGAAACTGAAATTTGACCTGATGCTTTGCCAACCTAAGTCACATAAGGAAGTTACTAGATTGCTCAGGTTTTTTTTTCTTTTTCACACCTGCTAAGCTTTTACATCTGCCAAATTAGTGCAAGACATAAAAATAAAATATTTATTCTTCAAACTCCAAATGATAGTTAGAGAAGCTGCTGCTCCACATTCAATCAGCTGAAATGCTACTATAACCAACAGTTCTCAGTTTGTTATCCTCCACATTTAACAGCCAAGATTTCAATATTCCTTTGGGGAAAAACCCAAAAAATATTTTTCAGAAAAGTAAGACCTTGTATCCAGCTGTTCGCTTGCAATTCCATACAATTTTTTGAGAAGTTAATTTATATTAAGTGCTCTACATTCAGCAGATGCCAAAGGAGTCCTAAATGTTTTTTAGGGATGATGTCTCTTATTCAGCAGTCACTCAATATAGCCTCATCAATGTACCCTCACTTTTTGCTGGCAGCCTTAGTAGACAAAACACTCTAAAACATTCCAGACTTCACACAGCTGGTCAGACAGCAGAAACTACGCTGATACATGTTTCCTGGCCAAGTCAAGACATAAACAGCAGTGGTGTGCTCCATCTTTGTCTCAGGCAGCATTCTGTCTCTGAGTGTCCCTGCAATTCAGGAAGTGATGTAGAGAAGCCTGGAAGTACTAAAGCATTTCACAGTTTTAGTCCTTCCCCAGATGCTTGGAATGAGTTTTGGTGGCTGGAACAAAATGGTTTTACAGAAAACAAAAACTAACAGTAAATTCTTAACTATTTTTCTTCCCCCAAATCAGTCAGGCTGAAAATGGAAATTTAAAAAAGCACATTGATCATTCGCTGAAGAAAACCAGTCAAAAACTACACTAACATCTGCATGTGAGACTGTGTTCTTCAGATTCTAAAGCAAAATATTCCTCATTCATAGTTCTTGCAAATTCCGTTTCCTTCAGGTTTGCAGAGAAGTGCTAGAATGCCAAGTGATACAAACAACCCAGCAAACAGACTGTGATTAAAAGTCATGCTGAGTAGAAACACAGAAAAAACATGACTTCCTCCCTTAAAACTCAGTAGCTCTACAGAGCTGACAAAGTAAAAGGAAGCAACATGTTGCCATTTTTCTTTAAATATATTGCTTTTTATGTTCCTATTTTTATGCAGTTGCTTCTCAAAAAAGCTGCTTTTTTAAAAGCCGCTTTCACACTGTACATTAAAAAAAAATCTCTCATTCAATATTTGAAAAACAAGAGGTAATTAATGTATAACATTTACTTGAATATTTTCCTTTTAAATCATAAAAACCTGTTCACAAATTCAAAACGTCTTTGCTAAAACTGTGCAGGACAATACAATATTAAAAAAGGAAGTGTAATTAAAATGGTCTAAAATTCAAAATGCTATCTATAAAGCAAGATCCTAATCCAGAAATGTGAGAATATTTAGACACAATATTGTATTAAGTACTGAAATACAGATTCACAGACAAGCAAAGTAAGTCAAATACCTTTAGCCTCCAATTATCTCCCACTTCTGTTTTGATTCTGTTCAGCCAATTTTCATCAAAATAAGCTGGATCTCTGAAAAATAAAAAGTGCATTTATTAAAAACAAATGATAGAAATTTTGAGTATACATTCATCATTAGGCTCCCATCTCAGGTTTGAGTTAATTTAAATGACTACCTCTTGCATCTGACACATGGCCTCAATATAGTAGTTCAGAATCCTGTTACTACTCACTTTTCCAAGAACTTTTACCCTGTTGACAGCACAGGTTCATCTGTGTGCCATGAGGAGCTTATGCTTTTGAGGAAGCATCTTTGTATTTTGAATGCATTTTCCCTCCATAAGTCCTACCTCTTAATTTCTTGTCTGGTGTTGCAGCAATATTTACTTGCATTTCTTAAAATTATTAAAAATTATTCTTTTTCCACACATTATGGATCCCTACCATTGCACACTGCTTACAACTATTCAGCTGCTAAAATAAAAACCTGAAACTGAACAATACACATGCAGTCTTGATAGAGTGAGAAGAGCTACAAAGAGTCACTGAAGTTTTTATGCCTAAGAAGATACTTGACTATTTCATCTACCAAACACTATCGGTTTTTTAATTCCTCTTTTCACAGTAACCCTACACAAATCTTTTTGTGAACACCCTTCCTTAGAAGCTTTTCTATTCTCTGCACTTTTGACAAGGCAATTAAGAAAAAGAACAGAGAACTATTTCTATGCATAAGTTCTTTCTATTCATTTTTCTCAAAGCATCTTCCACAAGCTGCTTCTTCAAGACACCTCCTGACACTCTCTCTTCTGCTACCAAACTCAAAGATCATCTAAAAAGCTAACATTTTCTACTGCTCAATTCAAATTCTCCCTTTATCACAGAGAATTTTGAAAATGCTATTATCAGAATTAAGGAGAAATAATGTACTATATATAACTGGTTTTAAAGGAGTAGGAAAACATAAGGAAAGGTTTCTATTTTTCTATTTCATCCAACATATGAAGTCAATACAGCCAGAATGAAAAAAACACCTTTCTATTGTTAGCAAAATGCTCTTAAGAGTTTGTGTTTCAGTTTCAGGTGAAGTACTCTGTTTTCTGGACTGCTGCATTTGCCACTGATTACTATTAGATTTACTGCTGCACCTTCTACACATAGAAGTGTTGTGGACTGAGACCTTTTTTTGAAGGGCAAGGCGCCATGAGATCTTTTGGCAAAATTTCAAGAGAACTCTGAATATGCCTGGAGAGTCATATAACATCCATTTCATATATACTGTAAACCAGCAACTACATCAGAACTTTTATTAGAGCACAAACTTTGCAGCCACACTTTGCATCTGATGCACAGTACATGCTGTGTTCCATCTTCTCCACAGTGTCTTCACAACGCAACAAGGTCTGCAAGCTGTACTGCAACCACAATACACAGCAATGGAGGAAGACCACAAATAGCAATGTTTCTCTACTGACACATTTTCATTGCTATTTTTTCACACTTTGTTACAGACTCTGGTGAAGATTACAGCATATTTCATTTCCTTGTCATGGCACCTGCAAACATATATCTGGAAGAACAGCTTTAATTACTAGTTAAGTTGATGACTCCAAATTACTTCCATTCAAAAACAGTACAGTTCTAGCACAGATGACAGAATCTTAAATTGCAAAATAGAAAAAGTAATGTCTTATCCAGACTATCACTGGTTTTGAAATATATGTTTTCAAATAGCTTTCAAATGGCCTCTCTGTCACAAGAAGACAGGTAAACTTAAGAATGATATTGATTCAAGTACATGTAATATCTCTGACACATGAAAAAAGTTTACATTCAGCTTTTACATGAAACAAATAGCTCTCCTTAGAAAAAGCCTTAATTAAAAAGCCTTCATTTGCCTAATTTCTGCTCAATCACAACAAAATCATCTGGACACTAATGATTAGAATGACAGTTCAAATCCATTGTAGGTGTGGGGTTCAAAAATACCCCAATGACTGTCAAATGGTCTTCTGAGAATTGCTGATACACAAATAAGCTAGCTTAACAAGAGACTCACAATTATAAAATATTTATGCAGCTGAGAGATAAAGCAGGTATGACCTATGCTTCCTCATCAAAAAAACCCAACAGCGATTCCTTAAGGAATCTTATCATTTTAAGGGTTGCACTTGGCCACTAACATCTTTAGCTGCTTCAAGGCTGTGGTGTCATAAATATATCAATCTTTAACATACCATTTTCATGGTTCTAGGAAACAACATGAGCAGGTATAAACAACATCCCATAAGCAAAATTATATTTGGACTGACTGGGTAGCTGATATTGCACATCCAGTTTTGAACAATAACAGCACCAGTAAGGGAATCAGCTGAGGAACGCTAACAAGACTTCAGTTAGGTCCATCTTACTTCACTCTGAAAGCCTGACATTCAGCAGAAACTAAGCAGCTTTCCTCAGCTACTACTCTAATAAAAGGAACACAGGGACCAGCAATTGTCTTTTACAGTTCTGATGAAAGTCATAGGCTACCTAAACCCTGATATACGTCATCAGACATACTTAAGGAAGGTCCCTGAGAAATACATCTAAACTCAGTGTGGTAGTCCTCTTCCACAGATCCATTTGTTTTTTCATTTTGTATGTATACAAACCTCATGGAAGCATCCAAGGGTCCAGCAGCTGATAAGCAATCCAGTTGAAATCAATATCATGTAACAATGGTCAAAGTAGCACCAACAGTTCTTTTTAGAGAAGCTTCATACAGCTTACACAATAATTAATAGCACACTGCAAAAACACTTTGACAGGAGCACAATAAGCAGAGAAGCAAAAGATGGGGTATCAACACCAATCAAATCTAGAATGATCATCCTTTCCTCAACCTCATCACCATTATAATTTTCTTTCTCTTCAAAAGTCTCACTGAAGTTCATTGCTAGTAACAACTGCCATGCTCTCTCTATATAACAAACTGTTGGAAATCAAACCTGAAATAACTTTTCCACAGTAACTTCTAAACATACTTTTAAAAAGGGGCTTCCAGAATGTTAGATCATTCACAGCCCTTGCTGCAAAAAAGCCTCTTTTTGCTATATTTCTGGGAACCATAATTCAATCAAATTCAGGTCATCTTAGGCCATTTCATTTGGCAGCAACAGCATTCTTCTTACAGTGTTTGAAAAAGCACTACCTAAGCAAATACAAAAACGTGGGGCTGAGAAGTGAGCAGCTATACTATCAAAAAATTAACTGGAGCATCTTCATTGCCATGAGACGACTCATACATGAACTAAGTATTTTGAATTCACTAAGTTCCTGAGCCTAGACCCAAACTGGCTAACTTTCAGGATTATAAAATATTTGTGTATCAGTTGATTGCTGCCTACTATCTCAGTAGTACTGCAGATAACTGGGACTTTTCTTCAGAGCAGAAGATACTTATGCTGTTGCTAATGCTCTATCACTTCATGTGATGTTTTCAGCAGTGCTCATTTATACCATCTCCATCTTATTTTGTATGTAAATTTTCCTTTATTTAAGCAATCATCTCTCTCCATCACAGATGCCAAGAGACAGAAATATTCTTCTAAAGAAAACCAACCCACAGAGCATGTAGTATAACTCATGATTATTACTCATTATAACAGTGGTACAGTAAGCTGCATCAAAAAATGTGTTTACAAAAAATTTCCCTCCCCCAGTGATATACAAAAGCATGGCTTTTGTGTTTTGCATGTGTCAAAATGCATACATCGTGTTGCAATGTATAATAGAACAAATGAATAATTCATTCAGAGAGGCGCGATGCACAGATGACAGAAGAAAATACATACAAATTCTTACATCTACCAAGGCCAGTATGACAGAGGAAGAAAGAATCAAAACAAGAGGGACACCTGGCACTAAAGTCTCCAGAGTGGGATGAAAGGAAAATTTTAAAACAGGAAATCCTGCTATTCTAGGGATATCAGTGGACAGTGAAAACATAAGTAAAATCATTGCAAGCTACACAAAAAAAAAAAAAAGGATGTGATTCAGAAGCAAGCTATGGCACTTGTACCAGCACAAGCGACACAACTTTAGGCCAACAGTCTACTCATAAAAAAATCAAACATTTTCGTTTGCTTCCACTCTTTACTCCTGCAGTACAAGATTCTTAAAAATAATCATCAACACTGAAAGTATACAGGCATTTCTTCTTACTGTATTTCACATCAATGCTAGTCAGAGGGATTACCACATCTAAATAGAAACAATGAATCCTACAGAACAATACACAAAAGTTAAACTAAAACATAGGCTGAGTTTCTTCCTCCAAGATAATACAGTTAGCACTAGAGAATTACATTCAATGGTATTTTAAGCTGAAAGTCAAACATAAAGTTTTAATGATATAAAGGAAGAAAATGTCCTTCAGGAATTTAACAACACTTGTTTTTTAACAGCTGAGACTGCAAGCAAAATTTTCATGCTTGGTTACATAGAGCACAGTTCTGGTATTTGCTATCGCACACTACATCAATAGCAAAAACCTTCTGGAGGTGTCAGTAATTTCCTCTGTAACCTCTTCTTCTCACAGCTTATTCCAGCAGTTTTGTTAAATAAAATTCTGCTGCATTCGTTGTGATGTCTGGCACTCACCTACAAATGGGCTGCTACTGTGAGTGTAAAAAATATTGAGGATGCGGTATGAAAAATTAAGAACCATAGAAGAAACTGTCAGCCCCCTCCACTTGGTACAAGGCACAGCCGGCTTTTATCAGCTGATGAGCAAGCAATGTTCTTCCTCTTCTCTTTCCTCTTTTCTTCCTTTTTCTGACTAAATCCTACAGTTCTGTTTTGTGCAAATTTTATGTATGTCTAAAACAACTAATTCCCTAAGCCAGAGATCTCTCAAAAACTGCTCCTCATCATGACCTACTATCTCCCACCCTCATAAGTACCAGTGGACTTTTCCTAAGAAGGCAGATGTAAGGAAAAAAAATAGAAATAATAGAATTTACTATTAAACCTTTCAGTTTTTTGGAAGAAATACTATCCTCACTCCCCTATCTGGAAATATATCCAGAACACTAGTCCACTCCAACACCTTTAAATTTTCATCAATGCTCTTCTTTTCTGGATATATTAATTTGCTCTTTAATATTTTAAAACATTAATTAATTTACTATAGTAAAATCCTGATTCACACAAAGTTGCCAAAACATTCCCCTCCCTACCTTTACCTAATCAGGTAAAGGCTCAAAGAACACACACTTAAAAAGAACCTTTAACAGGAAGCACCTAGACTAAGAAACACCTGTTTTTCCTTTTTCCTTGGAAAATTACAAAAATAGTAGTTTATCCTTCTCAATAGAATAAGAGTAATGGCATTTAAGTTGTGTCTGCAGTCAAAACAACACAATTTTCCTTTGAAGATTAACTTTTGGAGAGATTTTCATGTCAAATACAACTATTCAGGTTTTCACTGCAGATGATATGTTTGCAGTGACCTGATGCTTTCAGGCTTGCTCCTTGCTATTTAACATCACTGCATGACTTTTCCAAGTAACCTTAAGCATACAGCTGTCTTCCTGCAAAAATTGTATTCTATATTACTATCTTTCTTGGGGCAGAGGGGGAACCTGTGTTACTAATATAAAAAGGCAAAAAGCCTGCTCTAGACTTGCTTCACATTGTTGAACATGCCCTAACTCCCAGTGAAGTAGTCTTCCTGTTGTCTTTATTCAAAGGACCAACAGGAAGATTTCACTGCTAGTATTGATAGTTTTCAAGAAAGAATATTTAAAACGGCTTTGTCAACATGCTCCTGATCAGCTTTCTAGTCAGCTACAAAAACGCTGATCCCTATATTTGACCTATATTCCACTATCATGTCCAGAGAAAGAGAAAATATTTGGCTATTCTACAATCCCTGGTTTCTACTTCAAAAATCCATTACACTAATCTTCTGTTACACCTCTTATCTTATATTACTTACCTTCTGTTTATTATGTTTTTAAGAAAAAAACAAAAAAAGCAGTATTTTCTCTCAAAAGATTGTTCATGTTATCGCTCCTGTTGTACAATCCAAGATCAGATTGCTGCTGCTCTTCGAAGTTTATCTCAACAGGAATGCAGTCAAGATTTAGCAATACTGTTGCTAAATTTCAGGATAAGAATATGTCTGTTCGTTACATAAGTATGCAAAATGTTAAACCTGAAGCACAACTACCATAAAGTACGATAGTTGAATACTAATTTTGGCATGTTCAAATTATTATATAGGACATAAAGAAAGAATGATAAATTGTCTAGGGGATCTTTACATATTTTAAAATCATGCTACAGAAATGCAATATTTGTATTGTATATTTATTTTTAAACTTCAGTTCATCAGCTGAAAACAGTATCTCAGAACCACATGCTAAAAAGTCTTGCTTTGAAATATTTGACTACATTGAGATTTCCCTTTTCCCCTCTCTTGTTCTTCCTGTGAACTGGCAGTTCCTTCTCTCACTAGGAGGAAGGCTCCTGCTCCTGAGAATCTGCAACTAAAGAAGAGACTCAGTTCCCTCATAGCAGTTACAGCCCTAGGAGGTCTGTCAAACAAATCAGCTGTGTTCAGTAAACCTGAGCCACACAGCAGCACAAGAAGTGCTAAACACTCGAACAGGATGGAGGACCCTCATCTTCTGACTGATATCAAGAAAGGCTGTTGCTTGCTCAGGGTTTGAATTCCGGGCATTGTTGAAAGACTGCTGAAGCTTGTCCAGTCCTCACATTATTATTTCTTCAGCTCTTACACCTGGGCATGAGCTGTACAGGAAGGGAAACCTGCAAAGTACCAAACGTGATTATGCAGCTTTGGAAGGTATGGTCAAGGCTCAAGTGGTGTTCTCCCCTGTTGCAACAGTTAGTGAGGTGGAGGTTTGAGCAGCAGACAAACCCTGCAAGTCAACAACCAGCTGTGATACAGTGTTGGCAATAAAGTTTTAGTTTTGATAACTATTAAACCCTTTTGAGAATAAGGACTGCTTAGAAGAGATGGGATCCACCAGGCTATGGTGGACAGATGCATCTTCACGAACAGGCTGGCCAAGGTGGTAAGAACAGTTTTATACAAAAAAAAAAGTGAATATTAAGTTACAAAGTAGTGAACTCTGCTGAAGAACTAGGGGTGAGGAATGATATGAACAAAAGACACCTCATAGTCAACAAAACAGGTATGGGTAAAGCGGGATCACCTCAAGCATATGCACACAAATATACAAAGGCCTAAAGAAGAACACTGAAAAAAAGCTTCATTCTGGGAATCAGAAAGACTGGATGTGGTGTTGTTAACAGGGGTCCCAGGAAGAGGGAAGAGACGAGGATCTGACTCCATGTTTCAGAAGGCTTGATTAATTATTTTATGATACATATTATATTAAAACTATACTAAAAGAATAGAAGGAAGGATTTCATCAGAAGGCTAGCAAAGAAAGCAGAGAATGGAATGATAACAAAATCCCGTGTCTGACCAGAGAGTCTGATACAGCTGGACTGTGACTGGCCATTAATTAGAAACAACCACATAAGACCAATCAAAAATCCACCTGTTGCATTCCACAGCAGCAGATAATTATTGTTTTGTTTTGTTTTGTTCCTGAGGCCTCTCAGCTTCTCAGGAGAAAAATCCTAGCAAAGGGATTTTTCAGAAAATATCACGGCTACAACTGGATGCATATGTGGAGTGCTTGTGCACTAATGCAGGCAGCATGGAGAACAAATAGGAAGAAACAGAGTTCTGTATGTAGTTGCAAGGTCACAGATGCACTGGGATCATGAAGTCATGGTAGGATAGCTCACATGCCAAGGCTGCTGACACGAACATATACAGGCTCCTTAGGAAGAACAAGCTAAGAAGGCAGTGACAGAAAGATGCCCTTTCTGTGACAGACCAAAGGGAACGCATGAGCCCTGCCTTAGGATGGATTTGAGCCAGCTGAGAGATTACTAGTCAGAATGACTAAGCAGATCAACATGAGTGACACTGCTACAGATTCCTGCTATAGACTGCCTGATCAGGATGACATCTTCATATAAGAACTGATGAAGCATTACAGGGGTAACTGGAGAGCAAGATGGGCTGGAAAATGGCTGAAATGCTAGGCTCAAAGGTTTCAGAAGCATGAAATCCATCTGGATTCACTAGCAGCATATCCAAGGGGTCAAGAGTATTAAATGTCTTTAGCAGGGACCTAGATGATGAGACAGAGAGCAATTTTTCATATAATATAAAAATGGAAGGCATGTTTGACACACCTGATAGTTGCATTTCCATATAGGAGAAATTTGACAAGCCGGAAAAACAAGCTGAGAGTAACCTTACACATTTCAGAAAAGTTAAATGCAAACAAACCCTATTCACCAGTATATAGGGAGGGTAAGCTGGTTGGAAAACAGCTTTGCAGACAAGAAACCAGGCAGAAACCAAGTGGAACACACTCCAGCAATGTGTCCTTGCAGCAGAGAAAGCAAACAAAAACCTGGGCTGTATTGGGAAGACTGCTGCTGGCAGGCCAAGGGAGGTACTGCTCAGATCTGTTAAAACCACGTCTGAGCTGCAGCATCCAGGCCTCCCCAGTAAGAGAGACACCTGGACATACACGTAAGTTCAGCAAAGGGCAATTAAGATGATTTAACAGACTGTAGTTCCTGTCAAATGAGGTGAGATTGAGTGAGCTGTGTTTGTTTAGCCACAAGAAGAAAAGGCTCAGTAAGATCTTATCAATCCTGTGTATAAATAACCCGATGGCTTATTCTTCTTTATACCCTCACATAATCTCAATGGTGTCTGGTTAACAGACAAGGGGTAGTGAAAACAAACTGAAAAATACTTCCAACTGCAAAAAACTAAATTGACAGTTCCATTCAGTTCATCACTGAAGCTTTATTGCATTAAACTACTTCTAACACTACTGACTATAGTTTCAAACAACAATCAGGGCCAATTACCTTACCTTGCACTGATTTCAATTTAAAGTGTGAACCTGTATGTCTAGTTTTAATTCAGATTACTTTCCAGTAAGTTCACACTTGAATGAACTCTTCTCTAAAACAAATGGTTTTTTTTCATTTAAGATAGTTATCTGTAAACTACAGAGGAAAAAATCATTAGTCATGTTCCACTTAAAAGTACTGACTAAGCCACATCCTTAGGGAATACCAGCCAAGGTAAAACTCATGTAAAAACACAAAAATGTACAGATAAAAAAACCCCTATGTATTTAATTCATTAAATAAACAATTACTTACATTTTCTGAAGAACCTGGGCCATCACAACCCCACTCGTTAAATCTTCCACGGTCTGGCATGGTGCCTCAACATTAAATGTTTGGATCTATGTGAGAAAGGAAAAAGTTATTCTTATTTCCCTCAATGTAAAGGAATTTTCAAAGGTTTGAAAAAAAATACTACCAAATAGCAAAAATAATAAACTCCACATTTTTAGCATACATGTTCGGTTTAAAAAGCTTTATATTTAATAGTCAAAGACACAAACATCTTGTTTTCTTATCCCTGTTTTCTCAATAAACTGCTACAAAAACCAGTATTACATTCTCCAAAAGGCAAACTTTCTACTGCATTTTCTACTTACTGAAAGTCATCAGTGCATTCAAGTACTTCCATATAATCTTGTGTATATATTCAAGTACGCGCTCTCAATCAACAAAATAAACGCAATTTTTAGAAGGAACAGTGATCTCACAGAACACTCATCAGCTCCCCACAATGAGAAGATGAAATGTAGATTGACATACATATTCCAAACTTGATTAATCCCTACTATCAGATGGAAGAGAAGAACACAATATTGCTAAACCATGATTGGTCTATACACTACTAGAATTCTGAATATTTCATGCTAATGTACTAACACAGTGACATGCACCACAGTCCGCACAAAGCTCTTTTCTTCCTTGCTCTCTTGATGAGAAGAATCAGTCCACTTCAGGGCAAGCTTTTTAACTGGTTTAAGTTACTTGATAATTTACTTTAAAATGACATTATTTTTAAATTATGTGGATGAGTTTGCAACAATTTTTATGGTATTATTTGGAGGGTATCTGTCTAGTGCTCTCTGCTACTATCCTCCTCCTACAGGAAACTTGGGCTTATTTGTAGAAAGCAAATTTTTTTCATACACACAAGGGATAAAGCAGTCTACAAAAGCGCTTGCAGTTTCAGAGTACATAAATGTTAGATACATCAATCATTTTTTTCTGAACATAATGTGCAACCATTCATGCTTTAGCAGCATTTGGAAGAGTAATAGTTGTTAGTCATTTCTCAATAAATACCCTTTATATGTGTGTATTACAATAAAAGACAATTCATGTTTCAGTGGGAAATTTTGGAGGTCTTCCTCTGAGAAGGCTCTCAGAAAGTCAAGTGCACAACAGCCAGATTCTCCTTATACCTTTGGAATAGTATATCATTATACCTTTGGTATAAGGACTCTAGGCCACTGTAAGGTACAATTAGTAATGTAGACATTCTAGCAATGCCATTTAACATTAATTTGGAGTACAGGCACCTAGATGAATTTTCCTTTTTTCCCTGTATTCTGGAGAAAAAAAACTAACACTCAAGTAGGAAAATAAAAGCCATTATATCCATGAAGAGTCAAAAATTGAGCTCTCAGAGCATGTTTCCTGGTCAACTCTGACCAGTCAGTAATAATGAATGATGTCCATGTTCCAAAAGCACATGAATAAATTACTGAGTGGCATATAAGACAGACAAGAGTGACTTCTGCACTTCTGATTCAGATTTTCTTACAGCATGGTCTGAACTACCTGAAAAAACCCCACAGCTGCCTCTCCAGAAATCAAGAAGCCATCATAGGTTGTCAGGACACTAGATGAAAATCAGACTGGGTGGGTGAGGAAAAAAAAACACGCATGAAAGCACAACCTAACAGGATACAACACTGAATTACTATTTTGCCAGAAAACTGAATTTACCAGTAGTTTCTGATTTGTGGCAACAATGTTGAAGAAATACAGAGACAACTCTGAGTCCCCAAGTCAGCAAAATATTTAACAATATTAATAGTTTACAGCTACAACAATAAGATCTGCAAAAACATTGTGGATACTTATGCTTGAAGAAGTTTAAGATGCTAAAAAGATAAAATTATCAAGCACAGACAATGAAAACCTTTCTTCTAATTTTGTGTATTATACATTTAAATAATGAAAATTGAAATAATTTTGCTGCACAAGACCCAAATCAAAAAATCCCTTAAGAACTACTACTGTTACAGTTTTCCAGAAGTAGACAAGGTTAAATGTTCTTTTCAAATAAGCAACAGCAACATAATTACAGTTTACAGAGTGCAAATTAACCAGAGTGTTTTAGATTTATTTTGTAACTTGATATACAAAACACTTCCTTGACTAAGTAAAAGTGTATGTAAATGATACCACTACACTGAAAGATGAGCAAGTCAAAGAAAGATAAGCAAGTCTATTTCCAAAACACAGAGGAAAAGGATGCACATTCTCTGTTATTTTGTGTATAATTTTATCATCATACTTCCCTAACACTTTACATAGAAGAAAGGTCTAAAGTATTGTTAAGGTTCAGTTAACCTATCTGAACTCTTTCTTCCTGCCATAGACACACATGCAAAATTGCCATTGAGGAAAATAATGTTTCTCATAGTTAGACATCAAAGAAAAGAAAGAAACTAGTGGGTATTCTATCTGTATACACATTTAAATTTCATAATAAATAAAATTTAATTTTACATTTAGTTTATATATTTTTTATATTTAGTTTTAGTGTAAAAAATTATAAATTTTGTTTTCATATTTCAATTGTGCCAAATTTATACTGCAAAACATTTACACAAATCTTAAAAATAAAGAACTATAGGCTTTTCATATCCTTCAGAGATATGAAAGTTACAAATTTTCTTCAAGAAACTTTACACAAAATAGCTTTTCAAATTTACATCAAAGTCAAACTCCTATACCATTGCCAGTTCTACAATATGCTAAACTTAAGTAAGGCATAGAAGGGAGAAAATTATAAGAATGTGGCAAATGATAAGAATGTGGCAAGACACAGAGATCCAGCTATTGAGACAAGCAAATTTTTGTGTGTGTGCCTCAGTAAACAGTAAACAGCTATTCAGTAACAGCTGTTAAAACAGTGCTTTTCCTGTGCATTGAGATGTATCTCCTCCTGGAAGACTACTCTCCCTTCCTGCACCAACTGCTCCTCTGCTCCTACTTCTTCAGTGCTTGCAAAGCAGTTCTCATTGTTACTTCCACAACACTGAAAAATAATTTCTGTTTGCTGTTATGATTACTGGGGCGATTTCCCCATTTCTTGAACTGCTGTACAGAGCCTGTATGTCATGTCTGTGGGCACACATGAATCTCATAAAGATCAAGGCCAAGTGCTGCATCTGAGCTGGGGCAACCTCCCCTACCAACACAGGCTGGGGGAAGAACAGATTGAGAGCAGCCCTGCCAAGAAGGATTTGGGGGTGTTGGTGGGTGAGGCTGAACATTAGTCAAAAATATGCATAGTCAGCAGGTTAAAGGTGATTTCTCCCCTCTACTATTCTCTCATGAGACTCTCTACTACTCTCTCCCTAGAGAGAGTAGACTAGATCTCTCATGACTCTTAGTACGACAGCGAGCTCTAGGGTCCTTCGTACAAGGAAGACACAGACAAGTTTGAGGAGGTGCTGAGCAGGACTTTCTTCCTATGATGAAAGGCTGGGAGAGTTGTTCAGCCTGGAGAAGAGAAGGCTTCAGTGAAACCTCACTGTGGCCTTTCAGTACTTTAAGGGAAGATGGGGGCATACTTTTAAATAGGCCCTGTAGCAACCAGAAAAGCAGTAACTGTTTTAAGTTGAAAAATCATAGATTCAGAGTAGATAAGGAAGAATTATTCTATGATGAGGGTGGTGAAACACTGGATCAGAGAAGTGGTAGATGCCCTATCCCCAGTAAGGCTGGGCTAGGCTCTGCACAACCTGATCTAGTTGAAGACATTCCTGCTCAAAGCCGGGGGAAGGTTGGACTACCTGACATTTAAAGGTCCCTTACAACACAAACTATACTATGATCCTACCACATAAGACTCTGAGGAAAAGAAAGGGGTAAAGTGAAAAACCTCAGCCACTTGACTTAATCACTAGGTCTAACAGGCCTTCATACCTTCCATCAACTATCCTTCAATGAGCAAAAAGGGTTCTTTAATTTTACTGAATATTAATCCAGATCTCTGATCTACATGGACACAGAGAGTCAAATTTTATAAAAACCTTAGAATAAGAATTAAAGGGTTACTGTTACAATGCAAAGGAGGTTATCACTGGAGACTGAATAATTGCTTCAGGAAGACAATATCTTAGAAAATTTGAGTTAAGAATTCCTGGTTACATATATTACTAGTTAGGATTTGTTAGCTGCTAGGGATAGAATGCAAAAATGTATTTTATGAAAATACTTTTGATATGAAGGTCAGTGAACTGGACAAACACTCAGTTGTCATAGACATTAAGTGAAAACCAGGATAAAAATGTAATGGGGAATCCAGCATCCCATGAAACTTGATGAGAAAAAGAGTAAGAAACCAAACAAAGCAAACCAATTCCACCTCAAAGACAAAAAAAATTCTCAATTACCTTTTCCTTCTCAACATTAAGGGATAATGAAAGACTTGCTCTTTGCACAGTGATTATATACACGGCTTGGTTTCTATTAATGATAGAGTTACATAACAAACCTCTCAAATATTCTTTTGGAACAATACCTGAAATTGTTATTAGTGGTTCTTAGCAGATAAAACTCTGTGTGACTGGTTACCTTAAGTGCGAGCACAACAAACAGTAACACCCAGTTTCCAATTTATCCAAGCAAAGCACTCCCCAGTCACTGGTGGGGGACAAACTGAGCACAGGTCCACAGATTCTGACCAACCTGCTTGTTTCTGTCAAGTTTTGCCACTCTCTTTCCCTCTCCTTACCATTACAACTATTATTAACAATTATTATTACTGTTGTTGTTGTTATTAGCATATTTAGTACTATGTTATATTAATTATTGGTACTATTCTATACTTATGTTATGTCTAGCCTATTATTATTGCTGCTGTTGTGTTGTTTTGTTTAAATGATTAAATTTTTCTCACGTCAACCTGCAAGGTTTACCTTTTCTTTTCCATTCTTCTTCTTCCACAGGGGAATCAGTGGGGGAATGAGTTGCATGATCCTTAATTCCCAAAAAGGATTTAGCCATGGCACCACCAATTTAGAATTATTCATCCACTATTTCACTATATCTGTGGAACTGACCATGCAAGCTTACAGGTGGTTGCTATGCAGAGTCGAGAACAATGCCATGCCAGCACAGAAGAAACAAATCACAGAGACAAGACAGGGAGAAGTGGCTGTGCAGGATGCAACGAGCGCATTGGCAAAGACGAATAAGGTGACACTTCTGTCCTTGCACATTAATCCTGTATTACCCACAAGATCTGCAAGAATCTCACTAAAACAACATTTACTCAGCTTCATTGCCTGGAGGAAACCAGAATAATTCTTCGCACAACAGGGAGATAATTAACTGATACACAGAGTTGTTTTTCCTCAGATGTTAAATTCTTGTATTGAGACAGTCCTTTCAAATTAGAAATGGATTCTCATCCTAAAAGCCTATCTTGTCCTTTTGGATAACTTTAGGATTTCTTTGCCCATTTTTCTCCTCACAGTTCGTAACACTGCAATCTTCTGCCTGCATGGTCATGGCATAAGCTGTTTTTTCATGCTTTCCAAGGTAACAGCAGACTGCGTGAAACAAACAATGGGGAAACAGATTCTCTAACAAGCAGCAGCTTTATTCCAAGATCTGAATTTGTGAATGTTTCCACTGATTTTTAGGTTGTCACACTTTCATTACTAAAATCTCAAAAGTTACTTGTGATCCAGCTGTAATGTTAGCTACTCAATTAGCCCAACAAGGAAATGACAAGATTTTTACATTACTGGTCAGGGTGGGGATTCTTCTAGGGAAGAATTTGAATATTATTTTTTTATTAATTTGCCTCTTATTTTATGTATATTGTGTTTAAACCCAAATATCTGAATAGGCCAAAGCCATGAAATATCTCAATCAAAGTATTTATTCAAAGTGATGTTTTTTCAGTTATTAAATATTTCCTTTGCCGAAACACAGTGCAGAAAGCAGAAGACACACCTTGACTAAAGCTTACTTACCAAAGGATTTAAGAGATAAGAGAGCCAGAGAGCCATGAGAGCAAAAACCAGCTACTACCGCACTGTCTTGGCCTTGCCATCAAATTGCTGCTAACTGACGTGTTCAAGTATGACAAATCATTAAGATACATTGAACAGAGTCTCAAGTCTGAATGGTTTTTGGTTTAACCACTTCAGAAACATTAATGAAAACACAATCTGACCTACCCACTCCTGTGGTAAAAATTAATGTATTCCTGTTTTCAGGAATACATACTTTCAGCTGAAAGCCAGATGAGCCAACTGATGAAAAAGAATTCTAAACAGCATTTGTAATGAAGATAAAATGAAGATATATAATACATAAAAGAAGGCCTAAAACAGCAACATAAACCAACAGTTCTTTCCAAGCCTTCATCTATTAAATCACGTTTTATTTAAAAGTAGTATGTATCAGTCAATGCTTTATCTTTTCAAAATAAAAGCCACTAATAAAGTGCCAAATTGCCAAGCATTAAATCAATGGATCCACATTTATGGGATACATACATTCACACGGCACCAAGCACCAATGATTTTTAGAAAGCTTCAAAAGTGCCTTTTAAGACTAGAAGTATCTTCTTTCCTTTTTTGGAAAAAAAAACAAACCAACCCAATCCAAACACAAATGGTAGGCTTTCCAGGAACCAGTAGCTTCCTTTGCTAATCGAAGTACAAAATTTTCCATCTCTACTGCCCAGAAGAGACAAAATAACACACTTACAATGATGTCATATTAAACACAGAATAGAATATCTTCTACCTTCAGCACTCTGACTCACAGAAGCCCAGATAGTAATCCAGCTCACAGAACTGGGACACCTGAAGTCTCACCAAAGGAAAATGAAACTTTTCTGTAAAAGTATGTGTTCAATAAAAATAGCAGAACAGCGCTCAATGAACGAAAGAGTGAAAATCTTTCTATTCTGAATTAAGATGGCTAAGCTAGTAAAATCTGAACAACATCAGGCAAACGTGCCCAAACAGATCCATACTAAAATAAGTATCAGGCAGCAAGATATAGCATTTATGTAAGGGCACAGGGCCAAGAAAACTCAATTTACTTCTTGGCTAGTGGCTAGCTAGAAAAACTGTAGAAATTTATACAGATTTCTAACATTACATAAACAAAAAAAAACCAAACAAAAACAAACAAAAACCCACAAAAACTACAACACAACAAGAAAACAAACCAAAAAAACCACCAGAACAAATCAACCCAACAAAAAAAAAGAACAAAAAATAAATAAACAAAACCAAAACAACAAATAATAAAAAATAACCTTCCCCTTGCAAAATACAGAAGAAGAACAACTATTTAAAGCCCATAGTTCCAACCTTTGCACCTATAATTCAGATGTGAAACAGTCTCTATTGACAGGTGAAAGAAATACCTCTCTTCTCTGACAAGCACGGAAGATGAATCCGAGAACACTAAGTTCTACTGAAATACCATCTGCATAAACTTTCTGACCCATGGGGAAACACAGGCTTTCACAAGATCACATGAGTAAGAAAGATTTAGCAGCTAAAAGATAGGATTAAGAGAAAGCTGGCACTAAATTTTCAGCAGGTTAAGAAATTTCAGACTTAACAGATTCTAGGACTGGTAACAGATGTATCTGTAATCTGTAAAATTAGGATATCTTGCCTAGTTTAAGTCTTCTCCTTTTCTTTATTTATATTTCAACAAACAATTACCTGAACTTCATGGAATTTTGTGCAGAATACGATTTTTCAGAGGCTGACCAAATTCCGTAAAAAAAGGCAGTAGCTACCACGTGACAGGCAGCCATCTTCTGACACTGACCATAAAATTAAATCATTACCCCTGCCAGAGGGATCAAGTCATGCTGGGCTTTTTTTCTAGCCACAAATGGGGCAGTAGAATTCATAAAGTCAAAATCAAACATGCAGACAAAAAGCACACAAAAATAAATCAAACCAAAAAACCCACACATAAATTCTGTTGCAGTTAATCACACACTTATTTCTACTTAGTCCTACACTGAAGTGAAACTATGGATACATTGCTGCCATAGCAAACAAGCTCAGTCAAAGATTTATCTTACGTAATCCTGAAATGTAGTAAGGTTGTAATTCATTTAATACTTTGCAAAACTGCACTGAATAAATTACAGATGCTCATTTTCCTGACTTGTTGTCCCCAAAACATAAATCATGTGGTTAAATACACATTTCTTGTTTAATATTTTAACTTAGCTACCTTGAGAGACAGCTTACATGGGAAGTCCACAAGGGATACAAAGCAATACAACACTTACAGCATGACACACTTTTGCAAAGAAACTTGCAGCTTAATGGCATGAAAGAGCCCTAGGAAAAAAATCCCAGGGCTAAAGCACATTATCATCAGATTTACAATGCATCTTCTTGTGCAATACTTGCTCCAATACCTGTACCACTTCAAAAACACTTCCTGTGTGCTCCCTTTGAAAAGATCCCATCCCTTTGTGGCCCCAGCTAGTCCACTGAAACACAACTCCAGCTTTGTATCCATTCAGAAGCTTCTGCCTGACACAGGCAGGAGCAGAGCACTGGCTGGACTCCCCCACCCTTAACCTTAGAGAGCTTTTCCCTTCACTGAAACCCTTCTCCTTTCCATGCTGTCTCTTTGTTCTCTGCTCTGAATGAGCAGTACTAGGGAATTCACACGAGGGAATGGTCTAAGTCACGTATGGCAAATGCAGACAGAAAAACAATACAAGCATACTCTGCAGTGCAGGAAACCACTACTAGTGGTTAAAGAAAGAGTTAATCCTTCTCCCTTTCCTGTATGGCAGGACCTGCCAGGCTGTTGGCAAGAAAAGCCACAAGGACACTACTACTCTCTTCCCCTCACTTTCAACCATGCATTCCTGATGTAGCCTTGTGCTAGTGTTGGTTGCCACGTGACAGATAACCTCGCTGTTGTTTGGGGTTTTTTTCTAATTAATCACTAGGACTTGCAAATTAAATTGATTTTAAAACCCCCAGACTTAGGTTCTGAAGCTGGGGCACTTAATAAACCGAATTTAGGCAAAGACCTTTCTAAATGACCACGCGAAAGAGTCAGCCAAAACGAGAAAGCAGCGAGTGCAATTGTGTAGCAGGGGAGAGAGGAGAGACCCAAGGCTCAACTTGAATGTCTACACATTGTAGCAAAGATTTCTAATGGTCCAGGAAGAACAGAAGGACAGAATATGATCTCAACGTTTACAAGCCCCAAAATATCACAATTAAGACAGACAGTTGTGCAAAATTCACAGTTTGACTTAATCTCTTCGAAACATCTGTGTTTAAGTATTTCAGAGAAGACAGAAACGGATTTCTCTCCACACCTCCCACTTTGAGATTAACGAGCTAACAGAAAACTTGTTTCCTTTACACTCTCTAAGGTTCATAGTTCCCAGTAGCAAAGTCTGTTTCTTTTCCACACAACAACTCACAAGCCTTCACCAAAAGATGAGGGGGCAGAATTGGAAGCTGAAATTGAGCACATACTAAATCCTATGGAAATGTCTTTTTTCTTCAGAGAACTTACTGTAACTGTACACTGTACAGAACAGCTCTACAGGAAGGAGAAAACGGGAAAAAAAGCAGAATGTAGGACAAGGCCCCAAAGAATGAAAATCTAACAGTGTCAAAATGCATGCATGATGAATGATGCCAGCACCTCCAGATTCTTTGTTTAGTCAGACTGACTTCAAAACTGGGGGGACGATGGCAGGGAACAAATACAAACCATATCCTATTACCTTTATTTATTATATTCCTATGTCATCAGCCTTCTATCACTTGCTCTTCAATATAATCTTGAAGAGAAATTCCTGTTTCTGCCTGACTTCTCAGCAATATGTTTAAAAATCCCTCTTATCTAATAATGGTGCTAGACACTCCAGCTCCTTCAAACATGGTGAATGTTACACTCAGAATATTACAGTCATAGACAACTATCCCTTTAAAAGCTGAAGCAATAGATTCTTTACTATCTTAGTGAGAGGTCATAAAATATAAAAAGGTTGTTCAGCTGACTGGTCTTTCATATTAGTTGCAAGGGCTGTGATCTGCCATGTTCCTCAAGCCATATTCCACGACTGCAGACAAGTTCAAGTGGTTTTGCCCTCTGAACAACAACACATTGTATTCAAAAGAATAGTTTTCTTGATTCCCTGTCATCATCAGCACAATCAACCTCTCCTAAAATATATTTTTTTTCAAGAGGTAAGACAGGCTGATGCAATTATATTATCAGAAGTAAATGAAACTCTACAACCTTGTGGTCAGTGGCCAAGGAGTGGAAGAGAAACAATTTAAACAGGCACAGCAAGTAGTCTACAATCTTGGCATCTACAAGAAACCAGAAGATTATTTAAAAGCGCAAATGCACAAGGATCAAGAACAGCATAATAGTGTAATCTAAAAAGAATATAACTGGATGATGAGGAAAAACAGCCTTCCCAGTAGATTCCCCTAGTAACTCCTCTTTGAATAGAGTGCCTATCAAGCATTTGCAAGCAGCCGTCCTGAGGAATCTGTTTCAGTAGTTGGTCACCTGTAGTTGGTCTCTACACTTCATACTACTACAGATAAATCCTTACACTTGGGGATAGGCCATGACACAGAAGACAGAGATACACTGTACTGAGGAAATTTTTCAGCCAAAAAGGGGGAAAGGTCAGTATAAATAACCAAAGTGCTTAAAAGGTGGAGGATGCTGGAACAGGAGACATGCAGTGTTCAGAAAGTTCTCACTTATTACAAAAGTTTTAACAGAAACTCTATTTGGCCTTGAGGGTTGGAAAAGAAAGCAGGCAAGATGCAGTTTGGTGGAGGCAGCACATATTAAAATAAGCAATATTTATCACAATGAAAGAAAGTTTATGACATCTCCACACCAACTTACTACTTACAACCACTTAGCAGCAGCCTGTTTGAGGAATCCTCCTGTTTACATACTAATGCTAAGCAATCTTTTCAGTATCATATCTTAGTTCTACACTAGAAAAGAAAACTTCTCAGGTTACACAGCAAAAGCCTGTAGCTATCAGAATGATTTCATACACATTAAAGTGTAATTGGCACAGCCATGTTTGGCAGCTCTCCACATTTTATGAAATGCCTCAGCTATGTATCGAAGTTGAGAGAGCTCCTGACACTACACACACACAAAAACAACCCAAACCAAACACCAAAACCCAATGTGTTCATATATAAACCAGTCTTAACTTTTAAACAGAAAAAGAAGTTGTCAATCTCTGTTAGATACGTTGAAACAACTTTAGTATTATTGCAGTTTACCTCGTAGCTGCATTTTTCTAAACTACCTTGGCTGAACTGCATCTTGGATAACAATCCCATAGTGCGTAGGGTAGTCTCAAAAGGGAGTTTTGTGGGAGACTTTTGGTAGAGCAACAATTCTACAATTACAGTAAGTTGCTAACACTGCCAAAGTGCAATTATCATTTTTGAGAGGCCAGTACTTGGCCTCCAGTCCTTCGTTCAGTTTTCCTCAAGTTGCCACTACTGTGGCTGTCACAAAACAATATCATGGTCACCTGCTAAAGTGGTATTAAGTCAAAACTCATCCAGGTGTTCAAAATCCTGAACAAAAATTATTTAGGAAGCCATTTGATGGCGTTGTCAGAGAGGTGAAAAATAAACAAGAAGCTAGCTAGAGCCAAAGCCTAACAACAAAAATGGGTATTGGCAGAATATTAAAAAATAAACCAAAACATATTCAGAGGTAGGCAGCTTGCTCCAGCTTAAATGCAGCAGAAGAGAAATCACAGGCATGTAGGATAAAAAGCCTAACTTATATGATCCTTAATTAAAATCATGAGGTGGTAGAGGGAGGAACACTTTCTTCTCACTCTATCTGAGCAAACATTCATTTTAGGCCAAACAGCTTCTCAGACTTGCAGAAATCCTTATCTATTCAAAACACAGACAAACCAGTTTAAGTACTTCTGTATGAATTAAGCAAGCAACCTGGGAGGCTAAACCAGTTCTAAAGAGCAGCCAGCTTCTCTGGCATAATGGGAAATGACTGGCCTTCCCAGATGTGCATACACTGTTATTAAGACAGCTCTACCCTCCTATCTAAATGAACGGTTTCTCAAGAATCATTAGGGGACTTGAGAGAAAGCCAAACAAAAAAAGCATCTTCTTTATACACAGTCAGTTTCACTGAGGAGCAAAAAACTTCACTGCCTCTTCTGCAAGTTTCATGTATGCTGGAATAAACTAAAGTCACCTTTCTTAATTTTTTTATTACTGAGTCTGTTTCAAAGCCACATTCCCACATAAATGACGAAACTGTAAAATAATCCATAACTTCATACAATAATCTCAGAATAAAGCTGATCCATTCAAATGCTGTTTAAAATGATTTATTTCTGCTAGCCAAAAGAGATGCAGGTAGTCTCCTCATTAGTTCAGTACTTGAGAAGTATAAAGGCACCTGTATGGACCATTTCTACAGACAGGACCAGGCTGCACGGGATACGTACAGCTTCAGGACTGCAGATTATAAAGACTGAGCCTCTCACTCAACTTTTCTTTGCCAGTATTAACATGTGTCAACTTCCTCATATTGGGACTTTTTATTCCCCACACCTGAAAGAGAAAGCATGGAAAGAGAAAGCAAAATAAGTGGCCAACACTTGTCCATAACAAATATGGAAAAGCTGGCAGGAATGTGAAGGCAAGTGAAACTCAGTGACTTATTGCAGACCTACATGAAGCACTTCTCCGAAAACCTCTTCCCCAAAATTGTCACCTTCTATACTTTCCAGGCCATGTGCTCACTCCTAACAATAAACTATTTCCCTTGCTCATCCTTTCCGACTTTCATTGAGAAATCTAACCTGTTATTCCCCAGGAACTCACTCATCACCATCAGAGCTTCAGTCAGCTCCGGCTTCTCATAGAAAAAAAATCTGAAAATTTCTGTTTCTAGTTAACAATCAGTTGTATTGCAGCGTTTCATATTCTAGGTATTTACTTGGCAATTTTGAGTATAGAAGGGAAAAAATCCAAACCAGCCTCAAACCAAAATCCAGAGGTTTTAAACAACTGACCAATTACTCAGCTACTACAGAAAGTTAAATTCCACGTCTATGTTACGGTCATTGCTCAGACTACAGGTAGCTGCAAAGCCAGGTTTAATGTCCACCATATTTTGGCTGCTCTTTGAGTGACAGCATAACCTAAAGACATTTATGGGAAAAACTACCAACATTAAAGTAGTATAGAGTAATTTTTATCATAAGATCATAGAACCATAGAAGGGTTTGGCCTGGAAAAGCACCTTGAAAATCATCTGGTTCCAATGCCCCTGCCATGAGCAGGGACACCTTCAGCTAGATCAGGTTACTTAGAGCCCCATCCAACCTGGCCTTGAACACCTCCAGGAATAAATATACCACCTCTTAGGCTGATACTGTAAAATCCTCGACCTCATCGATGAATTCTGTCTCTCGAGACTTAACCACTGCTTAAAAATCAGAGAAAAATAAACAGGCGGAAATGCAAGTTTCCGGTCAGAAAGGCGGCCTTGCTGGTCAGAGGGAGACGGGCAGGTACGAACAGCGGAGTACTGACATACAACGGCATAGGAGGGACCCGAGCCCCGGCCTGCAGCTCGCCAGCCCAGCCCGGGCGCACCTGGGGGCGCTCCCGCGCCGGCCCCCCGGGCCTTTGTTCCCCCGCTGCAGGGGCAGCGTTGAGGCGGAGCATGGCCCTGCCCAGGCACCCCCGATGCGCCAAGATAAGACATAAACAAAGCAAGGCCGGGCCGCCGGGGCTCCGCCGACCCGACGCGGCCCGGCCGGGGTGCGGGCCGCGGGGCCTCCATCACCGGAGCGGAGCCGCGGCAGGGCGGGAGGCGCCCGGCGCCGCGGCCCTGAGGCGCGACCCAACTCGGTGCGGGCGGGCAGCGCGCACTCACCCAGGTGAGCAGGCTCTCGCCGAGCTCGGCGCGCTCCAGGCTCTCCACGTTGAACATGGCGGGACTGCGGGGCCGCGGCCGGGTCGGTACCGCCGGTCCCGCCCCGCCCCGTCCCGGGCCGGGCGGTGGCGCCGACACGTCACCGCGCCCTGACGGACCGGCCGCGTGCGCCTGCGCCCGGCGGCCGCGGGGCGGGGCGGGGCGGGGGACGCGGCGCGACCCGGCGGCGTCGGGGGGACGGGGCGGGGCCGCGAGGCCGGCGGCGAGCGGTGGCTGAGGTACCGCGGGGGCACGGGCGGGGCCGCCGCGCACCGGGCTGGGCTGTCCGTCCCTCACAGCCGGCCAGGGGGGACTGGGGAGGGTCAGGGAGACGCGAGTCCCTCCGTTGCATGCCCGCCGAGGCACCTCGTACGCCGCCGGGCCCTCGGGTAGGAGGCGTGTGCAGTGCTTCCCCCGGCTCCGTTTGTGTTTGTGTTTGTGTGTGTGTGTGTGTGTGTGTGTGTGTGTGTGTGTGTGTGTGTGTTTGTGTGTGTGTGTGTTTGTGTTTGTGTGTGTGTGTGTGTGTGTGTGTGTGTGTTCTTGCCGCGGAGGAGCTGCTCAGGAGAGTGTCCGGCGGGGCTGGCAGCGTGGGTTTGTGAGGATGGTATACCACAGGCGTTATCCATGTTGGTGTGGAATGTGGCTTGGCTTCTGGGTGGAGCAGCCCCTACAAAGTTTTCCTCCTTTTGGAGTGGGAAATGACCCTGCAGTCACAGAGATATCATAGTCTTAGTATCTCGTGTGGCTTGGCTTGTGTATGGAGCAGCCTTGACGACGTTCTCATCTGTTTTTGGACAAGACAACGACGTTAGCTTCCTTTCAACAGAGCTCTGCTGTAGTGAATTTAATGAACAGGCAACCTACCAGTATCTAAAGGGGGTCTGCAGGGAAGTCAGAGAGAGACTCTTTGTTAGGGACTGTAGTGACAAGGAGTAATGGGTTTAAACTTAAAGAAGGGAAATTTAGGCTAGGTAGCAGGAAGGAATTTTTTACTGTCAGGGGTGTTGAGATACTGGAACAAGTTGTCCAAGGAGGTTGTGGATGCCCCACCCCTGGCCCTGTTCAAAACCAGTTTGGATAAGACTTGAGCAACCTGGTCTAGTGAGAGGTGTCCCTGTCGGTGGCATGGGGATGTTGGAACTGGATGTTCTTTCAGGTTCATTCCAATCTCTTAACATTCTACAATTCTATGAGTTACTTGCTTAGAACTAGTAGCAAGTGGTGACTAGGAAGAAGGATAATTAGATATTAAAATGGGCTGCCTAGGGAGGTGGTGGAGTCGCCATCTCAATAGGTGTTCAAGAAAAGACTGGACATGGCACTTGGTGTCATGGTGTGGTTAACAGGGAGGTGTTCAGTCTTAGATTGGACTTGATGATCTCAGTGGTTTTTCCAGCCTAGTTGGTTCTGTGTGATTCTTCAGGTGATTTAATTAATTTTTTATCTCAAAAACAAGGAGTCTGTCTGTGGCCAGGGTGCCCCTGCATCCTTGCTGTGCCCCAGCCAGAGGAGCTCTCCATCATGCTGCAAATGGATCACCTGAGGAGTTCAAGCATCTCTTTTTCTCTCACACAGTAGTGTGTTGGATTTTGGACTATTTGAAGTTTGCAATGAGAGTGTGTGGCATCGTGATAAGTTCTGCAGTTCCCTATCAGTTAACAATGAGCCTGGCATGCAGTGACATGGAGGAGCAGGCACAAAGCTCTGATAACGGTGGAGGGTTGTATAAACAAGAAGGGTCACAGATGTGGAAACTGCCGCTATTTTCCCTCTTTTCTCACACTTTTTCCATTTAATGAATTAGTAACATGGAGAAAAACGAAATGCTCCCTTTATGTGAGCTTCTTTTGAACTGTAGAGTATTGTAGGAGCTATGAAAATTTTCAAGTTTTCCCAGGAAAGTTACTTTCTTATTGATCTCAATCTGCTCTATAAGTTATAAATAAAATTTGTCTTCATTTAAAGGTAACTTTCAGTTTCAGGATGAATTTAAAGTTTTAAAAAACTGCACAACTACCAACTTTCCATTCCAAGTTTTAATGCGTGCTTTAAGCAACATGTTTGGTACTTTTGACAGCTTTCACAGGTACATTGCATGGTTTAAGGTTGTCTATCATATCTTCCTCTGTGTCTAATTTCCCACTCTGCTTTGCCCATTGCCACGAGGTGTAGCTTGTATTTTGTTGACGCAAACAAATACTGTATTGCTTTTTTGCCTTGCTATCTGTTTTAGATATGAGGTTGTGTAGGGAGGTAGCGCTTTCTACAACAAGGTATTACTGGGCACCTTTCCTAAGAGAGATCTGAAACCTCCTCATGCTTAGGTGAAGTACTACCATATTCCAGTAAACTTTATTATAATGAAGTGACAATATTTTCTTTTTCTTCCTACCTGACCAGGAAGGTGAGGTATCCAAGCTGAAGGCATACGCAGGCTCTTTCTCATGCTCCTATCTGCATATTAATTCAGTTCCACCCTCTGGTTTGTTTAGAACTCTGTACCTTTCAGTATGGTTTTGCCTTACAAAGTGGTGGAAAACTTTGTTAGGGATTGTTTTACACAAGCCATACATCACCCAGGCAGATATTCAGAATAGTGATGCTAAACAGGGCATTGCATGTCTTCTTGCTTCAAGTCATCCATGTGGTTTTCGACTCAGGATAAAAATTATTTGAGATATTTTGTTTTCCCAGTAGAATGGTATATTAATTTTGGATTATTTTCCCTCACAGCCTTGCACCTGTAGTTTGCAGCTGCATTACTTTTAATTTGCAAAACATGATTCCATCAGCAAAAGTAGAATATCTACTTTCTTTCTTCTTCTTTTGTTTTTTTTTTCTCTTTAGGAAAAAATGTGCCTCAGAGACTGCTGACCTCAGACCCTGCAGAAACCTGCTTTATCAGGCAAGTGCCTCAGTTGGTCAGTTCGTAACGTATACTCAACAAAATCATTGTTTGCCTACTGAAATTGCCCTCTCCTCTCTCTTAGCAAGACAGTTCAGACCTTTTCCATTCTCTTTTGCAAAGGGTATGCATACACTTGAATGTAGTCAGCACAGTCCTGAAAGCAAAGGTGGTAAGCATATAACTGAATATTATACAGCTGAGTTTGGCTGTATTTCTTGTACCAGCTGAACTTATTTGTAAACCCAAAGTTGATGCAAACTCATAATAATGATGCATTAGCAGACTGCATGAAATTCTAATAGGATAATCTCAAGTCAGTTTTGACAACCTTGTCACAGAATATATATCTCATCAATTTATATGTTGCTATATTATAGATTTTTTTTTAAATTTCTGTTAGCAAATGTGCCCTTTGGATTTTCTCCCACTGTGTAGTGAGAGGGGATACTTACAGTGCAGGGGGATACTTAGTACTAGAGATTGGTGCTTTATTCAAGTAAGACTGTGCTCACAAAAATGAAAGGCTAATAAATCCTGTTTCCTCAAGAAACACTTTTTCTAAGTATACCATCAATCATTTCCATTATTTCTGTTCTATAAAGTTATATTTGTCTACACTGCTTCTTCAAAGCCTGACTTTAGTACACTAAGGAACCTGGATAAAAATCTATCACCTCAGGATTTGGCTGATACAGGATTTAGGCTAGTAAACTCAGAGAGTCTTCAACACTTCCACTGTTCATGATGTGTAGTTCATGCCTGCTGTTGTTAATTGCTTCTGAATGCAATCTGGGCATATCTTTGGACTCTTAAAGATATGCCCAGATAACTGGATAAAGATATACACAAATAACTGTAGGATTCAGTTCACTGAGTCAAGTCCATTCCCAAAGTCCCATTGTCAATGACAGAGAGGGACCATGACCTGGTACTACAATAGAGCAGGAAGTAATTAGATAGCTTCTGATGAGACAGGTCTCAATTTTTGCCCTACATTTAAGAGTTTGTCTTTATTTTGGGAATTTTTGCCTGCTTTTCTCTTAAATAAAATGTGCTAAATTTATCCCTATAGATATTTCAGCTAATATGTGTTCAGGGATTAGATTACAGAATAAGCATGCTCTATTTTAATATGCTTAAATTCCTAAAAGTTGGGTTTTTTTTGTCTGAAACAGGCCAATCTTATTAGAAACTTTTTATACAAACCAATTTTTTGTTTGTTTCTCTTACATAGAAGAAAATTTTGAGGGGTTAAAGCCTTTTTGTTCTTAAGAAAGTGTGACTTGTGGTATTTGACTAGTTGGAGATGAATTAGCTTATCCTGGAAAACACACAACCTCTACAAATTAAGCAACTTTTTCAAAGGGTGGAAACGATGCTTTTGCTAATAAAAGGCAACTGGCAAAAGGAATTGCAGGTTCTGGCTTGCACCCTTGCCCACCATCACTTTATAATTAACTTATAGTTTTTTGAAGAACCAATGGTGGCTGTACTGCATCAAGAGAAAAACACTCAAAATAAAACTGAAATAAATGAAAATCCAAAACTCCATTTTTCTCATCCAGTTCACTCCCAGCCCATCCCATAAAGGACACATTGTTATCCAAATTACCTTTCAGATGTGAAGCAAATTGTACCATGCTCATAAAGTCAATACAGTAAGGTTAATAACTTGTATCTCACATCAGTATTGCTTGTGTGTTACCTCATTTTTTACTTCTCAGACATCAAGAGAGCCTCTTATTTCTTTTTCACTGTGCTTGCACATTCCTTTAGTAGTGTGTCCTAAAAATCTCTGTGGTTTTAAGAGTATATTATCATATGGCACTTCCCTGATAAACTCAAAAAAGTTAAAATACTTCAGAAAACGATGGGAAAAGTTCTGACTTTGGATAGCTGACAGCTGTTTAACATATCATGGTAAAGACTGGATTGTTTTTATGAGTCATGGCATGGGGTATTGTTATAGCAGTGCTTTATGTTGAACATTGAAAGTCCTAATAATACTTTTCAGTTCTGAAAAATTAAGAAATAATACATCCCCACTAGTATATATCTTTATTCCCTCACATTTCAATGTGTTCTGTATGAATTTCCAAGAATAAAAGCCATTGTACTTGCAGTATTGCTCATTATAGTTCTCTTTTTTTTTTGCTTAAATCTGCATGCATTGTTCATACATAACCACAGAGGGGAAAATGTAACTTTAAAAAGGTCTGTAGACTCTTGAAATATAAAAAAAAAATTAGTGTTACCTTCTGTCAGTGATCACTCTGAGAAAAACTTGTAATAAACAAGGTGATTTTCTGTACAGATGATTAATTACTGACAGATTTACAAATAAAACTTTATGATTTTACAAACAGTAAATTACATTCCTTTCTATTGCAAAACCTTTTGTGGACAATTTACTCTGAGGTTGTTTATACTCTCTAGCCATCAAGAGCTCTCATGGAAATGAATCAGTTCCCAGTGTACTGGGATGCAATGTCAAGCTGTAACTTAGCTAGCCCAAATGGATGGAGGAGTAACTCCTTGTCTTTGTCCCCCTTTTCTGTGTTGTTTTACTTGAAGCAAATGCCAGTAGTCTGAAGAATAAATAAACCTGGAATTTAAGATTTGGGCTTTGCCAGTGTTGTTTTTGAAAAGGAACAACTTTTAGGAAAAAGGCCCAGCATTTTTGTCAGTTTTTAAGTTTGCGATTGATATTTTTAAAATTCTGAAGTTGGTTGTACAAATCCAGTTTTGATGTGAGTATTATTAGATGTTGCTTGGTTTTCATCCTCTCATAGGCTGGAGTTATGCTTGCATTTAAGGAAGCCATCTTAATGAAATGGCTAAAAAGAGAAAAAGTCATAAGTATAACCAGAAATCATTTATCCGAATTTAATATATTTTCAATTACTGCCTTTTTTCCACTGAAGTAATCTTACACAGTTGGTACTTTTCTCAGAGCTAGCATAGACAGGAATTAATTTATTGTATTAAAGAATAGAAACGGAGCAATGAAAATAATTCAAACCTTCTTTGCAATTTTAGAAAGAAACAAGGTAACCTACAGAAAAGAAAGAAAGAAAGAAAACCTTTAAAATAATTTAATATCTGAAATGCCTGTGATGTAGAACCCAGATCTGAAAATAATTATATGAGGAAAAGGTTGATGAAATGCTGTCATTTTTTCATAACTGGAAAAATGTAATGAATCAATGGATGGAATTTAGTATGAGCCATACTAACTCACTCTTGAATTGCGTCAAATTATTAACAGTGACTATTTTAGGAGTGGTTAGATATATGTAATAAAATGTGGTTCTGGAAGGTTTCTCTGACACACACTTGGTCTTTATCAAGGCTGGCTGTCTCCAAAGACTGAGTCTTCATTACATTATTTAAATGTCCTATAGCTTGCTTCTTAGTTGCACCAGCTGAAAGAGCAACAATTGCTGAACACAAGCACTGTGAGGCAAGATTTCTTAGAAGCTATTTTTATTCAAACCACTGCAGATCACTCTTTGGCTGCTGTAGTTGCACTTGAAGAAACATGAACTGCAAGCCTCCAGTTCTGGGTATTTTGTTTGAAAACATTCAAGATAGCCTTGAAATCACAAAATTCCTTCCTCCTTTTTTCTATTAGTGTATTTTAACATTTTCTTTGTAGACATTGCTTTTTTAACATGCTATCTTAGAGATAGGATGAGGAGGAGATTGTTACTATCTCTACTGAGGCATGAATTCTGAGAAAATGTGTATTGGTTCTTTTGAAGTGATACCCTCTGTTTTGTAGTACCTAGTCTACACAAGTCTTGTCAGCTCTCCTGTGCAATGATCTTATTGAGAGAAAGTGTTGGAAGTAATAAGAAAAATATACAGAGCACTTGTTGGCTGTCCAGAAACAGCAAGTAAATTAAAATATGAACAACATGGGCATTAAGCATTGATAATTTGTCTTCTCTAGAATTTAGTGATAGAAGCAGCTGGGAATGAAGCTGAGGCAGATTCCACTCCCCCTCTATATAGTCTTTGCAGTATTGATACATAAGTAAAGACAAAGTGTCTCAGGGTGTTTGTGCAGAGAGAAAAACTGTGCAATAATTTTTCTTGTACACTATGCTTATTTCAAAATGTTATTGGGAAAGTCATATATGTTTCAAAATGAAGGGCTGAAGTAGATATAAGTAACTGGTATTATGTGCAAGAAGGAAGAGAAAGTGAGGATCTGTGTATTTCGTTTTCATGTTCTGATGCTAACTTTGGCACCCTAGTTTGGTATTTCAAGAAAGATGAGTGAGCAGAAATTAAGGCAAGCAGATGCAGTGAATGCTATTGATGGTAGGCAGATAAGAATTTGGAGTGTTGTTGCAAGGAACACACAGAAAGGGAAGAGCTGGAGTAGATGTCTTGAAGGCTGTTGAGGGAAACTGATTTAAATTGGTGTGATATTGATAATCTTGGTGTTGTTTTCAAAGTGCATCAAGCAAGCAGTGACAGAGGAAGTTCAGGTGTTAATATAAGAAGTGCTTGCCTTCCAAAGGTACAGTTAAATTGTCTGTATGTCTCTGGCACAATAGGCATTTCTGAAAAAAAACCCAAACCCAAAACGATGGGTAGTACTTAATGGGATGTAGTTGTCATTGGCATGTTGGTGTATTCTAACAGAACTGGTGTGGAGCAAGGGAGGAATTATACCAGTTCCTTGGCATTTATGTCTGATTTTGTTCTGAGTGGTCAACCCAGAAAAAACAGTGGAACAGAGTAAAAAATTAGTCAGCTGATAATGATACTTAAGGAGGAAAAACATAGAAATGGAAGATATTAGCATGCACAGTTGTGGAAAATGGCTGTCTCAAAATGATGCAGTGTAAGAAAGACAAGCTTCTTCAGGACAGGATATGCAAAGAACTTAAGTATATAGGCAGGTAATGTTGGGTTAGGGAGGCATCACAGCACACTTGCCAGTCCAGATCCTCAGCACCAGGGAACCACTGCTCAGAAAAATTTCACAACATCTTAACCTCATGGCTTTAGCTATAGGAATGTAATTGTGTAACTAGCTATGCAGAGAAATGCTCTAACTCCTTGTGTAGCCCCATGTTCCTATGTAAGACCTTTCCACAAAGATCTGGTCTTTCATTTGTTAGTATATATGAAACGTGTGTAAACACTGACCTACTTTAAACATGCCTTTCTATGAGTCACTGGTGTTCCACCTTTGAAAGAAGTTACTCTTTCCAAATACTGTGACACAGTTGCTTGTTGAAAGCTGTAATTAGCAAAAAATTGACTATACTTACAGAAATAATAGTCTCAGTTCAGATTGGCACACTTAGGATAACTTAGTTTATTGTTTCATTTCATATATGCTTCGTTATTCCATTTTAGCTTTCACAGGGAAAGCCCCAAAATACAACAATTAATGAAACCTCCCCTTGTTCTCCATGAGTTTGCTCTGCTCTTACATACTTACTTATACCACTTACACTTCTTAACACTACTCTGAGAATGTATCAACTTCTCTTGTATTCCTGCTACAGAAGGCCGCTGCCAAAAATGTAAGGAAGCTTGAAAAAAGCTCCACTGCTTATACTAGAAAAAATGTGGAGGGTGAGAGTAGCTGTCTTAGGGAAAAAATACGCTTTTTTATTAGCAATAGACTGACATGCTGAAATTTTGTCAGGGTATTACAGGTATCCACTAAAATCCTGATGACTTGTACTCCATTTCAGTTTTGCAATTAATTCAGGGCCAGAGGGTGTTTGGTAATATTTTCTAGACAGCGAGGTTTAAATTAAAAATGACACATGAGCTGTGGAGTGTAGTGAAACACTGATGAAAGCTTGCAGGCTGGACTAGGAAACAGAAAAAGATACCAGTCTTGATGCCTTCAGAAACCAACACTGGGATTTTATGACAGCTTCATGGAAAATACTTCAATTGTGCATGGACAGAGCTTCAATATGACTTCTTATGTCATTTGACAGAGTTAGCTTCACTGTTCTGATTTTGTAATATTCATAGCCATAGTTCATTTCACTTCCTGATTGCAACAGCAATGATTCAGCAGTGGGTTGGAAACTATTTTATGTCACGTATCCAGCTGTAGGTTAGTGCTGTGGGTTAAAAATGTTAACCTTAGTCACTGATGGCTACAAATGTGAAACAAATATAAAACAAGTGAGTCTAACTAAGGATAATACTATTTTTCTTTCAAGTTTTCCCCGTGTTTCCAGCTAAAGGCTGGTAATGCACAGAAAACGGAAATGAAGTTTAAAATGTATTGGGTGATCCCTGTGTATCGCAATGAGCATTTAACACTAAAACCAAAATGTCCTTGTTTCTTCATTCATGTAAGTGGTGAAAGTTAAGTTTCTGTGTTGGCTTAGCCTACCAGGAATGATGTGGTGTGTAATAACTAAAATTCTTGATAATGCAGTCTTTTAAACTTTCTTTCAATAGACAGTCCTTAGAATATGGCCAGTTCAGTAATGACCTATTCCTATGCAATTTATCTTATAAAGATTTCAAGGTAAACTATCTGACTATTTTTTTTAATGTTTAAATCATAACACATAACACATTTAAGATTTGTTTGCTACTGCATAAGACCTCTACAGCAAACTCAGTGTTCGTTAAAAATGGATATATTCCTTCTTTTTGTACCACTCTTTTCTCCCAACAATGACTATTCTGTTTACATATTGTTTGTAACTGTGTTTAAAATGTCTGTGCACATAACAAGACATGACACATACATTTTAATATATGTATATATATCTATTTTTTTTGCATTTTAGAGCTGTGATGGCCAGTCACCAAGCAGAAGTTCAGAGTTTGAAGCTAGATAATGATTCAGTTATAGAAGGAGTAAGTGACCAGGTACTGGTGGCAGTTGTGCTCAGTTTCACTTTCATTGCTGCTCTGGTATATACGCTTTTAAGGTGAGAATGTGTTGAGAGGAATTATTCATTTTTTATAAAAATCCTAACTTTCTTCACAATTGCGTGCATTGGTACATAAAAACTGTGATTTTGTGACAGTAAGGAAGGGGTTGTTTGATTGCTTACTATGTTTAACTAATTGCTTGGTACACCTAAAATCAAAAGTGGAGTTTAACGCTTCCATATCTTCAGATAAACAAGCTTAGTAGTGTTCATCATTCATTAAGATGGAAAATGGTTAAATTCACAGTCTGTATGGCAGCTGTGTTGTGTTTGTTTAAAAAGTACAGATTTGTCAACGACTCCAAGATTAAAATTGGATATATTCCTCCAATGTATGTTCTAGCTGAAGTCTCCTTCCAAGAAAGCAAACAAACAACAACCCAAATCCAAATAAATTGATTTTTTTTTTTCAAATGAGTATGCTGTACAACAGTGGACTGCAATGTGCATTCCATACAGGAAAATGTTAAGTTCAGAATTCAGTAACTTTAATGATGAAGTCATCAAAGCTTATTTTTATTTCAGAGTTTTTCTTTGCATCCTAACAAACATCTTAGCCTATGTGTTTTGGGAAAATGAGCTTCAGATTGGCTTATTTTATTTTATATTATTTTATTTTATCTTATTGATGTGTGTAAACCTCTGAACAGAGAACAGTTTTCAAAACCAAGGGAACTCCGTTTTAGTGACGCAGTGGCATCATGGAACTTGAAGAAGAAATGTCCACATGAGAAATATTGCTAAGGTAGGGTTACTTGAGAGCAAGCTACTAAATAAGCTATAGGTAGAAAAACTTGGTTGGACTGCAAGGCAGTGCTACTGTTAAGGATCAGGATATCACAAAAGAATCTAAGAAAGGCATTCGCTTCACCTTGCCTTTTTTTTTTTCCCAAAGCTGTTTCAGTTACTCAGATTGCTTTAATAATGCCTCTTTTTTATCTGCTCTGTTATGATTTTTCTATCCTTCATACTGACATTTTTGGCATTTGTGACTTGAATTTTAAGTGTTTAGTTTAAAAGTTAACACTTTATTTTTGAACTCTAGAAAGGCAAGTAAGAAATACTAAAAAAAAAAGTGAGTGGAACAAGGGTCAGCAGTTGACAAGAGTAGCAGGAGTTCAGTCAGAATTAAGTTCAGGGAGATGATGCATCAATTATGAAGAGTTACTTAGGGAGGCAGATAAGGCTAATTATCGACTGCCTCTGCAGAGTAATGAGGTAGGTAAAAAGTTTGACTGTGAATCCTGTTACATGCCTTGGTTTATTTTCTGGAGGGGCAAACAAACTGAAAACACAAAGCTTCCAGACTTTGGAGATCTGCATTGTATGATTTGTGGCCAGTGACAGGACTTGAGGAAACACGTGAAGCTGAGTCAGAGGAGATTTAGGTTAAGATACCAGAAAAAGGTTTTTCACCCAGAAGGTTGAGCAGCTCCCCAGGGAAGTCACAGCACCAGCCTGATAGAATTCAAGATGTGTTTGGGCAATACTCTTGTGCATATGTGTCTTGAGATGTCCATGTAGGACCAGGAGTTGAACTAAGTGATCCTGAGGGGTCCCTTCCAACTCAGCATATTCTGTGCCTGTGATTCTATGACTGACAACTGCAAGTCTTACCTGTATCCTCTCAGCTCCCTGCTCTGCCTTCTGGTACCTTTTGAAATTGTCTGTATTCAGCAGCACTCTTCATCTATCTTCTTTGTATTGTTGCCCTCAAAATCTGCATAGTATGATAGAAAATCTGTACAGTACAAAAATTATAGTACTTTTAATTTATTTAGCAGAGAGGGGGAAGTGAGGAAGAAAAAGAGTATTTTCTTTTTCTTCTCTAGTTACCTTAGTACAGTGGTCTTTGTGTTGCTTATATGGTGTTCATTACCCCAGTTTTTTTCTTTGCCTTTCATGCTTCTGTATCAACAGAACTGAAATACTTAAGTTGGGTAGGAACAGGTCATGGGTAAGTATACAGGAAGGAAAGCTTACAAGGTGATGAGTAGCTGCAGGAGCTGAATCAAAATGGAAATGAGCAGCAAGGAGTATGTGTTGCAGTAGATTTTAGGGGGCAGAAGCAGAATATGGAGAGAACTGTTAAGGGATATAATTGTTGTACTTGTTTCCAGGTGAAAGAACTCAATGAAGCATCACATCAAGGCTTCATTCATGCTTCTGGCGGAGAAACTTACAAGCCATAATTAACATTTTTAACAAGTTGCAGCTGTGTAGTTCAGGCACTATATGATACTTTTGTGAAGCCTGTATGCTTTTGAGTTATAAATTTTGATAAAATGAAGCCAGATTTTTTCCATCATCTTTTAAACTGGTGAGTAGGTTGTCACATTACAAATGAGATTGTGAAAATTCAGTGTATTCAGCAAATTAAAGGAAGCTTGATCCTTTAATTCCCTACAAGGGATTTGTCCTAGATGACTTAACTGTTCCATATTTATGGGTCTACATGTTTAGATTTTTTTAATCTAATTTTTTTATCCATCATATGGTTTGATTATAGAATCAAGTACTATTTTCAGCAGAAGTGAGATCTTAGTCCTTGGAAATTAACAGTGTCCATCACTGCACAGTGATGCACCAGTCCCCTTAAGTACTATCCCTCTATTTCCTTGCGTGAGACTGCACACTGAATGAGTCTTCTTCCTTCCAATAATAGTTTGGTGGGGCCCTCTGTGGTACATAATACAATCTTTCCACATCATGGGACTTTTCCCTCAAGTTTTGGCGTGCTAGCAGTCAGAAATAGGGAAATAAAAGGCCTTTGCATCTAACTTTATTTCTTTCTGGCTTGTGTTTGATAATGCCTCTAATGACATGGCACCATATTAGTTTTTATTTATTCAGTTATCTTCTCACACTAATTGCATGACAGAAGTTATAAATTTGATATGCCTTGAGCTCTGCCTGTCCCTTCCTGAACATTGCATAGTTTTCAGCTACATCACTGTCTTATGCATAAGTGACTGTACATGCTGTACCCCTGCAGCTCTGCAAATGCTCTCATGATTTCGGCATAGTATGTTATACCAGGGTAAGGTCATATAAATGAACACTTGCAGTAGCAAATTTGCTACTGCTAATTTAGTTGTTTATGGAGAAATCAGAATAAACTGTCTTACAATTCATGCCTTGCGCTTGTGTGTGAATCAAATTGGACTTCAATATATATCAGACATTCTGGAAAACTGAAGATGTGAAATACATTTATTTTGTAGCATCTAAACAGAAAAATACTTCTATACATATAACATGTATAGCAGACAGCATCCACAAAATCTGATTCATGGAGACCAAAGGTGCATAAGAAGAGTTTTAATACAGGCTTTCTATCATCCAGCTTTCATATGTCACCCATATTAGTATTAAATAAATTTTCTTTTTACAGATGGTCATGTAAATATTAGCATGAAAAATATGGGACTTGTCTATTTTTCTTTGAAAAAAGAATGAGGCAGACAAAATTTTAAACATTTTAGCAATAATGCAATAAACATTTGAGCAATAATGCAATATTATGATTGCCCACATTAACTGAAGGAAAATATTGCAGAAGCTTCTAGAGCCATTGAGGAAATTATATAATATAACTGCAACCAGAAAATATCCTGAAAGTTCAGCCGGTCCAGCCCTCATCTCTGACAGATGATCAGCTTACCTCAATATCCCTGGAAGTATTGCAACCTGTTTTTTTTGATTTAACTTTTAGTCAGGGATAGACCAAAGTAGCCTGAGGTAATCTTGTCTGATTTTGTACATTATGTAGTTAGAAATGTGTTTCCACAAGCCTTAGATAACTGTGGGAAATAATTGCTCATATTTTTAGACTGAAAGACTTTTCCTGTCCCCTTTTCACTCCATGAACGGTCTTCTATATAAACTGACATTTCTTAAGTCTTTCTCTAATGTAAAAAAATTGTGGGCAGTAGTTCCTATTATCTTCTGAACTTTCTCCAACTTCTCTATGTGTTTCTATGCATTTAGCCCAAAATGGTGAACAGAATCCAGCTGAGACCTCAAGAGTACTGAGCAGAATGTATCATCATTCAAATCCATATGAATTAATAAAGCATAAAAATTCATATGCTATTGACTCATATTTATTGTAACTCAACACCTCTGATTGCTGTCAGCACATTTTTAATTTCAAATCTGTCCCATTATGCTTTTGAATTTCAAATTTGAAATATATCCATCCTTCTTTCTTCAGTATGGCCCTTCCCAATGATTCCTCTTGGTGTATCTAACTTGTAGTTTGCCTGCCTGTAGAATCTTTCTTTTTTTAAAATAGAGTGATTTTAAAAGAGTGGTTTCTTTTCATATCCAGTCTGCTGATAGTTACATAAATTCAATATTCTAAATGCAAGTTTGTCTACTCTTTCTTATGCAAATATCATGTAGCAGATAAAATTGAAGTAATTAGGAGGTTCCAACTCTGTGACTTGGGCAGTGAGTGAAAAACTAGTAATTTATTGACTAATTTCTTGAGTAGACCAACAAATAAGAAACTAGCAATGGAGACAAAAACATGTCTTTAATCAAAAAGCTTTCAAGCAACTTCATTTTTTTTTTTTAGGTTCAAGGCTTAATTTTTTCTCAGATTAAAATCTAATTTTAACATGATTTAATGATTGGTTGTGGAGTCTCTGAAAAATCCTGCCGCTGTACAGCTTTAAGTGTCCAAAGTAACTTTAGGATCCAGAATAAATTCCTGTTTCCTTAATTATTTGTGTACTTCCTTTAAAATCCTTTATAGCAGGAAATAATTTTTTTTTGCCCTTTGTTCAGGTTTCATATTTGTTTCAGTGAGTTATTTTTCAATGTTGGATCACAGGGCTTTTTATTGCTTGTATTTCCTTTCACAGAAATGAACATCAGAACATACATCCAGAAAATCAAGAGCTAGTGCGAGCTCTTCGTCAGCAGCTTCAAACTGATCAGGTGCTGTACCAAGTGTCGGCATCTTTCAGCTCTCTGATGTGGGGTACTGCAGGCTTCTCTGAGGTTATGGAAGAAGATGATCTTGAAAGTTACGGGAGCTTACTTACTGTACAGAGGCATCCTTAAAGTCCATCAAGTAATGGGATAATGTACCCTTTTTAATGGATGCATCAAGTAATTAAAACTAAATTTTGGCTGGTTCTTTTTTCAAATAAGTTTTTGCCACAAGGTGGAGTATGTTAGATTATGCTGTGTGCTTCCTGGAATGTTCCTGGGAACTTTAGGGTAAAGGAAAGGAAATCTGGAGTACAGTTTGCTGAGAGAGGACAGGGGTAGATGTTTAGACTGATAAGCAGTGTGTAGCAGAACAATGGCACAGCAACAGAAGCCAGGCACAGACAGACAGAGAGGAACTTTTTAGCAAAGCCTTTAGTCACAGGACAGAGTAGTGGTTTTAAACTGAAAGAAGCTAGGTTGAGATGGGATGCAAGGAAGAAATTCTTTTCTGTGAAGCACTGGGGACAGGCTGCCCAGAGATGTTATGAATGTCCCATCCCTGGAAATGTTCCAGGCAGGGTTGGATGGGGCTCTGAGCAGCCTGGTCTTAGTGGAAGGTATCCCTACCTATGGCTGGACAGTTGGAACTTAGTGATCTTTAAAGGCCCTTCCAGCTCAGACCATTCAATGATTTTATGACTGCATCTAGTTAAACTGGTAGAGTCTATGCCATACTTTTGGAGAATATTGAAAAGTCTTTTATCATTATATTTCTTGAAATAACGACTGTGCATATTTATGTGGAAGACAAATACGGCAAAATGGGGAGAAAAACAGTTTCATGACAGTGACATACACAAGTTAATATCTTTGTGTGGGCTTGGAAACACTAAATGCTGCAACTGGTAAGCAACGCAGTTTGGTTACCTGGCTCTGGACAGAACCACTCAGGATAATGAAGTAACAATATAGATCCAAGTTTGTTATTCATGCTCTAGCATGTCTAACCTGACTCATTGTGAAGGACCAAGGAGGTTCTTTCTTTGTGGTCTTTAACTGGTTTGAAGCACACACTTACTTAACAGATGAAGGGAAAATAATGGTCCTGTCAGAAGAATGTGCTTATTGAATCAATACATTTAACTATGTTTAATTTTTACATTTAAATATATTTCTCATTTCACGTAGTTCTGTGTTTGACAGTTTGACTTATAGTGAATGAACACCAATTTATTATTTTTTAGAACTCAGTAGACTTATATAACATAGTATCTCCAACACTTTGTGTTTTCCTGCTGTTCCAGCAGGATGCTTCTGCTGGTGATCGGCATCGCTTCTATACAGATATGTCGTGTCCAGTCTGTTTGCAACAGGCTACATTTCCTATAGAAACAAACTGTGGACATCTCTTCTGTGGTAAGCAAGGAAAGCTCCTAGCACCAAAGTTAAAAACAGAACAGAAATACAAACTTTTGGCACTAGCTCAGGCATCCTAATTCAAAACTTTGTTTGCTTTTAACTGTTTATCATTGCATTTGCAAAATAAATAATTTTTTATAAATAGTTGAGAAAATACATTTAGGAATAAACAGTTACTTTAAGAGTGTGCTGCATTGTTTTCTATGCTATCAGGAATGAAACTGTTTAATTTTAAAATGTCAAAGAGTGTAATTTGTTTCCAGTTTAGTAAAAAACTCAAGATGTTGAAGAACATTTGGGAATGTACCATTTTTTTAAAAACTGTTTTAGAAATAATAAAATATTCTTTATTTCACAAAATATTTTTTCTTGGAAGTTCTGCAGAATTATAAGTAAGTGCAAAATTGATTAAAGTGTTTGGTTTTGTGGTTTTTTGAGGCTATATTTATATACTGACACCCTATGTAGCATTTTGCTTCTTCTCCTTCATTTTCCCAGTAGAATTCTTCCATCTCTTTTTTTTTTTTTTAAGTATATAGCATATACCATGCCCAGTTGTTTAAATGAAAAACAAGCAAGTTTGGAAAACAGATAAAATACTTACATTTTAATATTTGTCTTCATCTGTTGAAACTGATGATGATAAAGCCAAGTTTTTAGGATAAATTTTACATCTCTTGACATTTTTGTGACTTCTACAATTTAAACTGGCAACAATTTTTATTATTTGCTTCTTCACTTAATGAATAAAAATTTGTTGTGTTTCCCGGAAATAATGCCTTAAAATTATTGATTCAGTTGAACCTATTCAGGAGTTTTCTCATTAATAGCATTGAATTTGAAGATGTTAGTTCTTGGTCTTGATCTTCAGTGAATGCTGTACACAAAATTACATCAGAAACTGTGGATTTAACCTAACTGCTTATATACACTTTTTGTTGTTTCCTTTGCCGTGAAATGTATTATTTCAGGCGATGCATTTCTCATCTGAGGTGTTTAAATGTGTGTGTACCTTACCTCCACCAGGTTCCTGCATTATTGCCTACTGGAGGTATGGCTCATGGCTGGGTGCCATCCGCTGTCCAATCTGCAGACAGACGGTAATATTTTAAATCATCGTCGACCTGTCAGTTTGGCTGTCTAGAATAGCCTGCCAAAAGGCACTTACATGTGAGCTGCAATAGTGAGGCTGGCAGATAAAGAAGTCTGAGAAACTGAAAAAGTACAGAGGGATATGTGAGACAGGAATGGTGGACATTCAGTTTTTCCGAACTTCTTGCTTTGACAAGTGGCTCCAAAAATTCAGATTGTTCTGCAATAGTTGATAACTCAGCTATTTTTCTGTAAAGACTATATGAAAACAGAAAATTGTGAGATTTAAACTATGATCCTTTCATGCTTTCTGTTGAAGATGTTATTAACTTCTTTTACCAGAATTTGCATCTGAAAGGCTTGGCTGCACACTACTGGCTCCTGAGAAATACGCTCTCTCTTCCCTCTGTCCCTACCAAAAGACCTATCCATGTCAATTTCTTATTTTGGTCTTATTTTTAACTTGTATGTGTTATTAATTTAATCTTTGTAGAGAAAGCACTAACTTACTTCCTACGCAACTTACTTACATTGTCAGTTTGAAATATGTTCCTGCAACTCATTAAGGCTTAGGATCTCTGAGTCTGATAGTGTATGTTTTAACAAAAGTACATCTTTATTTTAACAGTGCACAAACTAAAGAGCTAGTAACTTCTGATGAATTATGTAATTCATGTCCTTGTCCCTCCATTGTGTCCTATTTTGATTGTGTGTATCAGCAGGACAAATGACTGTAAGAAGACAGTTGAAGGAAGAAAAAATAGATATGACTGGAAGAAGAATGAGTAGGTTTAGAGTGTAGCCAGTGAAGAAAAAGACACAAATAATAGGTGGGGAAGGTGTGGAAAAGGGGAAAATAAGTGATTTTCTTTATTGTCTTTCCTTATGTATGTTTTCATTTATGTTTCTCTGAGTAACAGGTATATTAGGTGGCACAGTTTGCATGGTTATGTATTCATTCTAACCCTGATTTATAAATGGTGAAGGGAAAGATGTATACATGAACATGAGTCATACAACAGGTTTGTGGCAGGACTAGAAGTTGAATGTAGATCTTCTTATGCTCTCGTTTCTGAATGTGACTGCCACACAGATTTATATTTAGTTGCCAGTTACAGAGGAAGCTTCGGAAGACTATAATAATTTAAAGTACTATGCCTTCCCTGTTTCCCATGATAATCTGCATTTTTTACCTGTACATTGCTTCCAAATAGAAGTCTCAGCAACTCCTATGCAGAAAGATAACATACGTAAGGTCATACTCACATATATCTTACTTCTCTATGTTTGCATGAAAGTTAACCCAAGAACAGAGCAAAGTTCTCAAAGTCCATACAAAATAGTTGAAGGTTAATATCTTTTTCTTAATTCATCTCGGTATGAAGATCCATATGCAAAACCATGAGTTTTGCTGCATGTTTGTTGTTATGCAAGGCAATCCTAAAAATAGGAAAAGAAAGGCCTCATTGATTGCTTTATTCTATTTTCAATTTAGAAAAGAAAATTAGATTAATTTGGTAAATTAGTTTTGTTCTCCAAATCATTTGTCCCACTTATGAAACAAAAAGCATTTAGGTGTTTAGGAAGCCTCTCTTAAAAGGAAAATTATTTTGTGCTTTTTTTAAAAATCTCTTTAAAAATTAATATTCTGTAAGGAGCTGTAAGGAATTAATTAGTTAAAATTTAATAGCAGTACCCATGCTAGTAAATTTCAGGTTATTCTCCTATTAACTATTCAACTAAACCAAAGGTTTTTTAGTTTATATAGTTAACTAAAGATGACTGTTTTACATTTGCATGTGTAGCATAATCTCCCTGCTGTGCCTAGGTAACACTATTCTTACCACTCTTTGGTGAAGATCAGCAGGGTGCAGCCCAAGTGTTTCAAGATGTTAATGATTACAATCGAAGATTTTCAGGACAGCCCAGATCGGTAAGTTTTGGGTAAATTTAGGTGGAAGTCAATGGTGTCAGGAGAGTTTGAGAGCAATTTTTGTGTTTTTTCCCCCTTCTTTTTTTTTTCTTTCCCTGGGATATGGATTTTCTCTTCCTGATGCTTAGGGCCTAGGCAACTTTTCTTTAGGAAATTCATGTTGAAATGGTTAGGCCAACCCCAAAATTATTTATTTGTCATTTATGAAAATGTAGGCAAACTTACTTTTTTCTTGTAAGTGAGAATCTAATAAGTCTTGAGTTTTCTCAAGTGTTCATGTGTTAAGTTTGTTTTTAGATATGAGTCATTATTTTGAAAGGATCAATAATTAGTCAGTAAAAATACTTAATGAAATAAATGACGTGCAAGGAAGAATATTCACTTCATTGGTCTTTTTACTCTGATTATAAAGAAGAATATGAAGTTCTGCTCTGTGCCTTTCTCCTCAGACAGCTGTACGTTGTCTTGATTTTTTATTTCCCCTAGTTTATATTACAGTCTTTTTTCTCCTTTCTGAGTAAAGAAGAAAAAGAATTTTTCTTCTGTAAATAGCTAAGAGGGGTGGTCAAAGTTCTACAAATGTTAGAAAGTCAGCCTTGTGAGCCCATCTCCTGTGTGCGTGTCCTGTTTTGCAAGGTGAAATGGACACACATGCATACTAGTAACCTCCCTCCTTGTCTTCATTTGTAATGGGATTTGGATATAGCAAAAAGACATTAAAAGAAAAATGTACAGTACAAAGAGACAAAAGAGGGAGGAGTATTTTTCTAAACCACAAAATGTATGGGTTTTGTCCAGAAGAGGTTGAAACTGCCTTTCAGGCTCCATTAGACCTCTCTGCGAGCTGTGTCTAGTCCCCAGTAACCTGTCTGAGGTCATGCCAGAAATCTGCACTAAAGCCCTAATTGGACTAGATAAATTGTCTTTGATTTATACACAGTGTTACCACGTACAAAATTTCTTTCTCAAAAGCTTTTTCGGCTATGGCACTAAGTCATTCTGTATGTAGAAACTGTGTACCATAGAAGGGAGCCAGTATAAAAAAAGGTTTAAAGTTCACCCCTCCCTGCTCGTCACAACAAAAACCTGAATATTTTCTTTTGAGCAGTCTCTTGCTAAGCTGGCAGATTCATAGTAGCAAAATGGAAAGGAGGCGGGAATGGATTCACTTAAAGGTTCTTTAGTTTACTTTGAAGCTTCATCCATCCTTTGGAAACTTGTGTGAATCACTGGTTATACACCAGGAGAGGGGGTATTGTGTTTCTGAAAAACTGTAACCTATTCTACTTTACCCATTAGGTTTTTTCTCACAATCCTGGTTTGTCTTGCGTTCTGATCAATATTTTACTCCAGTTAACCTGTTTGCTGTTTCTTACTTTCCCAGTCATTTGTTTTCCTCTATTAGTCATTGATTTTCCTTCATAATAGATGCCAGTATATTTTCTCGTGATATATATCAAGTATATGCTTTTCATTGTAGAATAACAAAGTTTAACTGTTTCTTGAAAACATATATATTCTAATGCCTTTCTACCTGGTAAAACTAAACTCATTAACTCTTCCCCGATTTTGTTTTAATTCCTATAAACTAACAGAATCAAAGATATAACGTAGTAGTAGAAACTTCAGTTTAGCATGGATGAGTTGCTAAAGCAAAATACTAACTTTTAAATTTTTTCTTTATAGATTATGGAAAGAATTATGGATCTCCCCACTTTATTGCGACATGCTTTCAGGGAGATGTTTTCTGTAGGGGGCCTCTTCTGGATGTTTCGCATCAGGATATTCCTCTGCTTGATTGGAGCCTTGCTGTACCTGGCTTCACCTCTGGATTTTCTTCCTGAAGCTCTGTTTGGAATTCTGGGGTTCTTGGATGATTTCTTTGTCATTTTTCTGCTGCTGATATATATCTCTATCATGTACAGAGAAGTGGTAACACAGCGTCTAAATAGATGAAATGGACAAAAGTGACCTAAAAGCCAAGTCAGTTGTGGAATGTTTTAAAAAGAAAACTATAACGTAAGTATGATATAGCAAGGTGCCTGTGTATGATTTCAGTAGTAACAATTTCTTAGCTGGTTATGTTATACAAACATAAAGGGTTAGTATATGGTGATGCTTAACTGGAATCTTTAATTTGTGCATTACATATGCTTCATGAGGAAGGAGGTTAGTTTTATAATGCTGTAATAAACCACCTTAATCTACTTCCACCTGATGAACAACTGTGTGTAATGAAAGCAGGAAACGCTTTCTTTGGTGTGTTGTGGTTTGTAAAAAAGGAGTTCTAGCAAAGTACTTCAAACAATAAGCCCTTTGCATTATCTAGATGTATAAGAAAAATCAGAAATTCTTCACAGTACAGTTATCATGGTTAAATTGTTTGATGTCTCCCTGTTGTGGACTAGATTTTTTTGAAATAAAAATTTTTTGTCTCTGTGGAAGAAGAAACCCAAGGACCGCATTACAATTATCACCTTGCAGTTTGCTGTTGTCCACATGCTTCAGAAGAATAAGGATAATTCCTTGGTATTGCTTGAACTGCACTATGTACAGTTGCATGCAATTTGTACCATTTTATTTTTATATTTGGGAATATATACATAGTATCTGCTCTACACTGAGAAACCAGTATTATGCACATCACACTCATTAGTGCTCTATTTTTTAAGCAAGAGCATGGTTTTTCTCTTCAGACTTTTTCATTTGGCAAGTATATATCTTAGAAGCAGAGGTTTTGTGTTGCTTTGGGTCAATGCAATATGGCTGAAATGCAACTTTGCATTTCCATATATGCATTAAAATATTCTGCCAATTAGAGAGGACACTCAAATTCCAAATAGTGGTTGAAAAAAAGAAGTCAGAACTGGATGTTTACAGTACATGTACTTGTATGTGTACAGTGTAGATGTTTACCCAAATGTACATTCTGCAATATACATGTACTAAACAACATAGATATTGGGGTGATTTTCAGTTGGAGTTTTCTTGTTTGGTTGGTTGTTTGATTTGGACGTTGATAGAAGAGGTTCTGAATTACCTTGAAAAATAGTGATAAAGGACTATAAAAAAATATTGAAAGTGTTTTCAAAAATACCAGGGTATTAATTATCCTTAAAGCTAATTTTTTTTTATGTTGCATTTGAGCGTAGGCTACCATAGCTGTTCAAGTAATTTGAAAATGCTTTCATTTTGAGCAATGATTGTGACTATAAAGATCCAGAATATGACAGATCATTGTACTTTTTAGCTAGAGGACTGATAATTGCAATTTAACTTCCTGAGTACTTGAAAGACAGTGAATTAATAGGTGATTCTTTGTGTGTTTACATATATAGCTGAGACTTAAAACGAAAGGGACCTTTTCACTGCTTCTGTGTTTTCCCCTTGCAGGTGTCTTTCTACAGCTTCTAGAACTTAAGCATGTGCAGGAAGATGATAGAGCTGAAACCTCAGGTGTCAGTCATTGAGGGTACAGATTGTCCTTCAGTGTCAGTGTTCTAAATGACATTAATTTAAAACTAAATTCACCAAATCTTCATTTGAAAATTTAGTTTTGGAAATCCAAGGACATTTTACAAATGAACTGGAAAGCTAAATTTTTCTTTGTTGCTGTTTGTTAGAGATGGGCAAGAAGAGAAAAGGGAAGTAAAGTAAGATTTGGAATAAAAGAGCAAGAGAGAAAATTACATTTTTGGAAGCAATGCTAGCTGACTTTTCTTGAGCATCTTGGTTGAGCTTTTCACCATGTGTTGGCATTGCTAATGTATGGTGATGTTTTAGTTTTAGTGGCTACCTCAGTTAAAGCTCTTTAAGGTGTTATTGAGTAAGGGTGAGAAATTCATAAGCTGTTAGGTGCATTTACAAAGCAAGACAGTAGTTTAGGATATTACATAAGACAGGATTTCAGTTTTACTATAAGTGTTGTTTTTAGTTTTGGGGTTTTCTTTCTCAAGAAATCTAGCTGAAAACAAACCCCAAAAATTCTTTATTGATTGAGTAAATTTAACACCCTCTTTTCTCCTGGAGTTTAAATTGTAGGTCTCCTTTGAGAAGAGTGTGAACTGCTCTTGTAATTAGAGTTTCTTCATGGAATTTGTTGATCTACTGCTTCATCCATACTTTTACCCTATGATTATAATTTTCCCATGACTCTCTAAATCCAGAGTGGATATAGATGCACATGAAGCTGCTTACTGATTGGTTGTCTTTGAATTTCCTAATTCCATGCACTACTGTGAAGTTCATGTGGAAATTTCCTATCCCATCTAAGGGGATCCTGTGTATCTGAAATCATACACAAACCACATCTGAAAGACTATATGAAGTTTCCCCATGTTCTTTTTCTTCAGTAAAAGAAGAAAAAGATAGCCAGAAGGGTTTCACTCAGAGGCTTCTGCTTACTTTTGAGTATTGAGTAACATTGTAGTCTTAAATCCAGCACATTAAATGCTTGATAGAATTATAACTGTTCTTTTCAGTGATATGTGTGCTTGCCTGTGGCTATTCTTTTTTGGTCCTGCAAGCCAATGATAAACAGTATTATGACTTGTTCAGGCCTTTTTGTGTAATGCAAAGATGCATCTGTCCTGCAATGTCTGGCCACTGCTCCTTTCCACAAATCTGAAATAGCTAAAGGCTAGCTGTCTTGGGTGCTTAGCTTAAGCTTAACCTAAGAACTCCCAAGAAGCTGGAGATTAAAATATGACCATGTAGTATTCCTGAACTGTGTGCTGCCAAGTTGTTCAGGCAGCAGTGTGAAAGGTAAGGGTTAGGGCTGAACACTGGCTTCAGAATGTGAAGGAAGGAAACAGGTGATGCTGTGTGCAGAGTGACTGCAAACATTGCTGTGGTTTTGTCTCCTGAGGTGGGGGAGGCGTGTCACTAAGGGGGGGAAATTTTAAAAAGGAAAACTATAGCATGAAGATGTATGGGAATAAAACACAGTTCTTGAAAGACCACATGGGCACCAAAAGCTATGTGAAATATTTGATTGTTCTAGCAATATTAACAGAGAGGAAAACAAAAATTATACTTAATAGCTCTTACAAAATAACTTGTAGCATCTTGAGGCCTAATGATCATCGCTGTATAGAGCGATCCATTTCTGTGCTATTTGTGTGCCACACCATTGATGTCTGTGAGGATCAGGCACAGCAGTGTGGTTTGGGGATACAATTTTGCCGTAAGTTTCATAGAACTGTAGCAGTATGTTACACTAGATTTTTAAGACAAAAGAATTTAAAACTACTTATTGTTACTTTTAATGATAATAAATTACTGTTAAAGAGATTCTTTTGAATTATTTTATTTTATTGACTATCTGGATGCAATATTGTTTTATTTCCCCTTTTTCCACTTCCATGCATTAAAGTTGTAAGTGTGGCGTCCCACCCTTGAGGGGAGGGGAGTACTCAAGATTTGTAGGTGCCCATGGTCAAAAGGAATGACAAAAGTCAGAGGATCCATGAAAACTTACTAAGTTCTATTAGTAAATTACATACTTGGCATGGAAATTGGTATAAGTTAGGACCTTATCTCCTCTATGAACACATGGCAGTGGGTTTTGAACAGAGGGGTAAGGTGAAAGGGGACAGAGAAAGAGAGAAATTAATTAAAGAGGGGGAAAGAGAAGAAAGGAGAGGGGGAAAGAGAGATGACCAGTCCTAGCTCCAGCATTGAATCCATCTGGGGTGTCCTGGGGATGTCCACACATGTGGGCTTGGTTGGAATACCTTTTATAAATCTCCCCATCTTGGAGATAAGTTTGTCACTTTCTATGCAAATTACTAATCCTGTGCAGTCCATTCCTCTAGACGTTTCTGGAAATGGGTTGGGGATGGCTTTGGGCATCTTTGGTGGTCTCAATCCCCTCTTACAGTCCATGCCCACTTCTCAGCCTCATCCCTGCATTTGTGCTGTGTTGTGTTCATCTCCAGGAGCCAGAACTAGGACATTTGTCCCAGAAATGTGCTGCCCTACCTCCTTATGGCCTCTTCTCCAGCCACATCCTGTTCTTTCTCAGTGTATTATTACCAATAATTCCTGGCTGTTATCACCAACAATCCATGGTTGGCTCCATCTGGCTATCAGTTTTTGAGACATACACATTAGCCCTCTTGTCTCCTAGGATTCTACAGGCAGTAACTTTTCTGCAGTTGTGATCTGTTTTTATTGTAGTGTCTGTGGTCAGGATGTTTAGAGTTACCTCAGTGGTTTTCATCTTTATGATTGCCAAAATAAAGATTACAAAGTTTCTAAGAACTTAGTAGAAGTGTATTATACATCAGATGTCCTTCCCTAGCAGTCCAACTCATTCCATCAGATCCATGAGCACTAAGGTTTCAGGCTGATAAACCAGTACAGATGATCAGTTAGCCCTTCACATAACAATCCTCAAGCAAACAAAAGCATAAAGCCAGGTGTATGAGAATGTAAGCAAACAGAAAATAGTCTCTGTAAGTTTACAGGAAGGATGAAGATTGGGCTTGGAAGAACTGGATGTGCCTTCTCTGTGCTGCAGTCCTGAGCTTTTCTTAATTGATGTCATGAGATGCAAAAGCATTAAGGGGTTGACTGGAAGGGATATTTAGGGGTAAGGTGGGAACTCTGTTGCAGTATGTAAGCAAGCGATTCATCAAAATTTGTTTTGTGATCTTCATTTTGGTCCTTACAGAGAACAGTAAGAAAGTAGGAGGGGAATGAACAAAACAGCCAAATCCTACAAGGAAAAGAGAAATTAAACTAGAGCAGCTTCAGGTCGCATTGGTCAGATGCTGAAGACCATAGACATAAACTGTCATAAGCTAGCAAACTGATGAGGTATATTTTGGGTCAACCTGCATTAAACTCATTACCATGACCCTCCTTAGAGCCCACACATAATAGCAACCACATCAGACAGCACCAAGTCCTGGCAACTAGATGGTGAAGAAGGCTGGAAGATAAAAATGTGACCTTCTGCTCTGGAGAGTAAGGACACATCCCATTCAATGATGGGAAGCCTATGCCTGAAAAAGGTGGTTTACCAAGTAGTACTTGACTGCCCTGTATAAAGTGTGGATTATTTTCAGGTTTTGCTTTATCCCCATCTTGGTAAAAGAAGAAATGAGTTTCCAGAATGAAGGCATCAGGAAGACATGATCCATTCTGCTAAGAAATGTCTTAACAAATCATACCTGGGAAGTCCAGTGCCAAGTTGGGCCAAGTCTTTTGTTAACTTTGTAGCCTGCTTTGGTACACAATTCCAGTGTTTACAGAAAAATGTGTAATTGAATAACCGGTAAGATGCTAACTGATGTTAAATCAGGTTGAATGTTTGATGAATATGTGCTACACTTGTCCTGACACCTGATGCCTATGTGCTTGCAAAAGTTCATCTTAACACTTGAAAGTTCCTCAGCCAAGGCTGCCAAAGGACATGGATTTTTTAGGAGGTCTGTTGTATTGTTGCAGTTTTGGGTAGGTTTTGTGCTTCCAGCTGTCAGCCAAACAGAAAACTGCCTGTTAGTCACCCATACTGAAAGCTACATGGGCATTTGTTCCATGGAGACAGAGCATTAAGTCTTATTATCCCTATTTCTTTGAGATGATGTGTCCTAGTAGATTGCCTTCTTCCCTTTTGTGTGTGCTGCATTTTTAAACTAGGGAAGAAACTGCTGAATTTCAGTCTTATTCATCTTAGGGATTTATAGAGGATTAGAGCAGCCGTAGGTCTTGAGGTCCTGCTCCTATATGGACAGCACATCATTAGACACCGGTAAGTAGAGGTGCTTTCTGTAATGTGAGAATTTTTTTCATTCAGGGCATGAGAAGCTTATCCAACTAATAAGTAATTAATACTGCAAAAGCAGGGAAAAAGAGAAGGAGTTTAGAACTCAATTTCATCTTCTACAGCTTGGATTCAGCCTCTTAGTATGCCCCACTCTGTACCATGCTGCCTTATCTGTTTGTCACCTTGGCATCCACATAAAAGGATACAAGTAATCTGAGATCTTGCCATGGGATTTCTATCACAACCTTCATGTCTAATGCTAGGGCTGCTCTACTGAACAGGTGAAATGAAAGGGTGTGGCAGGTTGGGGAGTCCTCCTAAAGTAAATTTCTAACTGTGTAATATACTCTCATTGATATGTATGGCCTCTCATGGTACTGTATGACCTCATATGAGGACATCTGTATATCTTGTCTCTCTTTGTTTATGCTAATGCTTGATGGAAGGCGCAAGAATTATGACAAGACTATAAAATAAATCCAGAAATAAAGGTTGAAGAAACTGGTATTTTGACTACTGGATAGACTGATGAAGATATGGGTCTTTATTTATGTTAAAGCAGGATAGTATTTTCTGTGTTAGGTAGGACTGGAGAAACCCATATGGCTGGAGTTTGAATGATAGCAAATGAGACTTTGACTAGAACAAATTTGCCAAAGTGATTGGGGAGGGGATTTTGTGTTGTGGAACCTCTCCTGGGAGGCCTCTGAAGGCAGGCTGACACCTGTAGGGACTGTTTTTTGCACAGCTAGTCCTGCCTGGGGAAAGGGCAGGACAATGAAAAGGTGGCTGCTTTCAAGCCAGCTAGTCTGGGCCTTAATAGATGTGAGACCAAAGAAGCTTGATCTCACCATTTATTGCTCATGGTGTTTCTGACACACATTACCTGTATGCATCAGCTGGCAGACCTGACCAGCTTACCTTTTCCCAGGAACTTTACTTAATAGCAGTGTTTAAAATCTATGGCATAACAATATGGCTACACCTTATTTCAGGACACCTTAAAGATTATTTACTATAATATTCCGTTTTATTGGCAAAACTCCTTGTTTGTCTGATATTTTCCAAGTAGAGGACTGTTTCTCATGATTAACAGATGATTAATTGGTGGGAGAGAAGGAGAGGGGAAAGAAACATAATTGATAATATTGAGTCCATTGCTCACTGCTGGCAGGCAACTAATGGGGGACCATGGGTGTATCAGGTGTTAGTAATAGCTTGGCTAGGATATGTTTCATGGAAAGCTGTTCAGCTTCACACTAGCATATGCTGTGCTTCACAGTCAAAAATTGTTTTCTACCCCTTCCCCCTTTTGCCTTCATTCTGGAAACTCATTTCTTCTTTTACCAAGATGGGGATAAAGCAAAACCTGAAAATAATCCACACTTTATACAGGGCAGTCAAGTACTACTTGGTAAACCACCTTTTTCAGGCATAGGCTTCCCATCATTGAATGGGATGTGTCCTTACTCTCCAGAGCAGAAGGTCACATTTTTATCTTCCAGCCTTCTTCACCATCTAGTTGCCAGGACTTGGTGCTGTCTGATGTGGTTGCTATTATGTGTGGGCTCTAAGGAGGGTCATGGTAATGAGTTTAATGCAGGTTGACCCAAAATATACCTCATCAGTTTGCTAGCTTATGACAGTTTATGTCTATGGTCTTCAGCATCTGACCAATGCGACCTGAAGCTGCTCTAGTTTAATTTCTCTTTTCCTTGTAGGATTTGGCGGTTTTGTTCATTCCCCTCCTACTTTCTTACTGTTCTCTGTAAGGACCAAAATGAAGATCACAAAACAAATTTTGATGAATCGCTTGCTTACATACTGCAACAGAGTTCCCACCTTACCCCTAAATATCCCTTCCAGTCAACCCCTTAATGCTTTTGCATCTCACAGGCCATGGATCAGGAAGGAAGCTAGATGTGTCTGTTGTTAAAGGGCGAAATTCCTCATGCAGCAACCTGAAGATAGTTTACTACAGCTCTGTGGTTCTGCCTCCTGTCCGTGCAAGCAGCTAGGCATTCTGGGTCTGGTGCCTTTTCCAAAAAAAGGTGCAGAATCTGAAGTCCAGCAGACTTTTTCCTTACACCAATAACTTCCCTGGTTTGGTAGCTGCAAGTGGAGAATGAAGCACCAGAAGAAACAAGGCATCAGAGAGACCTCCTATTTAAGCAGGCTGTGTTTGCACCTGGGAGGCTGGAGAAGAGCCCACAAACTAAGGAGCAGTTGCATTCAGTTTCAGTCACATCTGGAGAGACTGGTTTTCTCTATCGTTGAGGTTGTCAGGTACAAGTCTTTTCTTGATGAAAAACAAAACATTGCTTTGAAAATAATCTCTGTGGTGTTAACCTTTATTTACATATAGGTATTTTGGGCCTCTGGGCTCTAGTTCTCATGATTTCTTTCACAGCTCCCACAAGTAAAGATTGCCTCAATATGAAAAGAAGAAGAGAAAACTCAGTAATCATACTGCAACTGCAAGAACCCTAGGAAAGAAACCAACCGCGTAAGATACTTGATTAAAATCATAAGGACTGGCAACATGGTGCCAACAAAGCCGCTTCTCTGGAAATCCCATGAATTTCCCATTCTGAGCTGCTGGGCAAACCCTTCACTGAATTCAGATTTTCATTTTTGATTCACTTTGCTTGGAAGAAACAGGTTATTGATAATAATTTTTTAGAGATGTTAGATCAGCAGCAGAATTAGCCACGCTGCCCCAGCCCTGGCAGAACTTCCGTCCTACCTCCTGTTCTCCCGTTCACTGTGGGCTGCTGCCCTCAGTGAAGGCCTCAGTGACTCACAGGGGCACTGCAGCTGCTGTGGTAGATCTGGGGCAAAGGGGTGTAGGGGATAGATGAAACATCCCATAATCCCCAATTGCTGATGTTTCATTGCCAGGAATGGAAGAAGAAAGCAGGGAGATCTTTACCCTTTGAAAGAGAGAGGGAGTCAGGGGACCACTAGCTAGCCAGGAAATCCCTAAACAAAAGCCCCCAGCAAGGTATGAGGGGTAGTGAGATCAGATCCTAACAGAGGCCCATGGTCATCTCATGAGGAGTGTGAGGCAGACAAAAAGCAAGGCCAGGATGAAGCTGCAGGCTGGGCATTGGCCCTCAGCATTGGTGAGCCAATGGAGGGGTGCTGCAGCAAAGCAAGGCATGCCCCACTGCTCCCTCAGCACTGCAGAGCAGCTTCACTGTACACTGCAGAGGAAAGCCATTCCCCAGGGACAGGGCTGAGCTAGAGGTGGCAGCTGGCCCTCCACCCCTATGAGTTGGTGGGGTTGTCCTCACACTGTGCTCCTTTATCTTGCAGCAGGGCTTTCCAACCTTTTTGGGCACCACCTGGCTTCTCAGGGTATCTGTTTCATCTTTGAGCTGCTGCAGATACAGTGTCCAGAGCCCAGCAGGAATGAATTGGTTGCACAACGCTTTTCAGAGAAGCTTAACATGAGCTTGCTTCTGTCCTTCTGCTCTGTTTGCTTCAGCCAGTCACTACCCAGTGACACCTGTGTGTGTCAATCTTGATAAAGATGAGGGCAGGTAAGTAGAGACTGCATCGCTCAAGCTGTCCCTGACATCATGGGAAGATTCAGGAACAGACATGGGACAGGTGGGCTCCTCTGGAAAGTACACCTATACCCAGATACCTCACCTGACTCCTTGTAGGTATCTGCCATAGTTTCTTTTTCAATCTGCACTTTCTGTACATTTTTGTTGGGTACTTATGCTTTCCTGGAAGGGATGTGTCCTTTAATCTCCATTGGGGTACTGCTTTAGAGCAAACCACTTCTCCATATAGCATTTGAAAAATCAAAACAAGAACACCCTAAAGGGTTAAATTTTATCAAGTACTGAAATTTAGCAAAAATAAAATAGTCCGAATGGGAAAGGGGAATCAGCTTGGGGATTAGTCATTACTGAGTAGGATTTACAGAGGAGTAAAAGTAGTGTAAAAATGTAAACTAGGTTTGCATCCACCCACCATACCATGTTTGCTTGCTGAGAAACACCAAGCAAGAACCAGTAGGCACATCATCTGATACACTGCAGCAAAGGTGCACGGGTCAAAATAATCTGGCAAAAGAATGGCATCTCAGCAGGTATGCATGCCTGAGCTGGAAAGATCTACTTACAAACACATAGCCCGCTGGTCACCAAGGGGTACCACAGCCTTTGCCCAGAGCTCTGTCTGCAGATCTTGGTACTGCCCATGGGCCATTGCCTGAGAGATGTTTCCACCCAGAGCTGTACTCTAATTCTTCCTGTTGGAACCAGAAAGATCATGTACTTGCCTATGGACAGTACTGTGGCAATGATGAGGTTGTGGACAGATGTGCTCCCCTGTGGATGTCTCCTTTCCCTCTGATACAGCCCTTTACAGTAAAGAATGCAGATTAAACCTGCTATGTCCCAGTTGCATTCTCCTGCCCTTCTCTGAAGGCCCACTCCCACTAAACCCCAGTCCCTTCCTAACAAAAGGCAGCAGTTTGAGCATTGCCAGGTGTTCAAGGTTTGACATTGTGCACAAGGATGATGATTCATTTGGCAATGTTGAAGATGTATTTCACTCCTCGTTGTTCAAGGACCTTTTACTTTCCAGGCAAATGTGGTCTGATAAAGAGATTTCAGTATCTTGACTGCTCATGGTCTATGCTGTATCTCTTCCCATAATCTTAACAAGTGCCTCTTCTTTTATTATAACAGCATCAGCACTGCTAAACCAAACCAGCCCTGCTTACAGCCCCAGCTTTGAGAGTCACATGAGCATAGAAAAGTCCTGGTTTACATTAACCCTTCTTCACAACAAGTCTCATATTTCCTGAGAAAAATTCAGTATCAGAGACCCCATGCTTACAGCCTTATATGCCAAAAAAGGGAACGTGAAGAAACCAGCTGCTGAACTCATGTTTTGCTGGGTTTTATATTTTTGAAGCAAGGTTATGCTTTTGTAGGGCTTGAGTTCAATTAGCTTTTGAAGGTATATTTTGTCAGTCCTGGTGCTTCTCTTTCTCCCCTTCCCTTACTGCCCATAAGTCTGTTTCTTCTCCCTTTTGTGTTGCTTCCTTCCAAGCTGCCTTTTCCTCTCCCTTTGTAGGACTAGGGGAGTTTCTGCTTGCTTACTGCTATACTGTATCTACCTGCCTGTTTAGTGTGACACCTCTTCACAGAAGGTGATGGAAGGATAAGGGAGGTCCTTCCTTAAGACCTCAGTGCTGTTGCTGCAAAAGTAAAAAGGAATAGTAAAATAGGCTCTAGAAAATGTGTGAAGTTTTAGATACATATTCTCCCTAATTTAAAAAATATAATTATGCCAAGCCATCTGTTGCTAATGTAAAAAAAGATGTAAATAGATGATACATAGTGTACGAAGTGTCACATGAGCACTCCATCTGCTATGGGGAAAGTCACCACTCCCCAGCAACAACACTGGGTGCTGAAGTGCAATCCAGCATTTGGAGCAGCCTTAGGCTTTCCAAAGGCATAACCAAATCCAGAGGCTGACCCAAAAGAAAAACAACTCAAACAAGAGTGGATTGGTAGATCTCTATATATCACTCTTTGATCTCTGTTTTTCTGACAAGTAGCAATAGTGGCTAATGGAGGACAGGGTAAGTTATACCTTTACACTCTTATTTCAGATGCTTTGCAAGCTCAGGGATCCTGTTCTCCTTACTCATATTCCCAAGGTTTACCTGGCAGACAGGAGTCTAACAAGCTCTGTCTCTTTACTTAACAACATCAGAATGTGCCCACAATGTCAGAATAACTGGGCGGTAAATTAGCAGATGAAATGCAGCTCTGATGAACACAAAGTAGTGGGCACGGGGCAAAAGCAATCCTTTCTGTGGTGCTGACTGATGAACTCCATGTCAGCTGTTGCCACTCAGGAAGACACCCAAGAGCTGCTATGAATATTTTGGTGTGCTCAGCAGTGGTTAGAAAAGGAAATAAAAGGCTGAGAATTATGAGAGAGGTAATAAAGATAATTTAATCCTCTGGTGCATATGACCAGAGAATTCTTACTCTTCTTCACTGTGAGTCCTCCACCTAGTTCTGGTCTCCCCATCTCAAGATGGGTCCAGTAGCAGGAGAGGGCAGACTCTGGGAAGCTGGAAGTAAGGCACACAGTTCTCTGCCTGGACACAGCAAAGGTACTAGAATGCTTCACCTGCTAAACAGAGAAGGTACAGCAGAGATCTTAAACCAGGACTCTGAAGGGAGATGTGACAGGAAAACCACTATTCACCTCTTCTGATACAACCAGGTGTGGGTGACACCAGAGGGAGTTAGCAGAGAACAGTTTCTAAATTCAGCAAAAGGATGAGCTGCTCCACAAGACGCACAGTTACCCTCTGCTGACAGAACTGGTGGTCTTAAGAGTTTCTACAGGTCCCCAAAGCTTCTAAACAAACCTGTGGCATTAGTTCCATAAGAACTGATAAACATGGAGGCCCCAGAACAACCTTTCCCTCCAAAAGTTCCCAAATGCTTATCAGCAGTAGATGAAGGAAGGTCTTTTATCATGCCATACTCTTTTCCGAAGTGTCTGCTGCTGTCAGCTGTGTCAAATGGCTCCACAGTCTCACTGTCCCTGAGCAAGCAGTTTTGCAGAACCTGGTACCATGTTTCCAGCTTACAACAGTTTTGGGACAAAAAGGGAGTGCAAAAAAACCCAAATCAGTTGAGAAAATAATCATAATTCCCACAGTACCATCAGCTTTCTTTTCCAGGTTTCTCTTGGATGGGTGTGAGGTAGATGTCTTTGAAGGGCAGGCTTTTCCCCTGGGGGCACAGCCCCTACATGAAGCCCAGAGATAGGGAGAAATGCAACAACACAGACAGCAGGGCAGGTTCTGGTGGCTGGCCCCTTCACCAGGGCTAACTACCTCTGCCCATAACAGTTACTGAAGGAAGGAAACGTTGTCCAGTCCAGGGATGGAAGATTAACCATTCCTCAGAGACATAATTGATTATTCCTCAGGGACATAACTCTTTCTTTTCAGGTGTTGGAGTGTATCATCCAGCATCTCTTCATTTCCAAAGAGGCCAGGAGGATTCACTTGAAGGGTAGAGCAGTACATGAGCAGTTTTTCACCTCTGAACATGAAGGTGATGTCTGACTCAACAAGGATTTTCATAGCAAAAAGTGGAAGAAACCTGAAAAGAAACCATCCAAAGTGCTCTGGGAGAGGGGCAGTGGGGTGAAAGGAGATGCCCTTGTCATCTCTGCCTTGCCAGGAGCCAGGACTTCTTGCTCCACTGGTGTTGGGGAAGACACAGTCCCACTTCTGGGGCCAAGGCAGCTGTCACCACTGGGATGAAGCCCTCCCTGTGCTACTAAATCTGTCTGAGAAAGCAGGATACACATGAAATTTGTTAACAGCAAAACCAGGTACAAAAAAAATGATGTCACCAACTTGGCACCAACCCAAACATCTGTCTGGTCCAGACAGAGCCTGAGTTTTGCTACTACTCAGAATAAAGCATCACAAAAAATATTTTCTGCCTTTTAAAATCTGATTCCTTGAACATAAGGGGCTCTAATTCTGCCGTGGTGGTAAGGACATGATCTATTCTTGCATCCTGCTCCTGCATCCTTATCAGGTAACAAAGATTCCTAATTGAGTGGATCATGAAAAACCTAATGCCACAGATCCAGCAGGAGGTAGATGCAGTTTGTTTGACCAATCAAACTGTGAGGTTTGGAAGTTCAAGATGGGATCAGGAGCTGGTGCCAGCTGTGTTCACCCCCCACCCCCATCTTCCTAGGCAGAGCTCAGCTCCTTCTGCAGGTGTGGAGCAAGAGAGACAGCACAGGAAAAGCCTTTAACCTTCCTGTCCCTGCCTGGAAAGATGCTTCTCAGAGGTACAAGCCAGCAGATGAGAGGCAGGTGAGCTACCAGGGCTCAGAGGGCATTTAGGCACGTGCAGACGGGCTGTAACAGGCTTCCTCTTGTTTTTCACCTTTTACAGCTTCTTGAGAGGCCCAAATGGCCCTGATTTTGCATTTATGTCCTTTGCACTGCTGGGCAAACAAGCAGGGCCTTGTCTCCACCAGACTCCTCCACCCTTTGTTGGCTGCCTTTCAGTTATCTCCCTTAATGCATTGCAGGCAAATATTTGCTCTGTGGTCTCAGACACTACCTCACTCCTGCTTGCCCAGGTTCCCACTTCAGTGCCTTGAACATTCTGCTTACTCCACCTGCACCCTGGAGTGTCCAAGTTACAAGGACACAGCTTTGTGTGCACTGCTGCCTTTTGTGCCCTCCTTCCCCAGCACTGGCAAACATGCAGAGATGTCCAGGCTGCCAAATCCACCTGCAGTCTTTCCAAAGTGTGTCCTTGCTGGGGGGTGTGCCAGCTATGCCCAGCCCACCAGTAAGCACCAGGAGGTGAAGAGAGGGGGCAGATACCACGCCTGCTTTCCATGAACCTCTGTAAATGCTAAGCTCCTGTGTCTAAGTCTGCAGTGACTACAGTCTGCTGCAAGCCCAGATGTGTGGAGGCTTGAAGTTTCATCTTTTTCACCCAGCTGCAGGTGCCTTGCAAACAGAGCAGTCACTTGGGAGGGCTACATTTAATTATGTGTGCAGTCTTTTTCCGTTAGGCTGTGTTCCCGTAAGAACATGCACACCACATAAAATTATTAGCTGTGACCACGGGGAGGGCTGTGCATGAAACAGCCTGGAAAGCCGCCTAGGTCTTCTTGTCTGTGCAAAATTGTCTAGTTAAGGTAGATGCAGGTTCATCCTTCTGGTGATTCTCTCAGGGGTGTGCCCAGTTTGGCTGGGTACCACATAGCTGGGCAAGCCCTGACTTTGACCTTAAGGAGCAAGAATAAAATGAAGTTCCCTGTTGTGTTCTGTTCTCTTTACTTTTTTGTTCACCTCTCCTAAGCTCACAGCCCAAAAAGCTCAAAAGTGCTGCCAGACCCTTTGTGTTACACAGCAGTGGGGCAAAGATTCCTAAAGTGCTCGCTATGTGTCCTGATAGCAAAGATGGCCTGTTCTGCATCTGGAGAAGTTTAGGCAGGACTAACACCAGTGCTAATGTAGATCATGAGGACTGTTAGAGTGAAGCAGAAGCTTTGCAGAAGGCCCACATGGTTTTAATTTGGGAAGTGCCAGGGAAGAGCCACACACCAAAAGGTCAGGCTGCAGCTGCTGTACCAGCAGCAAGCCAGATGGACACGTTCTGCTGTGGGTGCCTGTTCCAGGGAGGTGCTGATCCAGTGCCATGGAGCAGTCAGAAACAGTACAAAATGGTACACATGATGCACTAGCCCAGCTGCCAGCACCACAGTGACCAGTTCTAACAGCCATGGATCTATCCAAGAAGAGATCTGCCTTCCTGGCAAGGCTGGTGTGTGCAGAGAGGAATCAAAGTATGTGGTTTTAATAAAGAAACACCAGCATAAAATTTGACAAGTTCTTCCATTCAAGCAATTTGTCTTTCTTTCTACCAAGAACATTAACTTCACACAAAGTCAACAGAGAAAAACAGAAAGTCTTTCCTGGTATTGGCTGTCAAAACTCAAGTAGGAATGCTAATTTTGAAAGTAGAAGGGAAAGGGATGAGGTCAGGAGGCAATTGCCCATTGATCCCAGCTGCATGGCACAAGGCAGACACTCCCCTGGGCCTCACTTTGCAAGTCTGTCATTTCCAGAAATGACAATGAGTCACATTTGCCCTGTGTCTCATTTAAAGAAACGGAAAGAATTAACTGGTAAGGCGCTGGGAAAAGCTTGTTGTGAGTCATGCTGTCAGAGCCACAGCTGCACAGGCACAGGAAAGCCCGCATGGCTGTTCCCAAACTGCCACCCATGGGCAAAAATGTCCCTTAAAATCTCCAGAATCTGCCATCAGTGAGACTCCAGCGCCTTAGAAAGGCAAGAGGTGATCCAAGAGGGATTTGATGGTTCAAGATGTTCGTGGCATAATGAGATGTCCAGTCATTTGTACAACTGGTTTTGGCTGGGTTTGTCTTTACCCACAGTGCGTGCTCTCAGGTGGCCTAGAAACAGGCTTCAGAATAGTCATTAAGAGAGCATTTTGTCCAACACCCACAGCTGAATTGTAACAGAGACAATATAGTTGAGAAGGAAGAGCTGTTAATTTCCTGAGATCCACCAAGCTGACCAGCACGTGGAGTTAAATCTCCATTGCCCCTCAAAAGGTTACAGTGATGAGAGAAAGATACTGGAATACGTTCCTTCCCAGTCAACTCTTACTTAATCTGAATGGCAAATGCTGGAGAGCCTTGACCTGTGGCAAAACAGCAGAGGCAATCTGGCACCTCTGTTGTGCTTTCTTAACTGCCTTCAAGTTTTGGATTTTCTAAAGAGTGTTTTGGAGAATAGCAACAAGTCTCTCCATGCTGGTGTTTTTCCCCAAAGTATTTACATTAGTCTCAATTTTGTGTAATTTTCTGTCTGGGATTTTCCTTCATTTTCTCCCCTATTTAAGCCTACAGAACCCAAAAAGCAGGGAGATCCAAGATCTCCTTAGAACCAAGGGGCAAATCCACAAAGCCCACATAGTTTTAAGGCCACATTCTTGCTGTGGCTTTACCCTTGCCCTGCCCAGCCCAGGGAAGCAAGGCTGTGCTGAACCTGCAGGCTCATGACACTCACCTTAGGCAAAGGCTCCCTCCCTTCTACAGCTGCAGTTGTTGGTCAGTTTATTAGTTCACCATCTGAGATTTTCTGCTTTTCACTGACAGGTGAAACCGTGGAGGATAACATGGTATGCACTCCCTCTGTCCTCTCCTCAGGAGGGTGTATCCAGTTTGCTGCACAGCAAAGTGCCTACACACACCTGGGCAGGGAAGGCAAAGAGAGAGGGAGGGGAGCTGGGAAGGCTGCCAGCTGCAGCCTGAGGGAGCAGATGGAGATGCACTGTTAGGGTTAGAGAAGTGCAGTGAGTGGGAGGCACCAAAGGAGAGCTCAGGCATAGAGAAAGGCTGGAAACAGGGTGCAAAGGAAGAAGAAGTTCTTTTTGCAACTCTCTATAAGCATCAAGAATCCCAGAGCATTGGGAAGTTGTATTTGGTTTACATGGCAAGGTTCTGGTAATGGGGGCACTACAGAGATGGCTTCTGTGAGGAGCTACCAGAAGCCTCTCCCACAGAGAGCCAATGCCAGATGGTTCCAGGATGGACCCTCTGCTGGCCAAAGCCAAGTCAGAGATGGTAGTAATGACTCTGTGATAATATCTTGAAACAGGAAAAAAGTTCTTGTGAAGCATTAACTATGGCCAGAGAAGAGAGGAGTGAGAATATGTGAGAGGAGCAACTGTGCAGACATTGAGAGAAGGTGAGGGAAGAGGTGCTCCAGGTGCCAGGACTGAGATTCTCCACACTGGAATAAGTGGATGCCTGAGAGGAGGCTGTGACCCCTTGGGAGGCCCCTGCTGGAGTAGGGTCCTGGCAGGGAGCTGCAGGCCCATGGAGAGAAGAGCTCATGCTGGAGCAGTTTTCTAGTAGGACTTGTGACCCTGTGGGGGACCCACAGTGGAGCAGGGGAAGGACTCCTCTCCCTGAGGAGAAAGCAGCATCAGAAATAATGTGTGACGAACTCACCATTAACCCCCACTCCTCATCTCCCTGCACCACTTGTGGGAGGAGATAGAGAGTTGGGAATAAAGTTTAGCTTGGGAACGTAGGAGGGGTAGGGAGAAGGTGTTTTTAGGATTTGTTTTACACATTATCTTGCTCTGATTTTGATTGCTAGTAAATTCAACCCAAGTGAAGTCTGTTTTGCCGGTGATGGTAAGCAGTGAGTGATCTCTTTCTGTTGTTACCTCAGTTCCTGAGCCTTTCCTTATGTTTTCTCTCCCCTGCCCATCTGTGGGGGGAAGTGATAGAGCAGCTTTGGAGAGCACCAGGCATCTAGACAGGGCCAACCTGCCAAGAGGTCCAGCTGTTCAATTAGGAATAGAGTAACACAGGGGCATGGCAATACCACTGTAGAGCACAGGCCATGGATCGCTGGAAACCTCCTCCTGGGGTAAGATCTGCTTAAGGCCTCTCAAACAGACGTAATAGTTACAGCCAAAAACTCATTTCATATTCCTTTCAGGTGGGCCCTGCAGCTCAGGGCCCTGGATGACTGAGCTGTTTGATGTTCTGCTCCCTATGAAAACTGGATCCATTCTATCAGGTCCAAAAGAAAAATCTTTTTTCTTGATTAAAGAAAACAAATACACATAAAAAAAGACCAAGAAAATAAGCAAAGAATGAACATTTGAACCCAGACGTATCTTCCTCAGGTAGTGTGGTGTTCAGAGCTGCTGCTGTGCTGGAGGTTACATGATTCTGTGGCATCATGGTGGTGCCAGGTCAGAGCAGAGCAGGAGCCCTTTTAACTCAAAAGTATGGCTCAGAGAGTGGCTGATTCCACGTACCCCCACAGATTACTAAAAGCTACAAGGTGATGGTCAGAAATGATATGCTCTGGTTACCCCATTTGTCTTCTCCTGCATCTCCTGGTCTGGGTAACTGGATACCTGAAGAATGAGCTTTGAGACACCCCCCAGAACTCAACCATTACAATGCATTACACATAGCAGTCATATAATGGGGCATTACCTGTATCCACAGTACCTTGTGACTGGCCTTTGCAACTTGGAATCTCAGGAATCAGGTCTCCAGCCTTGCCCAACTTGCTGGCCACAGGCTGACATCCAGCCAACCACCTCCTGGAACTGATGAATCCATCAGTTACAGTCATTAACTCTCTACCTACCCTGCAACTGGGTCTTTCTGGGGCTGACATTTGAGAGTTGCAGCAAGAATGACGACAGCACGAATTTCAGATTTGGCAGAATGGCTCAGAAACCTCTGCCCAAGGCTTGTAATTTACACTTCATGACCTAATTTACAGTTGGTAGGGGGAAACCCAATGCAACTTGCATGTCATATCTTCCACTTAACTATGTCACACCAGAAAAAGGGAAAACTTAGAAATTACATTAATGCAGGCAGCCATAGATGAAACAGAAAGTAACCAGCTCACATCAGGACAAGTGAGAGAAGTTCACAGCTTTTTGTGTCACCTACTATTTGACTTTAGGAAAGTGATGAAGCTGTCAGATCTTCCTGAACGGCCTATGCCTTACCTCAGTTACCCTGGCTGAAGGAAAAGAAACAATAGGCTGCAAGGGCACCAATGGGCCTTTGGCTCCCTTAGTCTGGAAGATGTGTGGGGCCCAGGAATAAATTTCAAGTTCCTCTTCTATGTTAGAACTGTGGTTTTGTGCAAGAGTCATATCTGTTTCACTCTTGCAAGGAACCCCAAGACAGAGAGGGAGAAGAAAGGGAAATTCTCAGAAGAAAAAGAAAACCTGAACACAATCCTGCAGGTTATTCAACCAGTGTAAAGCACCCACTTTTATTCCACATCCTCTGGATAATAAAGCCCAATCAGTCTCAACTATCTCATTCATGAGCACTTCTGAAGGCACCATTCTGGGGCACTCAGAACTAGAGGAACTCAAAGTTTAAAGAGATCAAGTAGACTTGTATACCACATATTCAAAACACTTTTCCTATGCTCTTCAGTTCAAATTGACATAAAAAATTAACAGTACCCTCAAACATCTATCAAATCATTAAAGGCAGGCATCATTTTGTTGTTCTACTTCCCCACTGCAATTAATTTGGAAAGCATGGAGATTATTGCAACAGTGCTACAGTGCTTTCTTTCCATGAAGAAATCTGTCTTTAGTGGAAATCTGCAAGGAATGGCCTAACTAGCCTGTGTGAAACACAGCCTGAAGCTGTGCACAACATGGAGATTAAAAAGCATTAAACAACTCCCAGAGCACTGAATGAGGCACAGTTCACATTTAGATGTCACAGTAATCCTACACCAAATTGATTATGTGGTCATAAACCTAAGTGCCAACACACAACAGCTCCAACGACAGTGTGCTTACAGCTTCCTTCCCCTCCCCTCCCCCAGCTTTGTCAGGCCTCTGAAATCCTAGCATTCGTATCTTAAACCAGAAAAAAACATTCCCTCTACTATTCCTTCAGTGCCAGACCTGGAACCCACGCACTCCAGAGGCAAGACACGGTCCAGCTGTGTGCCAGCATGCGAGCTGGCACAGCCGGAGCCACCGGCACTGCCGCGCTTCTCAGCTCCCACTTCGGTTTGGCATCCTCGGAGCATTCTTGGTGGGGCTTGGCACTCACTCCGCCCAGCGTCACTCGCTCCAAAGGATGTATCCGGAAGGCAGGGCTGCCTTCCTAGGCCAGGAAGCATGGAGCTTTCAGCTGGGACTTCAGAAGTGTTTTCAGCCTTTGCGGATGTTTACCGAGTAGCTCTCCTTCAGAAATATGTCAAGGTGTATCAATGTGCATAAGAACATTGATCATAGGAAAGAAAAAGAAACTCCTCATTTCAACAGATTTACTCCAGATTTACTCCAGATGTGGTTCAGAACAGTTGCATTTGCAAAAACGTTTTACTGTCACTTGTTCTGTTGAACCACACAAGTCAAGACATGGGTAACTGGAGACCCATCCCACAGTGCTGATGACTCCAGTCAGCTTTTCTTAGCAAGGGCCTGAAATCTGATATCATCAGAGCTGGACTGTTTCTTCTCCTCTTTTGCTCTTTATAAAAGCTTAATTTATGTGTTGCAACTGCACTCATATATATAGGGAATATACACACACACACACACATATATATAGGGAAGTTATCCCAAACAGCAACATTTTTACAAGAAGAAATTAATCTCTCCTTGCATTTCAGTATGACACAGTCAAAGGCAGCAGTGTATCAAGCAAAATTTAAAAGTACTTTTTAAAAAGCCCAAATCACTATGCTTTAACTTGACTTTTAAATTTCTCGCTGAAATAATAAAAAACACAGCCAAAAATATGAATATAAAGCAATTTTAATTTTCCTCTAGATATTTATATCAAAGAAATAATACTCATGTCCAAGTACTGTACATACAATATCTTCCTTATAAACTCTGTAGTTTAAAACACATGTACAAAATTGCACATTGCAGTTTGCAAAAAATCATAAATACATTTTTGCATGTAAACAATTCCAGCACAAGGATCAATGTTATACATTCCAAAATGTCTAAGTGTCTGCTCACAAACAAAAACAAACAAAAACCCCACTGTGATCTCCATAAAGGTTCTAATGTTACAAATCAATCATTAACAGATTTCTAACTGATGTACTACACACAGGGATACATAAATGAGCACAAGGCAAGTCGCCTTTTAGTCATTAAGTACTTAAGACAGAGGCTTGGAATACAATCCTGCTGCCATTTAAACCCACGGTATCCATCCCACAGTATTTAGTGGTAGCAGCATTGAGTTAATTTTTCCAAGATTGCCAATTGCAGTATGCCTTACTTTCAATTCTCAAACAAGTTGGCTACCACTGAACAGTAGGAATTTTAAAATTATTGTAAACACAGTTATCACTGTTGTATATTCAGAAAGTTACAGTATTCTCCTAAACACATCACTAAATTAAGAAAATGTTTTACATTTAATCAAGTGCAAGATGCCCACTAGTATTGTCCACTTTATCTCAGAAATAAGTATTTTGAATATAATACAGTTAGTAAAAGTAATGTAAAAAATTACAATGGACATAATCCTCAGTTGTTAAGCCCTGTAGCTTGTTTACATTTTAAAAAATCACCGCATCAGAAAAAAGGTCTCAGAAGTGTCCTTTAAAATCTCTCCTGACCAAATCCAGCAAATGAGTAGCTATTCAATTTTGTTTCACTATTATCTCCATCTGTGTGCAATGCCCTTGTCAGCATACCTGTTTGAAGACCTCGCAAAATCAATCAGGACCATTATATGCAGAGTTATTTGTTTTATTGTCTGTTTTAGGTTGTTTTTGTGTGGGTTTTTTTGTTTTTCATTTCTGTTTTTGTTTTGTTTTGTTTTGTTTCATTGGGATTTTTTGTTTCATTGGGGTTTTTGAATCTATTCACATGCTGCAATTTTATAAAATTCTACCAAAAGCAGGGATTTTTAAAGGGTTTCTCAGAGGCTTCCTCTGTGCCAGCTAATTTAGTAAGGCAGAATAAGACAGTACACATAAACCCAACTTCTAAAAAAACACAAGAAAGGATGTAGACAGACACCCACCCACCAACTAGTTGCATGTAAGCTGCTGGAAGAGCAAAGCTCAGTTTGAACTGCTCTGCTTCCACCTTTGATTTTGAAGACCTACCCTGAAGGAGAAAGTTTCAGTGCCATGCCTGAAGGCCTATGAAGAACCAGCTTGGATTGAAGAACTGTAGGAAGCAGCAGTTTGTTCACACCTCTTTTGAACAGAAAGAGAGCTTGGAAATGCTGGTGGTGACACAGCAGGGGGGGATTCTTGCCCTTTACAGGAAATCCCTTATTCTGTTAATCAGCATGTTGCATGAATCCCAGTAATACTACCAGCAGCCCAGCCCATGACATTGCAAGGTATTGTGATTATAGCAATGCAGATCATTAAGTGTTTTCTGCATCACAGAAGCTCAGCAAGAACCAGATACCACCAAGGGTTTTCAAAGCTGGGTCCTATTGCCCAAGACCTCTCCTTTATCTGACGGGAGTTAGTTCCTCTGTTGAACTGACAGAAAGACATACTGCAGCGAAGAATGATTACTTTAATCTTTCTCGGCCTGCACCTAACTGGAGCTACTCCTTTCTAAGGGGATCTCTTTTAAGTCATACAAGATCAGCCATCACAAACACCACAGAGTGAGGGCACATGTGTGGTTCCCCAAACCTCAGAAAGATTTTTCAGTCTAGGCAGAAACTGCACGAAAAACAAGCCAGCTTTAGATGAGACACTACAGGAAAGAGAAACTGCCCTGGAAGATTGTGCTACAACTTCACAGATGGAAAAACACAGAAAGCTGAAGAGCTACTTCACCAAAAGACTTATTCAGCAATACAGACCCAGCTGCCTTTCCTGGTAAGATGCTGCACTGGGAGTCTAAGAATTACCTTCAGATATCATAAACTAGAGGTAACCTTACAGATTGAATTTTAAGGCCATGCAGGCTCAAGGCCCTTCACAGCAAGATACTCCTGGTACTGCCACCTCTTTAATCTCTCTACCCTTCTCCCCCTTCTCTCTTTTTAACCTTAAGAAGCCAGTATTCCTGATTAGGAAGAGTGGGAGTGGCAAAAATCAGTGGCTAAATTTTGGTGTGCAAGACTATGCAGACTTGCCTATCATTTTCTATTTAAAAGTCAGGAATTGCACAATACTATATTGCAACACTTGCTCCCTTCCCTTTGTCCTGTACAAAGTAGCAAAGCACAACCAAAGCAAAATCACTGTTGGGAGTGTTTAGATTGATGGCTCACATGTCAGAACTTCACTAAGCGTCTCTGTAATTAACAGCACTTTGCAACAAAGCAAAACAATTCTCCAATATATACTTGCGTGTGACCTTTTGTTTCAGGGTTTGGGTTTGATTCTGTTGGTTTTGGTTTGGTTTGTTTTTTTTTCTTGGGGGGGCATGTGGGAGAGTTAACAAATCCTGAATATTTAATCTGTTACACGTGGAGGAATGCTCAAGGGGCTCGCAAGAACTTGTTTTGCTGCACATTGAGCAATACCACATTGCAAAGCCTTGAAATTAGACCAAATGCTTGAAGACAGGGCGTAGCTGCCTTTTGGAGCTCGTCCTTCATGGGCTGCATTTTATTAGAGAGCAGACCTTTGCATCACCAGTCAGCATGCAGACCTGGGCTTTACTTGATGACATTTCAGTATGGTGGTTGCCATGGCTTTAAATAAATAAGGGTAAGTGTGAAATCACTAGTCATTAGGCCAAACAGGCAGGGGCACAGTTTCTAAAGAAGAGACATTTAGAAGACACTTATGCAGTAATAACAAAACAAAGTAAGTTTAAAAGCATTCTGAAGAGCAGTCCTAATTATCTGCTACTTAAACATACAACACATACTATCATTAAATACTGTTTCAGAGAAAAGTGTTATTTTTCCCTTGGATTCAATTTTTTTTTCCCCTTCCTGGTGCTGATAACTTTGACCGTCATCTCTAACTACTACAAGTGGGGAAAGGAATAAAGAAGTAAACTTCATTAGACACTACTGGCCTGCTGGCAAACTGGTATCATACCATGTGGACATACCAGTTTGTGTGGTGATTTCACTTATAGGATGCACACAAAGACTGTCAAAAATCACAATGATTTATAATACCATTTTAGTAACTGGCACAAAATGGTTTGGATTGATAAAAACACTTTGGCAGCATTTTAGGAATCCCTATTCTGAAGGTGTCATCTTGCAGACCATAAATAGGTGTCCTAGCTACTTACGGCCATAACTTAGGTGACATTAGATATAACAAGAACATTTAACTCCCTAATAGTACTTCCTCACTATTTCTGCCACCCTCCCATGAAGGAAGTTAAAAGACAGAATGGTAAAAGTGGGAAAAATCCAAGAATTCAAACTCTGTCTCTACTTGGGAAGAACAGCAAGTTATATATCAGTATCTTCTACTGCTCTCTTTCCATAGCTGTTACTAGGGAAAAAGAAGGAGACTATCCAAAATACATTCTCTGAAACAGCACACTAACTTTATTTGACACTACTCCATTGCTTGTGTCCTGCTTTACAAGAAAATCTGAAGATTTATGAAACAGAGGTGTGGGAAAGATTGTCAAGTTCAGTATGTTATCTTTCAAATTACTCAGCATGTACCAGAAGACTTTAGTTAGTCAGTTAGTTAGTTAGTTATTTTAAAACAGTTAGTTCTTAAAGGTCAATTTTCCACATGAGGCAGGAGGGACACATCCCTTGGGGCAGTGGGAAGCTCTCTGAAGAGGACAAGAAAATGGTATCAAATACTCCTAAGAGTTCAAGCTATTGATCATGATTTTACACCTCTTCAGACCATTGTTTAAGAACGGGGATGCAGTCAGAAGCCTGACTCTTAACAGCTTCACCTTTCTTCATCTATGACAGAAGTAATACCACAATTGGACAACCACTGATTGAAATTAAACAGTTGCAAGACATGCTTCAAGGTAGTTATTAGAAAGGTTTTCAAATTTATTCAAATAAATTTTGAGATAGTAAAACAGGACTCAACCTAAAAAAGTAATTGAACTTGCAAAACCAAAACAGAGACTGCAACCAATGATTTTTCTCTTCCTCTTTGTATGGGATGGGAGTCTGTTACTGATCTCCAGCAAGACAGCTCTCCAAGGCTGCATGGCCCTGTTTAGGTGACTTACAATTCCACCCACACTTGGTTCTTAACCAGTAAGTAACAGTAGTAGTAAATTTTATCAGCAGTGTGCTAAATATCAGAATCTAGCAGTGTATTAGTGCACAGTGAACTGGTCATATCTATTATCTCCATGTCAGCAAAGCTTCAAACTCAACCATGGCTTCAAAGCATTCCTACAGAAATGGTCATTCTTTAGCCAGAACATTTAACCAGAACATTCACTCCTCAAACTACTGCAGACCCTGTTTGTTACTAGTACTAGAAATTGAAAGCAAAGCTCAATTTACAGCTAGCTATGCTATGGACAGAGACAAAAAAACAAACATCACGTAAGCCATTATTTAGGGTGACTACTTTAAAACATTATTTATGATAATCACCATTTAACCTTGTAGTAAACGACCACACATGAACTGCAGCATTTCAGATAACATTAAGGCTAAATGTGACTTCAAAGTAAGTTAAAGTAAGTTCTCTTTTTGTGTTAATTTAGCATTGCAAAGCTTGACAGTCCTACAAATTTGACTGGAAATCTAAAAAATCATCTTGTGATCACACAGAGAAATGCAGCTTAGTCTTCTTCTGGAAGAATCTGAACACAACAAAAGCATATGAAAAACCCCACTGTGTACTGTTGCAGCTAAGGAAATCCCAGTTCCTTCCTTTGGCCATCCCCTTCTCTATGCATGCTGGTGTCTACACACAACACCTTGACATGCTTTTCCAGGTATCTGTGCTTCAGAAGAATTAGTTCATAAAGGCTGTATTTGCTGTTTCTTCAGTTAGTCCTCACTGACTTGAGAGGATACCGCACAAGCAGGACTCCAGCACAAGAACTCATGTCCCCTGCAGACACAAGATCAAGATTCAGAGTTTTTACATCAGTAACATACTTTTGTCAAGACTACTCAACCGAAAGTTGCATTCCAATACACAGCACTGGTGTGAAGATACAGATCCTACATTGGTTTCCTTCCTCCCCACCACTGTTTCCCCAGTGGGACCCTTCAAAGACAACTAGAGCAAGGCATTCGTACTGACCCATTTGAAGCCAACTGTTTCAACATCCAAGCAGAGATCCAGTTTGTGACTATGGTGATGCAGAAAGTAAGCCTTCAGGTATGCAATCGCTTAGGAAAAAGTGCTCCCAGACTAAGGCAAACAGCAAGGATCAATGCCCGAAGCAAGGCAACAGGATGGTACCTTGGGAAGCTAGTCCCGTTATGATTTATGTGAATACATTTCTAGACTCTTAGCAACACACAAACAGCAGCAGGTTCTCCACTGTGCACTCACTGTTGCAGCGTTTCTCAGAAACCTACATTTAGCTTGTCACACATGACCAGTTCATGGAGAAGTTGCTTCTGTCCCGCCTCCAAGCTACTGAGTCGTTATGAAGAGAGAAGTTTCACAGCACAAACAGCTGCAAGACACTTCATAGGATAAAAAGAGACAGATCTCTGAAACACTGGAGAGGAGTAATCATGAATTACTAAAACCTCTTGTCCCCCATAATTTACCATAAAGGCCTGAGTCTCCATATATTCAGATTTAATTCAACATCCTCATACTAAAGTTGCACCATGTGCGGCAAGATTCACAAGGCTCTTACAAACTTCAGATTCTGCCCTTTGTCACAAGAACATTTATCATTCTTCATCAGATACACTAAACCCTGATGCAAGTGATTGTGGTGTGAGAAGGATGAATTAACATTTGCAGGATTACTATGCACTGTGAAAGCTTTCTGTCCAAGATTTTTTCTGCTGATACAGGTCTTGCCAAATACTGAAAGAGGTGAATCCCTGATAGACTTTACTGTCCACCTCTGCTGGAAGATGAGCAGTGACTACAGAGTTGCTACAGCAGTCACTACTGATCAAAAGAAGTGACCAACAAGCATCAAAACAGGATAAGAACTCTTCAACACTCATTCTTACAGTAAAACTTCAAACAAAAAACTGGAAAAATGGAAGTGATTTAAGTGATTTTGTAAAAATCAAATATGTACACAGATATGTCATACTCCAATTTGTCTACTTGCTAAACATAGAAACTTGGAGAATCAAGTAAGAAAAGAGCAAAATTATCCAGTAGCAGTTACAGCTGCACATGTGAATAAATGAAAATGTTACTCATTGCTTTTCCTTTTTTAACTTGCACTCCAGAAGCAGGACACATAAAATGCATCAAAGAATGACCTATGCTACAAGCAGATGGGTTTTTTCCTCTTGCATATTAATCTCAGATATAGAAAAATTTTCTCTAAGAAGCTGCTAGATTCAAACAGTTAACACTCCAGTTATGGCAGCCAAGATGTTATTTTCAGCACAACTAGTAAGTCAGACCTGGCATGCACCTGTACTTCAGACATTATCAAACAGTACTATTCAGTATTTTGGGAACCATCAATTACTTATATAACTGATTAAAAATTAGTTGCCAAATCAATTTCCACTTTAACACCTGCAGAATGCCTCAGGGCTTAACCTGGGGAGGTCACTCCTTTGTCAAAGGTGAGACAGAGAGTCAATCAGATATTTAAAGGAATGAAGGATGCCTCATGACTCTTTCTTCTGTAAAGATACATATACAAACCAAGATGACAGAGAACTGTCATAGAGCCACCCTTGATCTCAAATAGAGCATGATAGTCAGTAGTGACTACTGACATACAGTCAAGAGTCCAGATATGTTGAGATATTTACCTTTTGGAAGACCATCAAAGTCTTATAACAGAAAACATGACCATCACCACCAAAATCGCTCCTCACCATCATAAGGACTTATGTCCAAACACCTATGATTCTCAAAGTATGCAGGGTATTTGCTTTTGGAAAGGCTCTCTAAGCACACCAAATGGGCTCAACCTGAAATCACGTTAAGTTTTAAGAACAACTCACCAGCTACTTGGACCTGTCTGGAGACGTTGTGATTCCAACAGGCTTCACTACATTGGAGACCAAACCAATTAACTTTCATAGCAATGGCATCATTTGAGTCAGTGTTATCAGAGTGGCTTTCTTGCACTCACACCAAGCAGGCCAGATCTGATGGGGGCTCCACTCTCTGCCCAAGGAAGGAGTGAACAAGTCTTCTCTTACTGAAAACATTCCCCCTCCTACTTCCCAAGACAGAAAAGATCTGATAACAAGTCAAAATAAATCACATCCATATATGAATCAAACCCTTTTGCTGTAGCACCTAAATAAGAAGGCACTTCACATCTAAACAGAGATACTGGTTCAAGCACATTCAAAAATTGCTGGGCAAAAAACAATATGCACAGGAGCAAGCATCCAGCAACCAAAACAGACAAAGGAGGAGACTATTTAGTCTCCAGAGCAGATTACACATGGGGCGAAGAAACAAAGAGGGATGTTTGTCATGGGTTCACATCTGGACTGAAAACCAGATTGGAAGAACATGAGGGTAGCCTGCAAATCAAGTCAGGCAGCATGAGTCTTTGCAAGGACTAGAAAATAGCGTGCACAAGTATAATAAAGCATGGTAGTTTTGAAGAATGAAGAAAAATGCTAAAAAGCACTGAGCTAACAGCGAACATAACTTTTATTTTGGGATTTAATTTTTTTTGTTTGCTTTTTTTGGGTTTTGTTTTTGAGGGGTTTTGGTAGTTTTCTTTCTTTTTGTTTCCCTTACAGTAACACACAGCCAACTTACTTGGAGTTACTGAAAAGGAGCTACATGAATGCAAATCATATAAACAGTCTGAAATTTTTTTACCCAGTATCTATCTTTTAATGTCTCACAGTGACCAAAGTTTTTGGCAGAAAATCAAAAAACCTAAAAGACACATATGTTTAACAACAAACTGAAGAAAAAAAGGCAGACAAAATAGAGAAGCCATATTTAAAAGTTTAGGAACACTGCAGGGCTAAAAGCCAGAGTATTGAGACGTTTTAGAAGACAGGAACAATCAAGTCTGACAGCTGCAGCAGGTGAGTACTCCTGAGTCTTTTTATATCGGTTTAAAGTGTTAGGTGCTTTGGGTTTCCACTCAAATATCTGCAAAAAATGCAGCAACCTCTAGCAGAACCAGTCCAAGCAGGAAAAAAAATCCAACCACCCCAACACAATTCTCAAATTTTGGTCATGTCACTGTTAGATCCTGTTTCTCAGCCTAAATGCCAGATAAAAAAGGCATTTATGAAGGTAACTGATCACTTTACAGAAAGCACATTTCTTTTGGACAACTCCACTACCAGAACAGTAGCCTCTGGCAGAGAGCTGGAGCTGCCAGCCTCACTAGTAATCTCTCATCAGTCATCAGGGTATGAGAGATGGCCTGTCACCACTTCCACCACTGAACAGATGTCAGCTAGAACAGAAAGCAGGCTATCACAGAAGGTCTTTGAGATGCTGGGTGTGAGACTGCTCTTGCAGAAAGTTCAAACTCAAGTGAGGTAATGCGGGGTGATTTTCAGCTTTAACATTACCATATTGGAAAGGGGGAGCTCATTATAACCCTGCTAGACTATAGCCCACTAGAGCCTTGCCAGTGTCTGGGAAGGGAACTGCAGTGATTTCCCATGCTTTATGGATCCCCCATGTTGCTTGGATATTGCTAATTTATTATGAGCAGAAATTACAAAGTAAGTAAAGAAGTATTGCACAGCTGCATTTATTGTTTTCCTGTGTTCTACCACAAGATCTTTACCTAGCTCTATACTCACACTCATTTAGAAAGACAAGGACCAAAATAGAGGTGCTCACCCAAAAACTCTTATGATTTTTTCTAAGATTCCCTAAAAAATCCCCACCTCATTACATATGCAGTAAAGTATCTCACATCTACGAGGCAGCTTTACCTTTCTCACTAGGGAAAAGTCTTAAGTGTGGGGGAAAAGAAGTTTTTTATCAGTTTCTCCAGACTTGCAGCATCTTTGCAGATGGATGACTACCAAAGGAAAAAAAAAAACATTTTTCACCCAGTTATTATGTAACAGGCAGTGCTACAGATTGTATGCAGTATGGTTCAGAATGCCCCTAAGAAGTCTTTGAACCTGTGTTAAGATCAAAATATTTTTTTATCTGCTCATTAGTAATTCTAACAGCAGAATGTACTGTTACAGGCAATCATTTCAACAACCAAAAAAGGCTCTGGTAACATGATCAAACAGTTATACAATGATTAATATGGCTTCTACCTAATTTGCATATGCATTAAGAAAAGAAATATCCTCGGAGCCATCTCAGCTACAGTAACAGCGTAACTACGCATTCTCATATAACTTCATGCATGTGCCAGGAACGACTGTACTAAAAGGAAAAGCTCATACACTTGATTGCTGCAGCTCAACTTTCTGAACAGATAGCACTCACATATCCCCAATAAAAGCATGAAAAACTGTGAGTCTATCCCATTCTTACTGGATTTCAGCTGTAGCCTTCAGAAGAGGTAAGAGATGTTTACCAGCTCCTGAGTGGCTTTAACAGGTCTGTACACATAGAGATGTCTATGCCCCCTTGGCTCCTCATATGATTACCCCTTTTCACCAGCTGGCACAGACACATATCCCCATGAAAGATTTGCCTCTGAGTTTAAGCAGAGTGTTTAGCACAGTTTCAACGAGGGAAGAGGGCCCCACACTGCAGCTGGATCTGCTCAGGAGAAGCCCTGCCTTCCCCCAGTGGCAGGGCCGGCCCGCAGCCTCCGCACAGAGGGGCTTCTGGCGAGGTGACCGTCACACTCCCAACAGACCCTTCCCACCACACCATTGCCACAGGGCTCGGCAGCGCTGCGCTAGCGGCTATGCTCAAAAAACACAGGTGCAGCAGAAGCATGGAAGGCAGTGGCACCGAGCAAGGGACCTAAAGCTTTCAAAAACTTATTGAGGATTATGTCTAATCAGAAGAAATAGTTCCTTTGCTATACTCTTCAACTAGTAAATTCTCGACAAAGAAATAAATCACACCGAATCTTCCCAACCAGAAAAACACTTCACATTCTAGCATTGACTCTGTCTCTAGAGTATTGCAGAAAGTTTCTTTAGAGCAAAGTAGACCAAGAAGCAAGATACACAGATTTCTACTGAAAAATAAATCTAGTTCTCCATAATATTTCTGTGATTTATTCAAACAGAATACAATGGAATTATCACCTTTACAGCTAACCCACCCCAAATCTGAGCCCTTTTCTGTATAGCACTGAATTGTTACTACACTATGGAAAGAGCACGCACTACTGGAATGTACACAGTGAAGGAAAAAATAAGTAAAGCTCTTTTTGCCAAAGTAACCATTTTCTCTACTAACGTGTTATCTAGAAAAATAAGGTCTAGGCAACGTCCAAAAAGTGTTCAAGTTTCAATAAATAACTATCAATGCCCCAATTTTGCACTGGCACAAGAAATATGGAGCATACAGGTTTAGAAAACTATTTTCCTATGACTGAGTCAGCAATGCATTTCAATCTGCTTTAAGATTTGCAACAAAAATCAGCTCCCTCCAGGGTTCGATTTGAAAATCAAAGCCATGTAAGTGCAAGAGCACCCACACAGCTGTCTTAACTCTCAATGGCAAATTAAAGCTCTAGAGAAAGACGGTATTTTAAAAAAGGTTCTTTATCAATACCAAGAAAATATACATAGCCATATTATGTTTTAAATATATATATATACACGCACATATTTTCAAAAGGTACGATTCTGGCTATTTTTTTTTTTAAGTTTGAAAAGCTTATCCATTGCTATACAGTTCAGTAAGGTGTATTAGGAAACACACGTTTTATATCCCCCATGAAAATAAAGTTGAATCTTTCTGTAAACAGTAATTTTCTTATTTTCGGAAATCTCTACAGACCTCAAGTACTTCACTGAAAAATTAACAACCACCTGCCCCAGAACCACCCACGGAGACCCTCGCTGCTGAATGCGACACGGACAGAACTCGGGAAACGCTTAGCAACACCCGGCTCCCGCAAAAAAACGCCTTTTCCAGGCGCAAATAAATAATAATAATAATAATTAATAATAAAAATAATAATAATAGCAGAAGGGCGGCAGCAGGCGCGCACCTTGGCCCCGCGGTGCCCCCGGGCGGGCTTGGGGCCGGGGCCGGCGGGGTGTCCCTCCTCAGCAGGCGCTTGTCTCCGGCGCGGCGGCGGCCGCCTCGGGGGGAGTCTCCCGCGGCTGGGCGGCGGCGTGAGGAGGAGGAGGATGCCCGGCGGCGTTGATGTGGCAGCCAGAGGAGAGGTGGCTGCGGACGCGACCCTGCAGCTGGGTGACCTGGGCGCGGAGGAGGTTGGCGGTGGCGGCCAGCTCGGCGTTCTGCCCCTTGAGCGCCTTCACCTTCTCCTCCAGCCGGGCGATGCGCTCCAGCTTCCGCCGGCGGCACTTGGAGGCGGCGATGCGGTTTCGCAGCCGCTTGCGCTCTGCCTTCAGCCGCTCCTGGCTCTCCGCGTCCAGCGGCGACAGCGACGGCGGCGTCGGCGCGCTGCTGCCACCCTCCCCGCCCGCCGACGGTGGCACCTCGGGCACCGTCTGCGGCTCCTCCAGGGACCGCGCCGGCGGCAGCCGGCCGCTACCCAGACCCGCGGCCCCGAAGGCCAGGCCCGGCGGCGGTGGCGGGGCGGAGGGGTAGGCACTGCCCGAGGGGCTCAGCGGCCCCGCGGGGTTGAAGCCGCTCAAGTTGGTGTAGACGGCCGGAGGGTCGGCGGCGGCGGCGGCAGCGGCGGGGGCTCCCGGTGGCCCCGGGCGGGCCGTGCAGCAGGGTCCCGGCGCGGAGAGCGGCGGCGGCGCCGTCAGGAGCTGGTTCTGCTTGTGCAGGTCAGCCAGGGCCTTGACGAAGCCGTCGGCGAAACCCTCCTGTTCCTGCGTCACCGGCTGCCGGTAAAGGAACGGCCCCGCCGCCGCCGCCCCGCCGCTCCCCGCCCCGGGCGCCGTCGGCCCCGGGCTGCCCGCGCCCAGCCCCGCGCCCCCTTGGATCAGCAGCTGCTCCAGGTCGGCGGCCGGTGGCAGCTTCAGCAGCGGCAGCTCCGCAGCCGACCCCAGCGCGGCCTCCGGGCCGCCGCGGGCCGCCGCCGCCCCGCCGCTGCTCCCCGTCTCCGCGGAGCCCGCGGTGGGCGGCGGGGCGGCGGCGGCGGCGGGCGGCGGCAGCAAGCGCAGAGAAGCCGCGCTGCCGCGGGCGCCGGCAGGCGGGCGAAGGGCGAAGGGCCCCGGGAGCGGCGCGGGGGCGGCAGCCGGCAGGTCCCGCTTCTTCCCGGCGCCCAGCAGCAGCTTCTGCCCCGCCGCCGCATCGGCTCCAGGTCCGCCGGTGGTACCGAAACCCGGCAGCGGCACGAAGTCGGGCAACAGCTCCAGTCCTTCCTCGGGGTAGAACGGCGCCTCCATCTTCACGGCGGATCGCCCGCTACGCCCGCCGCTCATGCTGCCGCCCTCGCCGGCCGGCGGCGGCTCCGGCGCGGGGCGGGCCGGGCTGGGCGGCTGCTCCGCGGGGCCGGCCGCCCTCGGCTGGCAGCGGGGACTGAGCCGCCTCCCGGCGCCGCCGGACCCGCGCCACGCCCCGGGCCCGCTGCCCGCCCCGCCGTCGCCGCCTCCCGGCTGCCACCGCCGCCGCCGCCGGTCCCCCCCGCCCGTTCCTTCCCCCGCCCGCCGGGCTTGCGCGGAACGGCTTCCCGGTGGGGTGTCCGTGGGGAACCCGCGCTGCTCCTCCCTCTCGGAAACTCGCCCCGCGAGTGCGATGTGGGAAAGAAGGCAGTGCTAGGGCCTTCGTCCGGGAACGGGGGGGGTTTCTCGGGGCCATCACTCTGGCCCGGGTACCGGGAGTCCTCAGGAGGAAAGCGAGCAAGAGCATCGCGTGGCGGCTGCTGGGGCAGGTGCTGGTGCGTCAAGTCTGTGATGGATGGGCACAGGATAGTGAGGATAGTGCAGGTGTCGAGGACTAATGATTCTCAACAACACGGTACTGGGAAGTCTTACGGGAAGTGTTTGGCCATCAGGAAACACGCCAACAAATCAAACTAAAAGTCACTCAGAAGATGGACATGAATTTGATGTGGCCTTTTTTTCCGGGGGGGGGGGGGGGGAGTTAAGAAAAAGGATTTGAAACATCCTAGACATATTTCCAACATTTTCAAAATTACTGAAATGTGAATTTTTCAGTTTGGGGGTTGTATTTATTTGTTATCTTTAGTCAAGACAATTGCCTCTGCCCTCCTCCAAGTTTGTGAAATTCTTAGGGAATGAGGAAATTTCTTATACAGTCTTTTATAAATCCCTTTTGCTTCAGGATACCTATGTGATCCTGACAGAGCTACTGAAAGCTCTCCTTTAAGTCTTTAAAATCAGCTTGGTGACTGATGGTCTCAGTGACTCATCTACACATTCACCAGATGTCCTCATCTGTGATGGACCCCCTCAGTTAGGTGTCACCTTCTGCAATCTACTCATACTTTCATGCTTTCTCCCCAGGCATTTCCTTCCTATATATGAAGACCATGTGCCTCTTCTCACAGTGTCTAGTGAAGTTGCTGAGTTCTGCTCTTAGCATCACAATCTAAATGGCCATGCTGTGCCCCCCTGTGCCTCGGTTCATTCCAAAACCAGCAGTGGAGGAGGAGATGGACAATGGTATCAAGTCCAGGACTTTGACTCACAATCCCTCTTGAGGTCCATAGGAGAACTGGAGTCTAGGTGCACTGACTAAGGCCTCGATGACCTTGACTCAAGTGCTTTGGGGCCCCCAACTCTCGCGTATGGGGCAAGAGCTTCTTTTCAACACAGCCCAGCACCTTCAGTCCCTGCCTGGCTGTGTCACAGGTGTCGCTCTCTTCCGTTTCATCTCCTGGGTGAACCTTGGACCTGTGTTTCCAGTTCTGTTACTGGCACCATCAGGCTGCTCCTGCCTGAATTACCTGGGCGGACCTTGTACCTGGTTCATCACCTCACCTTGTGTGGGTGTGTCCATTAGTGTCTGCCCGGCTCTTGTGCTGCAGGACTCTGTCCAGGCTGATGAGCCTGGGCTTTGGCTCTGGTCACCCCTAGCTCATCTTGCCATGGGACAGCCTAGCCTTTCTGGTCCCTGAGGCTGTGGCAGAATTGCTGCCCAGAAAACTGGCAGCAGGAGGATGTGAGGGAGAAGAAAGTCATCAGGCAAAGGTCAGGGACAGAGGCATTCACATGGAGAGGAGAGGAGTAAGCATGTTTTTCTTGGTAGGAAGGTAGTGCTAGAAAGAGCTTATTTTGGTTTCCTTGTCTCTTGGCTGACCTAGCAGGAGAGGGAGCAGAGCTAACAGTGCTCAGCCAACACTGAGTACTGACAACAGCTCATGCGAGTCGCTTTGTGGAAGTATTGCTGAAGCTGCTGTACAGGCTTTTCTGTCATATTCCTGGACAAGCAAATGGCAGTGACTGGTACCTTCCATCAGCTGGGCAAAGAGAGCTGTCTAGGAAGAGAAGCCACAGCCTACAAGCTAAGGCAAATAAACCTTCTTTTCTTTCCCTCACAAAGCAAGTGTAGAGGGGGAAAGTAGGCTGAGGAGAAAATTATGATCTTTGTGGGATCAGAGAAAAAGCCGTGGAGGCTCACTTGGGTCTGGGGTCATTGTCAGTGAATTTTTAGATATAATGTTACACTTGACTGGGGTGACCCTAAAGGTGGATTACTTTGTCATTCCTATACAAAAACTGTCACTTATGTAGGACGGTTTTAGTTGTTGATCAAATGCAGAGTTCAAAAGTGAGCCCACAGAATGGGAACATGTCGAAACTGCTCGAAATAAACTTATTTGTAACAACAAATCGATTTGTTGAGAGATTTATCTACTGTTTGCTGATGTACCTGCAAACTACGTTTAGGTGAGTGACACGGAGTTGTTTTACATGTCCTTAATGCAACTGTGTGTTATGGCAATGTGGTCTTCCCGTTGTTTTCTTTTGCCTTTCCCCCGCTCCTCATTTATTTTTATTTTTTTTATTTTTCTACCCGAAAAAAGCCTGAACCTCCCGGGGGGCTCACAGCGCCAGCTTCTTCCTGTCCCTGTGACAGCCGCGTTGTGCACACTCGTCCGTCCGACCGCAGCCCTGCCTGCCGGCTGGGACAACCATCCCCGGCCAGAACTTCGGGCATGGCGCGGCCGGAGGAGGCCCTGACAGGCTCCCCTTGATGAAGGAAGGACCGTGGCGCAGACCACGGTCCCGGGGTCGGAGGCGTTGCCCAGCTGTGGGTGGGGGGTGTGGGCGGCTCTGCGGAGGTGTGGGTGCGGAGTGCGGGCAGCACTGTGGGTGCGGGGTGTGGGCGGCGCTGCCCAGCTGTGGGTGCGGGGTGTGGGCGGCGCTGCCCAGCTGTGGGTGCGGGGTGTGGGCGGCGCTGCCCAGCTGTGGGTGCGGGGTGTGGAGGGGAGCGGCGCTGCCCAGCTGTGGGTGCGGGGTGTGGCAGCACTGTGGGCGAGGTGTGGGCGGAGCACGGGCCCAGCTGTGGGTGCGGTGTGGGCGGAGCACGGGCCCGAAAAGGGGGTGGAGCAGGGGAAAGGAGGCTGCCGGATTGGCGAGCCTGCTGAACAAGGCCCCGCCCCCACCCTGCGTGCCGACGCGCCCAATGGGCGGAGCGCGGTGCGCGCCGCTACCGCGAGAGGTTCCGTTGAAGCTGGCGCCGCCATCTTGGAGTTGGGAGAGGCCGCGCGTCCCGTTTCCGTCCCTCTCCGGAGGGCCACGGGCGCGGGGGGGGGCTGCGGGAGGCGGGGGAAGCATGGGCGGCCGGCGGTGAGTTTGCAGCGTCCCGCCGGCTCGTCCGTCCCCACGAAGGCCACGCTGCGGCGGGCGTGGGGTTGGGCGGGATGGTGCAGTCCTGTTCCGCCTACCGCTGCCGGAACCGATACGACAAAGAGAAGCCCATCTCCTTCCACAAGTGAGCGCGCGCGGGCGCCGGGGCGGGGTCGCGCCGGGGGGCGGGGCCAACGCGGGACCGCGCGCGCGAGGATCGCGGGGAGCAGCGGGGGAGGGAGCGCGTGAGCGGGCGGGTGCGGACGGACGGACGGACGGACGGACGGACGGACGGATGGATGGATGGATGGACGGGCGGGCGGGCGGGCGTGCGTCTCTGTTCGCCCGCCCCTCCCGGCGTCTCCCTGGGGAAAGCCGAGGGACGAGACCCTCTGAGCCGCCTGTTGCAGAGCGAGAGCCGGCTGAAACCTCATCCCCCCCCCACCCCCCCCGATGGGGGGCAGGAAGGTTTTTGCTCCGGTTATAAAGCTTTCCAGAAAAGCTGAAAGTGCCTCTTGCTTGCAGGTTCCCTCTTACAAGACCCGATCTTTGCAAGAAGTGGGAAGCTGCTGTTAAGAGGAAAAACTTCAAGCCGACGAAGTACAGCAGCATTTGCTCAGAACACTTTACCCCCGATTGCTTTAAGAGGGAATGCAATAACAAGCTCCTAAAAGAGAATGCTGTGCCCACAATTTTCTGTTACACTGAACCCGGTGAAAAGGTAAACCCAAAGCACCCATGGCTGCAGGTGCCAGAACGTGTCGTGCATGTCACTGGTTGCAGAGTGGCAGGGCAGCGAGCAGGGAGAGGATGCAGGCTGGGAAGGATGAAGGCCGGCAGGATGCTGAGCCTGTATCCCTGGGGTGACCAGGAGAACTGTGGTGACTGCCAATACCTGCAACAGCTGTGCTTCTTTTCTCTGAGGCTCTCTGAGGCTTTGGAGCACAGTGTTGTACAGGCAGGCATTGGCTTTCACCTGCTCATGTGTCCATTTAATTCAGCATCCATGTGTTGATTAAATGGAATGGCAACAAAGAAAGAAGGTATTACCCTGTAGTTAAACAGTTCCACAGCAATTCTTGCATATTCAGAGTCTGAGAGAGCCTTCATTAATGTTTGCAAATGGCACTTACTCTCTTCCCATGGCTGATGGCTACTGCTAGCATTGAAAATACAGTGGATGTTAACTGTGAAACTTAACTGGCCTCTTTAAGAGAGCTCTGCGCTTTGGCTTTGCAAAGTTAAAATGAACAGCAGAACCTTACCTGTACCTGCTATCTGTCTGTCCTGAGAGCACCTTTGTCTTTCCTTAACATTGTTTTCAAAAGCCATACTGGTCCCTGACTTCTGATGATAGAGTCTTCTGAGTGAGGTATTCCCTTCACTGTGCCACTAGAACAATTTACTGTGAGATGCAAGTTACTTATGAGTTCTTACTTCTTGATGTAATAACTTCAAGACAAGAATGAAAAACATTGATTTTAAACTCCTTTAAAAGATATAAAATATTTGATCTCTTACTGCTCTGCCATAGAGAAATGGCAAAGGAGACAGTGGTAGCTAGATTAGGTCTGGGGAGCAAAAGACTAAAATGGGATGAAGTGCACAGAAGAAAACTCAGACTTTTTCTTGTTCAATTTTTCTCTTTATATACAATATTGGAGTGCTGCAGAAATAAAAAGGCTAAACATTTGAAAAATGAAAAGTGGCTAATAACACAGAAGATAATATAAACAGAATGTAAACAAGGAGACAGACAAGTTACAGGGAAATATGGTTATGTTTTTTGTTTGATTACACTTCCTTGCTTATCTGTGAAATACACATTTTCTTTGTTGTATGTAAAATACTTGCAAATTTTTTTACAGTCTGAAAGCTGAATGGGTGTATAGGGTAGTCTGCAAAAGTACTGTTGGTGCAGCAGGATTAGTAGTGAGCCACGTTCCCAATTTCGCTGTCATACCTGGATCTACAAAAACACAGAAGAGTGAGTGCCTTTTAATTCTGAAGGATTCAGTTCTATTTTTATTTGTTCCATGGCACTTTTGAATAAACTGCCACATATCTTCAAGTAACAATGTAATAACAAAGAATAATTGTGGTTGTTTTGGAGTTGAATCCACGTGGATTTTGAAATACAGATTTTTATCTTTCACACTATGTAACTTTTTCTTATGTCTTAGAAGAAGTATTTGTTGACTAGAAGAAATAGTTAGAAGTCATTGATGATGTCACAGAGATACCAAAGATCTGTTCTCTGTGATATGTGGTGACAATAATAATTTGTATATAGAGGTAGCATACGCTCTATAGCTTCAATTAGAAGTCTCTGTGAATTCAGCAGTCCAGCAGTGATCTGATTTTGCTGTTGTTTCTAGCAAGAATGAGTTTCTTTTTGCTAGCTCTACCTTTGCCTTGTAGGGTTTTTTTAGTAGAAAAATTTGATAGTGACAGCTGATAGGGTCAAGCTCTTTAGAATATTCATATGTGAATTAGGTATGCTAACAGCAGCAGTTTTTTATAAATGAGAAATAAGACTGGTAGTTGGCTGATTTTGTACTTTCATGTGATCAGTTATATTTGAATGCATATTAAACTTCCCTTTAATGCCAATCTTTTCTTCAATACCAATCACCAAACTGCCTTTTCAGTTACTGTCTGCCAAGCTGTAGTTTGTATAGGGGACAGGTAGACACCCACACATCTATCTTGCTTGTATGTTAAGTCAGGGAAGTTAATGATACGACCTTCAGATCTGATGAGCTTGATATTTTGATGGTGAGGACTGTTGGCTGTTCTTAAAATCAATGGCTGTTCTTAAAACCAATGTTTTCCCAGTCCTTATGCTTTTCTTTGTACTAATAGTGTTGGCAATAGGTGTGTAGGTAGAAATTTTTTTCAGTGCCTCTTTTACTGAGAATGTTTTAAGCTTTCTTTTCAATAGGCAATATGCAAGCTCTTTGGTTTCAACAGTGCTTTTTCAACCAACATGTGCACAGAAGCATTTCTGAATTATACTGGATTCTTTTGGGGAGGAAAAAAATCTGATTCTCTGCTCTGGCCTATACTCAAATGAATCTGTGTTGTCCTGACCTGTACAAGTGGACCTATCAAGAGCAATGTGATAAAACCTGCAGTTTTATCTGCAAAAAAACTCTGCAGTGGAGTTGAGCCAACTGATATTTTGCTGCTGCCAAAAGGGAGAACTGTGCTTCTCCCCTGTCCATTCCATCTGCCAGCTATGTAGTCCTGTTTCTTAACATGACCTGGCAGTGTGAGCTCACAGCCCAGAGAGCCAAGTGTGTCCTGGGCTGCATCCAGAGCAGCGTGGGCAGCAGGGAAGGGAGGGGATTCTGCCCCTCTGCTCTGCTCTGCTGAGAGCCCACCTGGAACCCTGCATCCAGCTCTGGGGTCCCAGCACAGGAAGGACATGGAACTGCTGGAATGAGTCCAGAGGAGGCCAGGAAGATGACCAGCGGGATGGAGCACCCGTCTTAGAGACACAGGCTGAAAAAGTTGGGGATGTTCAGCCTAGAGAAGAGAAAGTGGTGTGGAGACCTCATAGCAACTGTCCAGAATCTAAAGGAGGCAGGCCTACAAGAAGGCTGGAAAGGAACCTTTTTATAAGGGCAGATAGTGACAGGCCAAGAGGGTATGGCCTTAAGCTGCAAGAGGGCATGTTTAGATTAGATATTAGGTAAAAATTCTCCACTGTGAGGGTGGTGAAGCACTGGAACAGGTTGCCCAGAGAAGCTGTGAATGCCCTGTCCCCAGAAGTGTTCAAGGGTTAGATGGGTAATGTGGTCTAGTGAAAGGTGTCCCTGCCCATGGCAGAGGGGTGTTGACACTGGACGATCTTTAGGGTCCCTTCCAACCTAAACCATTCTATAAATGTATGAGTCTCACTTTTTCCACATATCAAGACAGGTGTATGTCGTACCTTTTGTTGCATTGCTTTGACATTTAATAATGGACAGAAAATTTATGCAGTGATAGTTGGAGATCAAATAGCTTTCTGTCATTTTAGCAATTATATTTGAGCAAAAAGTAAATACCAAGGATGAGAAGGCTGCTTTGCTGTTGAAGAGCTGTTTATTTTGGTTCATGATGTCTCTTTTAACCAAACCCTTAAGCTGCAGCCCAAAACCTGTTAAGAATCCCTCCCAGTTGTTGAGAAGATTGGTCTTACTGTGTCTATCTCTCTGCTGTGTCAGCCTGCTCAGTAGTTAGCCCTCATTCTACCTCAGCAGAAGATTGTCTGCTTCTAATGTGTTTTTGATTAGATTAGCTGGTAGGTTCAATTATGTAGTGGTATGATGCAGCAGAAAGGAGGAGGGACAAAGGGGGATGGGATGGCAGCAATGAGTTGCTAGGTCATCTGAACTCTCTTTTACGGAACTGTAGTCTGTGTTCTTGCTTCTTAGGTAATTCATAAAACCTATTTAGACATAAGAGCTTGAGTTTCAAAGAGCCCTTAAAATGAAACTGGTTAAAAATATGTCCAGTTGAGAAGCCAGACAGAGCAGGCCCAGAAACGTTTGCCAGTTTTGAAAATTGTGTCTTTGAAATTTATTTTATTTGTTTAAATCCTGGTTGTTAGGTTATTCTGGGGCTGTAATAAGGGAGTTCTGTTGCAAGCAATGTTTAGCATGAAAATGTACATTTTTTGTCTTGTTCTTTCTAGTCTGAAGAATTTGCAGAGCAGCCAGAAGATCCACTGCCACCTCCTCCACTGCCACCGCCGCCACCGCCTCCACCACCACCACCACCACCAGCAGCTCCAGTACTACCACAATCTCCATCAACTCCTTCTTTTCATTTGTCTCAAATAGATGCCAGATTTGTAGATCCCAGTATTGGATTATTGATGCCCCCTCTTCAGACCCCCAGCAATCTTGCTGTTTTTTGTGATCATAACTACACCGTCGAGGATACAGTCCATCAGCGGAAAAGAATTCAACAGCTGGAGGAACAGGTTGAAAAACTGCGGAAGAAGCTCAAGACAGCGCAACAGCGGTGCCGGCGTCAGGAAAGACAAATTGAGAAACTAAGAGAGATTGTTCAGTTTCAGAAAGAAAAAGACATATTGGCAGGAAAAGGCTATGTGATTCTGCCTAATGACTATTTTGAAGTCGTAGAAGTACCTGCCTAAGAGTCACGAACATAGTTTTCACTTTGGTAGGCCAAGAAATTTAGTTTAAAAACTAAGTTCTTTCTAATTCTGTAAGACTTTCCAGAATTCTAAAACAGTAATTAAGCAGTCATACAAATAAGATAATATTTTTTCTTCATTGTCATTTCAGTTTGATATACTTTTAATATATTGAAGATGCAAGTATCTCAGAATTAGAATATGCAATGAATTTACAAAATATTAATTGCTTCCAGAAGGAAAAGATACAAGATTGAAGACACATAGAAATTTACTTTTTTTACAATGTCTGTCTCATGCTTACAGGGGCTGGGAACTGAATCTGGGTGAGAGTGAAGTTTAGGTGGTTGTACACCTAGTGCTTTGTCAAGACTTCTAATTTGGCTTTGGTAATCCCCAGTAGGTAGTTTTCACTGATTTTAGAAAGAACAGAATTAGGTCAGCTAACATGTGCAAGCGCTGCAGAAAGATAGCTAAGATGCACATTTCAGTCTGGGAAAACTTCCAACTTCAGTTTGCTATGCATTTGAAGAACTGCAAAAAGTAATTCCTGGATCCCTTTGGGTGAGGTATGTAAATGAACCTTTTCTTTTGGAGTAACTGTTCTCCACATGAATGTTTTGAGGGCAATGAGAAGAATTCATTAGCATAGCTAACAAGACCTGTAGAAGCAGCTTTTGTTTTGAGGGCACTTAAAAATAATCCTGAAGTGCAGGGCTGAACTGAACATGTATGTTACTGTTGGCAGGATGATTGAGACTGTTTACAGTGACTGCTTGCAAAAGGACACTGGTAATATACAGTCCCAGTATGTTGTAGGGTCATCTTCCCATTAACACTGTAACTGGTAGAGTGTTGTCCTTGGTTTTGAAATTAACTCGCATGTCAACATGTGTAAGTTCAGGAAATGAAGGAAGTTTGTTCTTCATCCAGGAGTCAGACTTTTATGGCTTTGCAGTATACAGTGGTTTTATTTCCTTTTTTTCACTCCCCAAAGGGCATCCACCAAAGGGCAGATAGGGAACTAGACTTTGGAGTTGCTTGGTGCTAGACTGGTTTATAATATCTCAAATGCTGCTGCCTTTTCTTCAGCCTTATTAAGACTCTTTCTAGTAGATTTAGCATGACAAAGTAGTGCAGCAGTTTGCACTTTCTAAAAATTTATTTAGTCAACAAACTCACTGAAAACGAGAGAAAATGGCTAACCCTAATGCAGGCTTCACAGCTGAAATTCCTGGATGTACAAGACATGAGGAAATATGCTTTTCTCAGTCTGTGTCAAACTTGTGTGTGGTGTGGGTTCTAGCTCTGATGTTAAACAAGCCTTGTTCATGATGGCTTTAAAAGCTTCCCTTAATATCCTGTTAGCATGACATTTTGAAATATTTCAAACCAGTCTTGATACTTCTGACCTCACTCATGCCATATGTCTATTTTCCCTACCATTTCATACACTTAAAATGAACAAAAATGCCAATGCTTCCTTTTGTGTACATTTATTATACCTAATTAAAAATTTGAAAAGCAAATTATGTGTTATATTTTTAATTACTCTCTCTTTTCCCAGGATTTTGCCAAAATTGTCTTGACATTTTAAATTTTTATTTTCTACTAGTTTCCTTGTTTAGAGGTTGGGCTCCCAAGCCTTGCTGCTGTTACACTTAGTGTTTAAAATTGGTAAAATTCAAAAGTGACAAGGAAAAGACATTTAAAAAACTGTTGCTATGCTGTTGGCATGAGTGCCAGATAGCAGATTGTGTCTGTTTTCTCTGCAGAAAACCCTCTCTTCTTACTCTGCAGGAATTTCAAGTGTGACTTCCTGAAGCACAGTGCATTACTGCAATACCACACCCCCTGCCACCCGGCTCTGCACCCCAACACTTGGTTGTGTACTCTCACCACCATCCTTCTTATGTTCTCCAGTTCTCTGGAGGTGACTGAGGTGCTGGCTGTACCCTTCTGTGTGGCACTTTCAGCTCACTAAAGCAGGAGGTTTGGCTTGTAGTGGAGAGGCAGCAGAGGGCCAACAGTACCACACCTGATACAAGTTAAAGACGGGGCCAAAAGAAGGGCATGAGGCAAAAAAAATCCTCTCCTCTGAGTGCAATGAACATTATGTCAGCTTCTTCTGAAAATACATGGGTAGCTTCCTACTCTGAATGTTCAGACCATTTCCTTCTACCTGGGCCATGCTTCCCTGTTTCCCCCCCACCTTATGCTCTGGCTGCTGTGTTTGTTGGGCCCTTCCTTTGGGTGTTTTAACTTCATAACCCTTCAGGGAAGCAGCCAAACCAAACTATGTCTGCAAGTTAAGTTTTAGGTACAGTGGTAGATGGCTGATACATGGTTGGTGTGCGGAGTTCCTTGTGTCTTTAAGCTGTTTGCATGGTGAAGTTGATTTAACAGCTGACTCATAAATGTTTCTTCTGTTGAGGGGGTTGATTATTCCTTGTCTGGACAGTTTCAGAAGTAATATGCTGAAGAGGGGACTTCAGTTGTCTTCCTTTCCTCTTAGCAGATGATATTACTAAGAAGAGATGCAGCCTATTGTGATAACAGGCTTGAATTGCTCCTGCAGCAGCTATTTTTTTTCCTTGCAAAAAAAAAAGTCGTGTTAACTCCTGATGTAGTAATGTCTGGGCTGAGTGTGGACTTTAGTAGACATATGAGGGCTCTCAGTACCACAGAGCTCTGAAGTGGGGAGAAAAGACTGGTACAGAATCAACTGATTCTCTTTTAGCAGTTGACTTTTTATGCACTGTACCCTGTCCCTCACTCTTTCACAATCTCTCTTCTGTAGTAGCAGTATAGAAAGAGAAGGTGAAGGCTCTCTGCTACTGGTGAGGCTAGGAAAATAATTCTAGCTAATAAGCACAATATGTTCTACTAGCATGTGTTAAAATTTCCTCTCCTTTTGGGATCTGATACATCCACACAATCATCTGTTAAAGAGGTCTGCAACAGTTACTGTTTGCATTGGCCACAACTGGTACCTGCATTAACACCAATTTCATAAACATCTCTGAAAAGATGTGATTGAGAGTTAAAAAGCAGAGGTTTTAATTGTAGAATGGCATGTGGTTGTTCAAGTGTACGTGAAGTAGCTGACGTGTTTAAATGCACTTCACTGAAGTCTATTTTACAAACTGAATAATTCAAGCGAGTTAGAAAATAGCAAAATTGGCAAAAAATTTCCATCATTAAATTATAGAAATATTTATTTTGAAATGGGCAGATGCTTTAACAGATAGGAATTGGAGTCACTTCTAAACAGAAGTGGTATTGCTGAGTAGCAATTGTATTGAAAGAAAACTGGTGGGAAGAGAAGTGAAGAATATGCGATAAAGAGGAGAGAGTTTGCAGAAGTCAGTTACATCTAAAGCCAAGAACATACTTATAAAATACAGCTACTACAGAGGCATTGAAGGAGTACCCTACATTTTGACTCAATGCCACTTCACTTACTTCTCCCTGTTGCCCCAATTCTCCTTTTGCTGCGGCAGAGTATCTGATCTATGTGCAATGTTTGCTTTTTTTTCTTCTGCACCTCTACAAAGTATTAGATTTCCCTGTCTAACTGGGACTTTTCAAGCACAAGAGGTATGTTTTTTAATTAATAGCTAAATACTTGAATCACTTCTTGTCATGCTGAGGGAGTTCTTTGTCACCACTCTGTTTACTCTTGCGTTTCCAGTTACCATCTTGTCTATGTTGTCACTGGTGTGGTCTTAAAAACTATAGCAGCAAATTAATGAAATCAACATGTCCAAGAAATCTTCTGTCTTGCTGACATTTTGTTTTCCTTCAGCTCTGTTAGGATTTAAGGCCTTGGTGTCCTGTGTGAATTGTGAAGAATTTCTCTTGCAGCTGAAGAAAGTGCAAAGGAAATCCCACTCTGAATGTAGGAAGAAGGAAAGGAAGATAGTCGATTGGGTAAAACAAAACCTTAACAGTTTCTGAGTGCTTTCCAAGGGACTCCTCCTGTTATTTGCTTTTCTGGATCCAGGCAGTTATTTCTAGTTGCTCTTTTGCTTTCTTGCTTTCTTTCTTTCGTGAGGTCTGTTTTAGGTTTTACTCTGTAGCTTTATCTGTTTCCTGACAGCTTACACCTTCATCAGGTGGCTTTGGCAGGGTGGAATGGGGTGAGCTATAGTCTAATTTTAACCATCAAAACACAATCTGCTGAAGCATGTTGATGACTGCAAGTTCAGGTATGTAACTCCTGCTGTTTTAAGCACAGCAGTTTATTTACCACATTCTGCCACAATAATGATTTGTTTATAAATAAGAAAGAGAAAAACAGGATATGTGACTTAAAAATATTACAGCAATTGCTCTTAGAGATTTCCCTTTGCACTTGTTCAATGCAAATTTTATGTTTATATAGAGATATTTGATAGAACTGCAGCATTTTATTGCACAAAATTGGCAGAAGACCTTACAGTGTTATATAGGCTGAAAGATGTTAAAAGTGGGCAAAAAAATATGTTGCAAAGTTGCTGTTTAATCCACTATGACTCACTTGAAACAGTTGCCAAAGAAAGTAATCTTAAATATTCCTAAATTAAAGAAAGCATTTAAATCAGTTACTGAGAAGGAAAGGTTCAAGTACCTCTCTTGAGAATAGTTACATTACACTGTCATAATTAAATTATTAATTAAGTTTGTCCACAGTCTTGCCCCTATTAGTTCATTTAACATTGAGTATCAGGCTTTTTGTTGTGCAAAATTAGCCACTGATAATCCTGTAGATGCTTCTTCCTATTGTAAAGGAGGCAAATAGATTGTAGAGCCTGGACTCACACATTCGGGAACTTGTGAAAAGTGATTGTCCTCTCCTGTTAATTGGTTCCAGGTGTCTTTTAGTTTGGGATGAGTATGGAGAATGCTATCAGACCAGTCATTGGACTGTTTGTTTGGTTGGTTGGTTTGATTTTTGTTGTCGTTGTGGTGGTGGTTGTGGTGCTGGGGGTGGTGGTTTTTTCATTGTTGTGGTTTGTTTTGTTCGTTGGTTTGGTTTGGTTTGGTCTGATTTGATTTTTTTAAAATTCATGGATAACTTGAGGAAATCAGGCAGGCTTCCCACTTCCTTTCAGGTTTCATTAAAGATGCAGAATCTGAGGCTGTACTCATCATCTGTAGAAGAACCAATGCTCCAGTATTTGATGCTGTGAAAGATGTGTGACTTTCTACTGGAAGCTCTTCAATTCAATGACCTGGGACAGGTAATCCAGAAAAAAGAGGAGGACTTGCCTCCAGTAATTGTATCTTCTTTTGTGTTAGGCTCATTTAGTAGCTTGCAGCCATAGTCCAATACTCTCTAAACAAGTTCTTATGGATATATCCAGGACTTTGATATAGCAGAATGTTACAGCAATTTACTGGCATTGAAGCACAATCACAATATAGCAGCTGCAATATCAGTGGAATCACAATTCAAATATACTGTTCAAATTCCCATTACTGGTCTCTAAATGCTTGGTGTCGTGACACTGTGTCCTCACAGTTACTTGGAAGAAATATGCAGGTTACACTCAGCTCAGGCCAGTTACTGTTTTCCAAGCTGATTTTTTGAGTTATCTATTTTCTCTACTTTATATTGGGCTGAGTCACATAAACACTACCCTCCCACGTTGGCCTGGTTAGCTCAGGAAAACATTACTCTCAACTAATTTCAGGGAAAGCTGTTTACTGGATCTTAGGACTGAATGATGCTGCTGTATTCCTAAAGCAAAATTTTCTATCCAGTCCCTCTTGTGCTGAGATAATTTCATCTTACTTATGACAATTCATTGTTTTTCCTTACATTGTTCCTTCAACACATCATTCCTCCATTGCAGGGGTCAGTCACCCATTCTCATACTTTTCCAGAATCTCTCACATGTATTTTGCAGAAAAAGTTTTTTGTTTTTTGTGTTTTTTTTTTTTTTTTTTTTTCTTCAGAAAGGAAGACGCTTTCAGGGGTGATACTTTTACTATATTAAGAGGAAGGCTTAAGAAATCCCTAGACTTCCACCTGAACTTACAGGTTTGTGATAATAACCAAGCTGCTCACTCTGAAAGAAGGAAGCTTTGGATGTCTACTTTTACAGCTCAGTCCAAATTTCTTGCCCTTTTTTGGTGTGGTTTGTTTTTTTTCTTCTTCTTTATTTTGTATTGATAGGATCAGACTCTTCATTCATCACTTCAGTGATGCTGATGCTGTCAGGTCCAGAACAATACTGCCTGCACATAAAGAAAATCTAAAGGAAGAGTTATTCCCAAGCTGGTTGTGAACCAGCAAGGTGGAGTCTTACAGCTCTCACAGGAGGTCGTGTGAGCTCGGGCCACAGAAAATGGCCTTACTGATAAATGTTTCATTCTAACTATTTTAAGTTTGATCATGCAGGCTTGTCTCATAGGTGTCCTGAGCTGATACAATGTTATGATTTTGTGGTGGTAGTTTTAATCTGAGGAATTCTAGGAGTTGCTGTCAGGAGAATATTTGTGGTATTGTGTTGGGTGACTGAAAAAGAATTTATTTAACAATAACCTCAATTCCTGTTGTATTATATACTTTCAGTTCTTATCTTAATTTTTTTTTCTTTCTAAGTTCAGACAGGAAAACATTTTTACTAGTGTTCTTTTTTTTGCATGACAAGGGACTGAAATTGCTCAGAGTTTATTTATCTGTTCAGCATGGTGAGGAACTGGGCAGGTTCTTTAGTATGGATAATACAACATGGAAATCTCTTAGTTGTGTATAATAGGAAGCATCTATTCCCCCAAGTGAATGCTCATGTAGCTGTTTCATCTTAAAGAAGACAGCATGTTTGGAAATTATCTTTGTCAAACAGAGGTATCCATAAACCACAGTTAGAGGATCAGTGGAGTTACCTTTCTTTGATACTGTCATCAGCTGACAAGAATTCCTCATGGTATATCTTCATATAACAAAAAAACTGTAAATACAATGTAATAAATTTTACACTTAAATGTTCAAGCAAGCTTAACCTAATAGTACCACTATGGTGATAACCAACCTTCCATCAATATTGATATTTACCTCTTGACGTGTCTACTAAGGTTGCTAGAACTTGGATTTTTTGATTCATATAATAGCCACCAGGTTATTGACATGTATATGACTTCAGTGATAAGATCCAATGAAATTAAATAAATATCTGCAAATGGTGCTTTCTTGTGTTGTTCACAGTGCTGCCTGGATTCCTACACCAAATAAAAGCCTAACATCCTTCAACACCTTTTACTCCTTCAGACAGAAGAAATCAGAAGTTTACACATACAGGAGATGGCATTGTCCTTGCTTGTTTTCCACAGTAGGATTGCCATAAAATCTTGCTGCCTGGTAAATCCATCTCAGTGATATAAGTATAGAAGTAAGACTATTCTCCCTGCTAGAAATCTTTTATAATATCGAACAGTATATAATTTTCTCTGACTGTTCCTTGTGTGCCTCGTCTTGCTCATCTACAGCATTGCTCTTCTCTCTTAACAAAAATTCTTTTTTTTTTCCTACTATTACTATCAGAATTTAAACATTTGTGTTTTCCAACACATTTTCTGATCTTTTGTGCATGATGAGACACTGACTACTGTAACTGACTACTCAGTTACAGAGCTTGTCAGCAATTGAACAGGGAATTGAATTCAGAAGGTGAGGCAGTAACCTCTTCTTATGGACTGGTAACTTTTTGCTGATTCATACTATAAAATTACCACAGAGATGAAAATGGAAAAGGCTGTTGGAAACAGCATTGGAATGAAAAGCATGTCTCTGAAGACTGCTTCGGGTTAATGGATGAATTTGGCCTGAGGAAAGAGGATGCTTGCTTAATATTTTAATGGATTTCACTCTGTGCTTTCAAGCTGAGTTTTGCTTTTATTCTGCTTGCCTCTTGATTCATATATATAAGAGATATAAAAGTGAGCTTAGCAATTCCCAAGGGATGGGAGGGTTTTCTGAGCAATGTCCTCAACACTGATGTAGCTTTCCCCCTCCAACTCTCAAAAAAAATCAAGTGTAGAAGACCTGCTAGTGCTGAAATGTTAAAAGCCTAACTGAACATTTTGGGCAAAGCTTTGCTGAAACCATAATTTCTTCTTTGAATTTCTGAAAATGGTCTTGTATTATTAGGAAGTCCACCACGGACTTTTCTCAGCTTTGTGCAGAAGAGAGTTTCTGTGGCAGCCTCATTGTCTCAGACAAGACTAAGCAGCATTGTTCTTTTGGAACAAAGTCATGAAGTCATATGTAGCTTCAGCTGCCAAGTGCTTGCTTACGATACCACAACAGGAGATGAGCTCACAGTAGTGTGGCAGTCTCTGCTGCTGCTGTCAAATCACAGTAAGGTAAAATCCAGCTACAATGATAAATGGTTATTTACCTGACTGAGTAAGGTGCCTGATAGCATTCCTATGCAAATAGTCATCCCCATTACCCATAAAGGAATTAAACTCTGAATTAAACGCTGCAGTCTTTTTATTTCTCCTTCTGATTTCACTTATTATCATGTTGTTTGCACCTGGTGTTAATGCATCGAGCTCTCTGGGCTTACTGAAAGCCTCAAAAAATTACAAACCATATGAAACCAGGTCTATTAGCTGACTTGCATTGAAAGTGAATGTGAAGAGTTTCCCCCATGCAGAGATGCAAGGATGATAATGTGGAGAAGGAGAACAGCAGCCCAGTTTCGTTTGAGGCAGTTAAAAGGTGTTTTTGAGCCTTTGTGAAGTTTAGTGGAGATGGCATTTGTTCTGTAAGCTTTATGAGGACCATACCAAGTTGTCTCCTGGCACTCTACCCCATCATCTTGCCAGGAACTGGCCCTACATTTACCAGCCTTCTGTTGGAGAACTGGACATCTTCCCAGCCCTTTTCTCCTGCAACATGTGAGTAGTCTGCAGAGCATTTTGGCTGTTATCCCCTATGTTCCACTTCCTCCGAATATATACAAATTGTCAGACTCTGCTCCCAGTTCAGGGAGTTATTCCAACCCAGCATCAGTTTACTAATAGGTGAGGTTACCTAAATACCTTTAGGATAATTCTTCTGACTAGACACAGGCAGGCCATTAAAAGTTAGAGGAAATAGGATATTCTGACGTGATAGAAAATGCAAAACTAGTTTTTGTATGTTTTATAGGTAATATAAATTTTTTCTTTTTTTTATATCAATTTTTGCTTTCTAGTGAGGTGAAGATGTAAACATTTGGTTTTGATTCAGCTTCTCTGGCTTGTAAGAAGCAAAACAAATGACAGATATAAAAGATGTCATCCAGTAGAAACAGTGGTTTAAGTATCAAAACCTTCCAGTTTGCTGTTTCATAACTTTAATCTATTTGATGAACTTACACTGTTTTAAGATATATGAATGGGTTATACCACATAATTACAAAATTATACCAAATAATTACAAAACCATTATTAGCAAATAACAGGACATTATACTACCCAACATTACTTTCACATCACTTTTGTTATGATTATATATTGCCCAAAGGTTAATTTTTGCAAATTATATGAAATGCATAGTCTGACTTAATTCAGAAACTGAATGAAGCATCTGGTGAAAGCATCTGGTATGCTATGCTATGTTTACACTCATGTTTAACATCAATTGTTTCCATAGTTCCGGGCTAGTTGACATTACTGAGAACTGTTCTATTGAGGCTATAGGCTATCATGCATGCATGCCAAATGCCTTTATTTCTTGTACACTCAGTACTCTCAGGCATGAAGTCTGACGGGGTTTTGTTTGTGCATATTCATGAACATGACATAGCAAGCAAATACCTAGGGGTAGATAACATGGAATTTTAATCATATAGGTACACATTCAAGAGGACAATAATGGTTCATATAATAAGTTATTATAGATAGAATATTCTGGAAGTTATGTGAAAGTTGTTTTCTAGGTCTACATTTAAGTGTACTATCTTTGTTTATGAATCAGTGAAAATAGAAGCCCAAAACATCACTGGTGTTCAAAATGATGGTCCTGCATATAGTGTCTTTGGTTCTCACCTGTAAACATTTCTATCTAATCTTAAGAAACCTCTAGAAGGAATAAGTATTTTTCTTTATGAAGTATTTGGCAATAATCCTAACAGTATAAGACTCAGCATGGCAAGTAGGCATCTCTGGATAGAAGGCTCACATCCCAGTTCAAACTTTCAGGCAGGAGTCTTCAGAACAGCAGAGAGCTGATTGAGCCCTGCTGTGGCACCCTAGAGAAGGACAGGTAGGAGTTGGCAGGTAGTATTACATTAATAACCCCTTGCAAAATCTCTCACCACTGTTTTCCCATGGAGAAGGTGGTTTTGTGATACTTTGACAGAGGTGAGGTCTGGTCTGTTGACTGGTCTGCTGCCAGAACAGTTTCTACTTTGTAGCCAGCAATGATCTGAAGTAAAATGTATGCACATCATAGGACCCTGAGTTTTGTGAGGCTGAATATGGCTGAGACAATTAGTGCTGCTGCATTTTCTGTAAAAATAGAACAGCTTCTAACAGCACCACAACAGCATACAGTAATATAATGAAGAAAGACATAGAGAAGTATTGGCTTCCAAACATTTCTAATGAAACATGATAATTGCTTTCATCTTTTAGACAGTCCAGAATTATTACCTCTGTCAAGATACATTTCTAAAGCTAAAAAAATCCACCTTATATGGATTGCATGGACTATGTGGGCCCACAGGACAACCATCTGAGTTGACTCAGCAAATGATCATAAAGAGCAAATGCCCTCAAATGTGGGCAGGAACAGAGCTTGTAGAGTTCATCTAATTTTTGACAAAGCATTTAATTTTGCCATATCTTCAAAGGAGCCCCTCATCCTCCTATGCCAGATGGAGCAGTTCCAAAAAGAAAATTTGTCAGCTACCACCATTCTGGCTGTTTACTGGAGGTGTCACATCCAAAGAGGAGTGTATGAAATGGACAAAGCTGTGCAAGGAGTGATGCAGCTTATTGAGGCCATGGGACATGGCAAGAATTGCCCTTTAAATTTTATGATTGCCTTGGGGATAAAAAGCCTGTATTCGATCAGAATGAGAAAGCAGAACCTCTTGTCATAGAGCACTGCATGTGTTGGGATAAAGGCTTCTAGACAGCAGGTGTAGCCATTGAAAATGAGAGGCTGAGAGGCTCATGCAGTTAGGCATGAACCAAGTTCCTCTGTCATTCCTGAAGCAGTTGTCGTTAAAGCAGATTTTTCTCTGGCATCTTGCAAAGTCTTGATCCTTGCTAGTTGTTTGCTTACCCCTGAAATACTCCAAGCCTTGACATCTGAACAGCAAGTCCATGATGCTGCAGATAAAATTTGAGCTGCGAGGAGCATTTATGAAAGCAGAGATGAGCTTGATGAAATGGAAAGAAAAGTTGAGAAAATGGCAGAGCTGAGCCACACCTTTGTTTACAGTCATTAACTCAGTACAAATTTGAAAATTATCATATTCAAAGCTAGGTAGTGTCACCAAAATGCAGGAAGTGACCACAGTGCCGCCAGACACTCCTAAATGAGACCTCATGGTAAAGTTAGAACTGAAAAAGGAAAACAACGATTCTAATGCAGAAGGCGACGCACCACTTATTAGAAATATTAATGTGTGTGCAGTGATGAAGAGCCTCTGCACCTCCCCAAGACCCGTGTCCCACTCCGGGTGAAGCACTGGGAGGTTTTTGCAGAGCAATGTGCAGCAGGCAGTTGCATGCACTCTGCAATGTCAGAAGGCACAGGAACTCAGACTTGAGCTCCATCTCAAGTCTGCATTCACATGGATGTGGTAGAAACGGGAAGGAGGGCAGGGAGGGCTTTCCTCATGGTAGCAAGGTGCCAAGGAAACCAAGGACTGAAACGACTCTTTATCTGCAAAACCTTGTCCCTGTACGTGCAGAGCCTAATCACCGCCGAAACAACTGCGTGGGTGCAACTTTCCGAATTCAGTTCAGGCAGCTGCCTCAAGGGCTCCCCTCAGCCCTTTCTGAGCCTGCTGCGCTGGCTGGTGCGTTCTCCTTGGCCGACACAGAGACAAACGCATACATTTCCATCCATGAAATGTATTCACGTTACCCTGGTCTCCCCAACAGAGCTCTCGCAGCGTGTAATACTGCAGCAGCCGTGTGCATTCCCTCGGCCCGGCTGGAGCCCCGGGAGCAGCCGGGCCCTCCGGCGCTGCCTGCGCTGCCCGCGGCCTGCCACGGCGGGGAGCTGGGACTGCGGCCACGGCGCCGCGGGAAGGCTGGAGCGGGCCAGAGCACCTCCGCTCGGCCTGAGGGGGGAAAGCGAGGGGGGAAAAGGCGGAGGGCCAGGCGGAGGAGGAAAGTGGCGACTGTGCTGAGGAACTGCGGTAGAAAAGGGTGTGTGGAGGAGGAGGGATGGATTAGAGGGGAAAAGGGCAGCAGGGAGGGCTGCGTTGGGGTTTGCTTGGTGGGGCCGGCAAGCAAGCCATGAGCAAGAAGGAGGGCGTTTGCAGGGACAGGAAGCTGGAGAAGAGTAGACAGTATGTATGGACAGGTTGACCGTTGGCTCCAAACTGTTCCATCTGGCACGTGGAAATGTTTGGTGCTGCAAAAAAACCTGGTGAGCTGCTAAAACCAGCTCTGTTTTTGCCCAGTGAAAGCACACGTTTTGAGAAGCTGCTGGGTGAAGAGAGGTGTCTGCTGCTGGCCAGAACTGAGATTAGAAAGAACCTGAGAAGTGTAAGGGCAAAGATGAGATTCCAGGAATTCTGCCCTTTCCCACCCCATTTTTTCTCCAGAAACTCTCCCTCACCTCCTATGGACAAGTGTTCATGACAAGATGGATTCAGTCCTCCCTTGGGAGCTTCCAGGACATCACAAGGTGGGCCTTCCTTGGCTTCTGGCATGTCACCTACATGGACCAGGAAATGAGATGTGTTTGGGAAGGAGAAGACACGTCTACCTAAAAGGTGTCTCTTCTTCCATAGTGCTACCTTATCTCTCTTTTCTCCTGCCCGGAGCTGACAAACCTAGGGGTGCAGCAAACTCTGCTTTGGCTCTGGGTTTTTGAAACAAAGTCTCAGAGTTCTGGTTCAGAGCATCTCCCATCTATGTCCTTCCCCTTCACCATCCTTCTCACTTTAATCCGGTTTCCCACCCTCTGATTGCCAGACAGCACTGTCACCTTTCCCTGGAATCTGTTTTCCATGCTTGACTGCATGGTGCCTTCAGGTAACATGGCTTAGGACTGTCCATCATAACCTTGAGTTTTCAGTTGCTGCTAGTATTAACCATGTGTGCTCAAACAGATGGATTTGTGCCTCTAGGTAGATTTCTCTTTTTCTTGGCATTTTTGCTGCCTAGAGAGTGATGCCCAGCTCCAGTGTTGCTTGTGTCTAGGCTGTGCATGGCTCTTTGCAGCCTGGAATTGCAGCCTCATATTAGTTACAAATCCCATGAAAACTGTGGAAAAGCAAAGACATTTTCTCAATAGAGAATAGCTACTCAGCTACTGCCACAAGCAGAGTTCTGCCCAAGAATTAATTTGCTATCTCAGAATAGATGCACCTTATGCTTCATGGCCCGTTTGGCAAAATGGGAGTATTCATGCCTACCTCCCCTTCCAAAATGTTGGAGTGCAGGGCTGCATGAAGACTTGTCAACAGAAAACAACAGGCAAACAGAATTTCTGTCTCTAATACTCTCCTCTGGCTGTCTGGTAACTCTGGAAGCCAATGACCTGGCAAACCTCGTCCTTACCTCTTGTCACTGTCTAGGCAGTGGGTGGGGGCAACGGTAATGCAACCATACTTCATACTTCCCTAAAAGCCTACTCCTGTAGGCAGATAATAAATTAACTCCATTGCCACAAGGCAGCATGTTAAAGCCCTGTGAGAAACAAGTGTCTCTCATATTGCCTACCAGAGCAATGCCTGAATGCAATCTCAGGCAGTAACTACAATCAGAGGTGTCAATAGGCAAAGGCTGGGGCTTGCAGTCATGAGGCTAAAGGATGGATGATCTGAGGGTGCTGAGTCTTGTACAGGACCACAAACATGTTGGAAAGTATGGGATAATCTGCAGAGAGCATTTTAAAGTGGTAACCTTGTTGCAGAAAAATTTGTGTCGGGCAGAATGATTTTGTTTAGACTCAGCTTTGTGGCAGTCTGTGGTGCTGTCTGTCCCCACCACTCTAGCCAAATGACTGCTCTTCTCTTGAAGACAGCATTAAAAAAAAGGAGCTTTCCTGTGTAGCTCAAGAAGTTGTGTGCTTGTGCCTGGTGTCGATCTAATAGGGAAACTGAGAAGTTACAGCAGCTGGTGTTGAAAGTACACTTTGAAGATGGTTTTTTGGTTGCACTCTCGTTTTTGCATGGCTTTCTGCATCTGCGATGAGGAAAGGTGCGGAAGAAGCCAGCTGCTCCTCTAGTCCTGCCAAGTGACCAGGGGCAAAACTGTGGAGCTAGGAAGGGCCCTTGCAGATTTCTTGTGTGTAGAAGAGTAGTGGAAAAAGCAAACTCACTGAGTTGCTGCCAGTGGCCTGCCTGAGAGGTGGGGATGCGGTAGGCTGCAAGGCCACAGAAGCATGAATAAGTTGATACGACACTACAAGAATGTTACTTGCGGCTGCAATGTGACTTTGAACCACACTTATATGGCAAATTTTTCATTACAGCAAGATGAATAATCTGGTAAGATTACAGCTGCCAGTTATCAATCCTCTGTGAGGATTTTAGATAAGGCAAATCTGAATCACAAAACCTGTGACTGTACCAAAATCTGGACCACTGCCAGAAGTGTACCCTGTGTTGCTGAAAAAACCCCCAGGCTTCCATATAAAAGACAGCAAGCAATTTAATAGCCAGTATGAAATAATCAAAGCAGGAGGAGTTTTGGGTTTGGGGACAAGCTAAAAGAGTTTTGAATGCCTCTTCCTTAAACTTGAAAACTTCAGGAGAAAACGTCCTCTTTCGAGAGATATGCCAAACTAACTCTCATTTGAGAAGAAAACAAAGATCCTGATAATCCTTCAGCAGAGGAGTGTCAGGGGGATGGGAAAAGAGGAACCTGCATCCCTTTTGATTATCAGCAATTTCTGGTGATTACTTCCAATTTCTGGTGGTTTCTGAAAGGAGCCTTGTGTGAGGTAACACTGGGGGGGGACTGACAGAGGCCTGACTACAGAGAAACTGGCTAAATAATCCTCACTCCCATTGCTAAACACAAGACTCTGGGGCAGCATTCTGTGTTAAGCTGTGCCAGTGGATAGTACTGTGCAAGGACTTCTGTGCAGCTGCCTGTGATCTTTTGTGTATGAGATATAAATTTAGAAATCAGCATTGTTTTCCCACTTACTTCTTACTGGATTTTTTTGCCCCTCAAATTCATTTTATAGCTCCAGAACAGCAAATGTAGCATGGAATAAGCTAAGTTAGGTCTGTAGGGAGTCTGCCTCTACAACTGATACAGCTGGAACAAATAGATAATCTTTAAGGCATCTGATTTATCTTTGACTCTGAACTGTGGCCTGTTTTTTTTCTTTTCCCCAGCTGTAATCAGCAGTAGCATAAAAGATATTTTTCCTCCTTAAAAGACTTTCCTCTCGCATACTCCTAGACCGCAGTGCTTGTATCCATGTAAATACTGCCACAAGGAGATCAGTCAGAGTTTAGGACCCAGAGCCCTTTTTAAGGCTTATGGGATGTGACAGCTGACTGAAAATCAATGAAGTGTGATTTGCCAAGCGTCATAATGAGGGCAAGATAAGGCTAGGAAGGTGCTGCCTTGCCTTGCCGACTCTACTGCCTGCTTCGATTTTTAACTAGATTGTTTAAGTCCCCTGCAAAGATGAGACCGGTTTGCTAATGGAAACAGAAGATCAGATTTAAAGGAAAAGCCACGGTGGTGCCCATGCTTTGCCTAGTGCTCATTGTGCTGTGTCTGAGCCACTCAGGTAGGTGTGATTTCTTCTTCTCCTTCCAAGCTGAGCTGCAGTTGTTCAGGTTTTTTTTCTGTTGGCCGGTTAGCTGCTGCTTTCTGGGATACAATGAATGCTGGCTTCCCTTAAACACCGTGTGAGTAGCAGAATCAGTTGCTGCCTTTGTGTTGCAACCATGGTCAGTTTGACAACTAGGTTTTAATAACTGGTGGTGGGGCAATTGCTGGCTAGAAATTAACAAAAAAACCTAAGCTTGACTTCTGGCTGCGAAAGGGAATTAAGGGAGAATTTCTGTCACCAAGAGAAAACCTGAAATGCTTCAGGCAAACTGATAAAAGGCTAAGTGTCTTGTCTGTACTTATTGGGGTGTTTTGCATGTTTGTTTAGCAGACTTTCTGCCCCAGAGCTCCTGTCCTCCACCCATGGGGAACTGCTACTTGGACAGATCACGGAGAGAGACAGGAAACTGGGGGAGGGGGGAGATGGTAGACAGTGCATGAATGCTTGAATGCATGTTAACCTGCCAGGCAGCTCCCCAGTTTTTGCCTCTCAGTCCATCATATGGTAGATTCAGGAATGTATCTGTCCTGTGGCTGCTTCTCTTCTTTTTTTCAAAGGCAATGCTACTTTGTTCAATATTTTCTCCATGGGTTTATCTAGCTTAACCATAAAGTGGGGCTTGGTCAAAGGAACTGTTAGGCTATTTTCCCACATGATATTTCTTATTTCTCATTAATAACTTCTGCTTTTAAACTGTCTTTGTGCAAGTACTGAGGCTTTCTTAAAAAGCCAGCAATCTTCTTCATTCTGACTTTCTTCCTTTTGAGACTCCTCAAGTATTTTTCACTTTTTCATGGCTTCCTCAGCAGATGAGATTCAACATATCTAGCCCCAAACCCAGCTTTACCACCTGTCTTCTATACCCCCTTGGAGCATTAGGTACCTGAACTTTATGTGAGATGTGGGCTGTGAAATGACACTCTTTCTTTTGCAGGGGAGTCATACACACCCACAGACACAAAGGGTGTGTGGCTGCATATATGTGTGCAGGGTGTCATACTCAGATGAAAACAAAGTGATGTATTCTGGCAGTAAGAGCTTGTTTTGATTGCGCATATTTTGGGGTTATGGATTTTTCTATTCACGGGCTTTTTTGTTAAATTTCTTGTTTTTAACAACCATACACCCCTATGAATCTCCTAAAGGGAAAGCGAAATGTCTAGGAGATAGAGGCTCTGCAAAGATTCTTAGAGTCAAGAGGCTGGACCTCTGAGGCTGTGGGTAGTGAGGGGGGAGAAATGTGTTCTTTCTCTTCCTTTGGTTGCAGATGCAATACCCATCTGCCTTGTTTGGGCAACCAATCTAGTTTCCTAGGACAGACCGCAGACTCTGTCCATTATTTGCTGTGGAGGAGCTAGGGTCAGCTCTGGCATGAGAATAAACCCTGGAACAAGCAGAAGGGGCATTTCTGGAAATAGCAGACCTCAAGGGCTTGTGACAAAATGACAAGACAGAGTGTGGCCCTATAGAGGACTGCTATAAACTGTGCTGACAGCTTCATGAGCTATGCCTGGCTCTGGGATGGAACAGGTAGAAATGAGTGTGAAAGGTCCCTCTGATCAGCCAGCCTCTGCCTGCCCAGGGCTTGGCAACCCCACCTCACTAGTATTGCAGATACAGAGGACAAACACAGCTTGTGCTAGAACATCTGACAGTAAAGTTGTTATTTTGTGAGTGCAAGCACTAGGTTTCAGAGTTTATAGCTCCTTCAAAGAGGAACGGTATCTTGCTGTGTCTGGAAGTGGGGATGACAGTGTTGCTTGGACCTTGTGCTATCCTGAGAGAATCCAGAGAGCATTAAAGAACGATTTTGTCCCGTGGAAAACTCTGTTGTGAGATCAGGTTTTTGCTTTGGGCAGTTCTTCAGCTGTGTTGCTTGCTGTGAGGTGTAGCCCTGTCTGCAGCTTCAGACAGACCCTGACCAAGGTGGAGGAGGCTGCACAGCCTGTCATGCTCAGGAGATGGGCAGCAGCTGCTGGGGAAGGGGACATGGGCAGAGATAGTGGTCTGTGGTCACATCCTTTCCTCCATGTAGAGGCAGAGCATGATCCTCTGCCTCCAGTTTTCTCTCTGGAAGGGCTGCTGTGTTTGAATGCCCTTTCTCTCCATGTGGTACAGGATCCCTGCTGGGGGCTGCCTTAACTCTGATCGTTGATGCTCATGGTATGTGAGCATATTGACTGTGCCCTCCAGGGCTCTCCCACTGTCAGATCCTGGCGCTGCAGATCCATGGGCCTGCAGACCCTCCCAACCTAATGCTTGGCAATCCAGGCACAGATGTTCTGCTCATCCTGGGGCTGTCAAGGCACAAGCTCACAGTGTCCCGTGAGGTCCCTTTTGACTGCTAACACAGCAATGTTGGCTGTGACCCCTGTTGTGTGGGGCCAGTCTTTTTTCCTTCATGGTAGCTTTGAAGAGAGATAAGATCCTTCTCACTCTTGTTTGCTGTGTTTGTGCACAAGGGAAGAGATGGAGATCATGTCAGAACCTCAACACCGCAGGGAGTGGGCTGAAGTTTGGGAAAGGATGGATGGTCTGCCCTTCCCCCTTCATGGTAGTAAGTGGAAAGGGGAGAATGGTGTCAGTGATTGTGGGAGTCACAAGTCATGCAGGTACAGGCCATGATATCTCTGTGCTTGCCTGTCAGATCTAGCTCTGACTGCATCATCCAGCTCTTACTGCTGCCTGATGGGCTCTTTTTGCTTTGGCAAAAAGTCCATAGAAAACATAAACCTGGTACAAAGTCATCACTGCTCTGATAATTTTTTTTTAATGTGAGTTGGGCTTGGGCTATCTTGCCTTTCCATTCACTTGCCCTGGTTCTGCTGAGAGTCTGTGCATCTGAATTCCTGCAGAATTTGCTGTACAAGACAATTTGCTGCCCAGAGGTGAATTTTCCTTGCATCATTGCTCTGTCTCACTTTTTCAGGTCATGGCATTCTCTATGTCTGCTTTCTGGCAATGCCTCCACTCTGTGTTGCTCTCTTCCAGATGTGAATGCCTTCAGTTCAGTTGCTGAAAATGAGGATGCGCTCCTCAAGCACTTATTTGAAGGCTATCAGAAGTGGGTCCGCCCTGTGGAAAACTCCAACGACACCATCAAAGTCCTTTTTGGGTTAAAGATATCACAGCTTGTGGATGTGGTAAGTGTTGTGTTAGTAAAACACCACTTTTATAGATAGTTATGCCTCCACCTGGGAGGACTGGTAATGTAATTAGCTTTTGCCTTCTGACACAAGAAATGCACAGTGATGGTTGGGCAGCAAAACACTGAGCATGAAATGCTGCTCGTGATACAACCTTCTCCCCGCCCTGTTCCCCTCCACCCACAGCATGGACTGTAGGACTCATTTGTTTTGAAGGAAATCTGAAGGTCCTTTTTCCCCTATTGTTCTTAGGGAATATGGCCTAATTGCCATAAGGTTTTGATCAAACAACCCATGCCAGACAGTCCTTGACATCTATGTTGCAATTTAATGACAAGACATCTACAGGAGAGGACTGAGGAAGAGTAAGACCTGGCTGTATGTTATTCATTCCAAGCAAGCTAGCATTGATGCCAAAGATAGTTCAAGTCTTAACCCAGCTGGTCACTAAGATAAAACTCTAGAGGCAACATAGCTAATCTGGTGTTTATTCCCTTGTGGAAATTTTCCCTTCTCTTTCTGCTGCAGTGCATGGTGGAATTTGCACAATGCCCAGAGGTACCCACACAACAATGTGCTCCTTACATCCCCCAGCCCCTGGTAACGTCCCTTTGTGCTGTGGAAGACACACTCTAATTTTGTGCTTTATTTACATATTTAGGGCAATGTTTCAGCTTGTATCTTCCCAAACTCCCTTCAGGCTGAGCAGTGTGGGGAGATGAGCCATCCTATGAGCCCACAAGCATGTGTAACCTGATACCACTTTCTTTCTGAGCCCTGGCTGCATCCTGGGTCTTTGGCATATGATTCCTTTGAGCTCCTGTGAAATGCCGGACCTCAGTTTTCAGAGGCTCCCAGTGGTAGCAGGGACAGCACCTAGCAAGTCAGTCACTTTCCCTTAGTGGTGAGTGAAGAGCCCGAGCCCATGCCCATGGGGAAACAGGACCATAGGGATCTCCTCATCTTGACACAGGGTTGGACTCAGCAGGCACAGGGTCTGTTTCTAATGGCTGCTTTGGTATTACAATCCTCTCTCCCTGTCTCACTCTAGGATGAGAAGAATCAGCTGATGACAACCAACGTGTGGCTGAAACAGGTAAATTAGACTACATCAGACCTCCCTTTTCCTCATGGAAACTGCTGAGCTGAGTAGCCATCTCAGTTTGCTGCCCACTGTGCCATCCATCCCATTTCATGATGCTAAGTGGCCAGCACCAAGATACCTAACCTGAAGTTTTTCTTCACTCTTCTCCCTTCAGCCTATGTATGGAGACAGAAAGGCAGGCAAGTAGGCCTTTAGGACATAGGGTACCCTCTTCTCCTGACCTGCACCCCAGCTGTGTGCTCAAGCCAGTATTTATTTCAGGGAAGCTGGTATTGCAGTGGCTATCCCTGGGATGTTGTATGTCCCCTGAGGGACTATCCTGTCTCATACTTAGAGGTCACACAAGTACTGTCTCCCTGAGTACTGACACTCTACTGAGCCAAGAGTGGTGCCTCGGATAGATTTCTTCATTCCTCAGCATATGTAAAGAGAAAGAAGAGGCCAGTATGTTACACACACACACACACACACACACACCCCACAGACCTTTTCCCATTAAAAGCTGTAGCAAATTAATCAGATCTCTCTATCATAATTGCTTCTGGAACAGATGGTGATTTATACAAATGATGGAAAGTGCAAGTTGAACTGTTTGGTCTCCTTTCTTCTTCACTCCTGAAGAACACTGTTTTTGGTTTAGATTACATTGCACCAGTTTATTGACCTTGTGACAATTATTTTAAGTCTCTCAGCCTTGTGAGTATCTGTAAAGATGTCAGCTGATCCTGGGCAGAGGACATAAAAAACAAACTGTACTTGAAATCATGCCATGAGGAAAAGTTCTTGGGGGTCACTGGGCTGGTGGATGAGAAATGTGACTCAATTTTTGTCTCAGTCTGGGTACTGTACTGCTGCAGTGAGTGTGAGATTCTGGCTGGAGCAAGACATCTAAAACCAATATGGATATTGCATGTAAAGATGATCTTTCCCTTGAAGAGGGAGAAGCTCAGCCTTTCCCTCACTGTGGGGAAGACAGGATTTTCCCCTTTTGCTGGAGAAATTTCTCTTTGGTCCAAATACAACTGCTGGGAACCTGCCCTGAATTATCTGCAGTATTACGATTTCCCCACCTTTTCTACACCTGCAGTTGTAGAGCCCCTTTTGTGCACAAGGCCACATCTTTGCTCCCTTTGAATACCCACTTAGGCAGACAGCAGAACTCATCGCCCTCATCTGTCCTCTCCCCTTTCCAACCCACTCTCCTGCAGGCTGTAGGACCCACCTTCACCTGCAGATCCAAGCCTTGTGCACTGTAGACACACTGATTTCTCTAGAAGCGTTTGGAATCCTCAGATTTTAGCTAGGGCAGCTCAGGGAAACTCAGGACTGTGATTTCCCAGAGTTGGGCTCTCTGGGGTTGTTACCATTTCTAATACCACTTCTCCATTTAATGAGCTGAGAGCATCAAGACCCAAGGTAATGCACGGGGAGTGGAAAATGAGGCACTGGCTGTGGTTTTCACATGTATAAGTGCCCTCAGGAGCTCAGGCTGAGCACTAAATACCTGTTCCTGACCCAGGTATCCTGCTGTGGAAGTTGTGTGTTCATGTAGGCCCAACTCCCTCAGTTTTTCCTTGTAAGAGGGATGATCCAGTCCCCTCATCATCTTTGTTACCCCTGGCTGGACTTGCTTTGTCCATGTTTTCTCTGTCCTGAGGAGCCCAGAATTGGACACAGAGCTCCAGATCTACCTCACCAGATCTTCTGAGTAGAACTCCAGATGTACTGAGCAGAGGGACAGGATTACCTCCCTTGACCTCCTGGCAATGCTCTCCCTAATGCACCCCAGGGTCCCATTGGCCTTCTTGGCCCCCAGGACACACTGCTGGCTCATGGACAGCTTGTTGCCCACCAGGACCCCCAGGTGCTTCTCCACAGAGCTGCTTCCCAACAGGTCACCCCCAGCCTGTGCTGGTGCCTGGGGTTGTTCCTCCCCAGGTGCAGGACCTTGAACTTGCCTCAGCTGAGTTTCAGATGTTTCTTCTCTTCCCATCCCTCCAGCTTGTCAAGGTCCTTCTGAAGGGCTGCACATCCCTCTGGGGTATTGACCACTCCTCTGAACTTTGTGTCATGCTGAGAAGGCATCTGTGCCTTCATCCAAAGTTAAACAACACTGGGCCCCGTATGGAACCTTGGGGGACACTACCAGTGACAGGCTTCCAACCTGACCCTGTGGCACTGATTACAAGCTCTTTGGGATCTGCCATTCTGCCAGCTCTCAACCCACCTCACTGTTCACTCATCTAGTCCAAACATCCTGAGTTTGCCTACAAGGATGTTCTGAGAGAGACAGTGTTGAAAGCCTTGTTGTAATCAAGGTAGACAATATCCAGTGCTCTCTCTTGACCATCCAGGGAGTTGCTTAATCATAGAAAGCAATGAGGTTGGTCAAGCATGATTTACTTTTAGTGAATCCATGCTGATTGCTCCTGATCACCTTCATAATTTCTCAGCAGGAGTCTTAATTTTCTTGGATAAGCAAACCTAAAACACAAGCATTTTCTTTTCCTTTTTTTGTTAACCTCAAACATCCTGGTGCTCAAGATGGTGGGACTTGATACACAAGCAGGCTGACACACAAGGTTCAGAGGAGCCTTTAGTGGTTGCTGAGAAAGTGTCTGGATTCAGGCAAGCTATGACCCCCTGCTAGCAAGGGTCGAGAATCTGAATTTCATGTTTTTTGTTCCACTAGCAGTGGGTTAAACTCTTCAATGACAGCACAGAAATAGAAATTTGGTAGAACTGGAGGAAGGAGAGAGCGATTGCAATGTCTGGAGCAGCTTGGAAAAAATGGAGAAGAGAGGAAAGAGCCTTATACATCTGATGCTATGGTTTATGTCAGCATAGCCCACAGGGAGATTCCTCTTTTAAATTGCTCATCTTCCAAGTCTGCACTCAACCTATTTTCTGCTCTAGTAAGAAGAAACAACCATTTGCCTTGCAGACACGAAAGAGCACTTTAGCTGGGAGAGAAATCAATGCAGGGCAGGGAGAAAGTGAGGAGTATTGCAGATGGAGCAAATCGCCCAGGCCAAGAGGCTGCTCCAGTTCAACTCCAGAGGGATGATTCTACCCTGGCTCACAGGGTATTTGCTGCTCTTGTGTTAGGAGGCTACAAGATGACTGTGTTGGTTGCTGCTTGGCCCTGTCCATCCCCTTGCATGATGTATGTTTCCAGCCTAAGCCTCGTTGTACCTATGCAGGAAGTGTCCAGGACATAGGTGAGACTGTGACCACTTAACAGCCTAGGCTTCTGGAGACATCTGTTAGAAAACCATCTTCAGAGAAAAGATCATGCTAAAAGTGGTGTACTCTGTCCCTGATTCTGAGGCTATGAGCAACAATGGCCCCTCCTCTCTTTCCACACCTGAACAATAACAAATCTCTCTAGTATAGCTGTGAAAAGCATGTGGAGTCAAAGAAATAAGAAGGGAACCATATGGAGAATTAATAGACAATATTGCTTTTTTGGTTCATCCTTAAGTCATGAAGGAAATTACCCAGTGAAGGCTGAGACCTCTGCATCCCTGGAGACCTCTTAGTGCTGCAGCTTAATGGAAACTGGTTCATCTTCCACTTCTTGGTATTGACCACAGCCTACAGCTTTTGTATGACATTGCTGCTATTTCTGTGGGCAAATGAATATCCTCATCAATAATGAACAAGGATCAGAGAGCTGATTTTCCATTGCCTTTCTGTGGAAATCTCCAGGTTGTTGGAGCCACTTTGTTATGACCTCCCTATCTGAAAATCCAAAAAAAGAGACACAGTTATTCTAGAGTTCAACATGATGAAAATGGAGAGGATTCTCCCTGCTTTTGTAACCAAATATTTTACAATAACATCATATTATTTTTCCTGCAACAGTCTGCAGATCTTTCTGGTTAAAGACCAATTTTTTTTTTTTTTGCAAGGATGGTGTACAGATATTAGGTGTTGTATTACATTTACTGAAAAAAGCCAGGTCTCCACTGAAAAGTGAATTAAGGCCACCTCTTTGTCATTTGAGTGCTAGTACCCATATCACCTAGGGTCCATGGGATCTTCCATGGGGTCTGTGCCAGCCAAAACCAGCTTGGGCTGGTTCTCAGAGGGAAGGAAAGCTGCTGCACTAAAAGGAAGTGGCTCCTTCATTCTAGACTACTCTCAGGTGGGCTGTGCAGGGTGGTGAGTGAAGTGAGAGTCAAGTGCTCTCCAGGAGTGCTGGCTTTGAGGTTGCTAGCCTAGGGATGGGTTCTTGGGTCTCACCTGTGTCTGGAGGAGCAGTGCCTGTGGGGATCAACACCTCCCAGCCATGCCTGTCTCGCACCCTCTCTGCAGCTGAGCAGCCTCATAGCAGGTTCTGCCTGCTGTGCTGTGTGTGCAGCTGTTGAGGCACATGCAGGGGTGAGGAAAGAGGTCACTGCTTATGAGTGGGCAGAGGACTCTGCTGTTTTGTTATAGGAATGGATTGACCACAAGCTCTCCTGGAATCCAGATGAATATGGTGGGATCACTGCTATCCGGGTCCCCTCTGAGTCTCTGTGGCTTCCTGACATCGTTTTGTTTGAAAAGTAAGTAGCGTGGCTCCTTGCTCTGGGCTTGGGCCAGAGCTTGGGCAAGGCATGTCAGCTACTGTGAGGCTTGTGTGTGCTGTCAGAAAGCTGCTTCTTTAGGCTGTGTGAATGTTGTGCACCTTGTGCTCCAGGTGAGGGATAGAAAACAGAGCTCAAATGGGGTATGACTGGGGCAAACATAGTCCTGAACTTGGTACTGTTTCTTCCTGTCCAACTCCCAGTGCTGATGGACGTTTTGAGGGATCCCTGATGACCAAAGCCATAGTGAAGTACAATGGAGTGGTGACCTGGACACCACCGGCCAGTTATAAGAGTTCCTGCACAATGGATGTGACCTTCTTCCCCTTCGACAGGCAGAACTGCTCCATGAAGTTTGGGTCGTGGACATATGATGGCAATATGGTGGACTTGATTTTAGTGGACGAAAATGTAGACAGGAAAGACTTCTTTGATAATGGGGAGTGGGAGATCTTAAACGCCAAAGGTATGAAAGGCAACAGGAAGGATGGGCTGTACTCTTACCCATTTGTCACTTACTCCTTTGTATTGAGACGCCTTCCATTGTTTTACACTCTTTTCTTAATAATCCCTTGCCTGGGATTGTCTTTTCTAACTGTCCTGGTGTTTTACCTGCCTTCAGATGAAGGTGAAAAGCTTTCATTGTCAACGTCAGTTCTAGTCTCCCTCACTGTTTTCCTTTTAGTGATTGAGGAAATAATCCCTTCTTCTTCCAAAGTCATCCCTCTGATCGGTGAGTATCTGCTCTTCATCATGATTTTTGTGACCCTCTCTATCATCGTGACTGTGTTTGTTATCAATGTCCACCACCGATCCTCAGCAACTTACCATCCCATGGCACCCTGGGTCAAAAGGCTCTTTCTCCAGAAGCTGCCTCGTCTGCTCTGCATGAGGGCCCATGTAGATCGCTACTCGTTCTCAGAGACTGAAGAAAAGGGAACCACCTCGAAATCAAAGTTTCTGGGGAAGCAGAAATACAAGCAAGCAAAAGACGGAGAAAAAATTGTTATCGCCTTTCTAGAAAAGGCAGCAGACTCCATTCGGTACATTTCCAGGCACGTTAAAAAGGAGCATTTCATCAGACAGGTAGGTGGAGGAAGGGCAAAGAGGGAATCACACTTTCCTTGGCAGCAATGGCTTCCAAGTGCTTTCCTTTTCTTCAGGCTTTTCACTTTGCCTCTTCCTCCTGCTCTCCTCTGAGACATATTCTTCCTCAGACCTTGATAAATGTTTCTTGAGACAACCCATAGCTTCAAGGAGAAGCGTATTGTTCTGTGAGTCCCTGCTCTTTGCAGATGCAAGAGACTCTAGGAGCCTCTCCTGGAGGAATTCCTGGTTTGGGTTTATTTGAATGACTTTGTCCTGTGTAAGTTTGGGATAACACAAATCTGGAAGCCTCCAAACTCATACGCTCAAAAATGTAACTTTTATGCTTACAGGCAAGCTCTATGGCATTTGCCAGGTGTCAGTCCTGGCCTCCTAACACATACTGTGCACTGCATAGTTGCTCATTTTTGAGTGAAGGTCTTCTAGATTTTCACTCACACCTGTTTAGATTAGTTCCCAACTACTATCCTTCACCTCTCAATGAGCCCCCTGGCTTTTAAAATAGCAAATTACTGTGTTTGCAAACAATGAATCTCATGCAAGGGTAGGACAGTAGAGCAATGCAGCTGACAGCATTTGAAAAAACGTCTGTTAGCATCCTCCTAGCAAGAGCTAGGGCTTTTTAAACTGTGCTGAGAGGACTACAGCAGAAAGAAGAACAGTAAATCAAACATGTAGTATGTGAACACATACTGTCCATGACTAATACCTGTTTGAAGCTGAAATAATTTTAATAAAAAGGTTCCTTGAATCACCTTAATAAATAGCACTTTTCTGTATGCATAGTTGTGCCAGCACTACCATTCAAAATTCCCTTCCTGAGTGTACCCAATCTGAGTCAACAAATCACTTAAGCAAACACAAGTAAATCGAACTGCTTGTACTGGAATCAATGCCTGTGTCCAAGTGCTGTGCCAGAGCTTCGTCCTGGCATTTACAAGGAGATGCAGATCTCCCTGTAAGAAGTCCAGTTCACTGGAAAGCCATCCTCAAGGTTAAGTCTGTAAATTTTCCTATATGCACTTAACTAAAAGCTTTTGTGCAGGCTGAGGAAGTCTCATCACCATGTGTGTAGAACCATGGAATTGCTTTGGGGGTTTGAGTGATTTGCAGCTATGAATGCTGAAAATGTGATCTCTATTAGGCTACCACATACTACAAATGTCTAATTTTAAAACCAGATTTGGGGAGCTGAAATATATGTAGCAGTATCAACACGGTACAAGGCACTGTTCCCATTTATGTTTATCCTCCCTCTGTCCTTCCCAGGTTGTACAAGACTGGAAGTTTGTAGCTCAAGTCCTGGATCGAATCTTCCTGTGGTTATTTCTGGTGGTGTCAGTGACGGGTTCAGTTCTCATCTTTACCCCTGCATTACGGATGTGGTTGAACAACACTTTGTAGAAAACACTCCCTCAGTAACATACAATAAGTACGGTGCCAAGGGATGGTCGTGCGTTGGAGCTTGGTCTCTGCTGTACAAGAGGGGAAGCAGCAGCAAGAATGAGGGAAAGTGATGGTAACAGTGGGCATTTATTAGTAGTGCTTTCAATCTTAATAATAACTCTACCAGTTACAGATTTTGCTGAAATCAGAGAAGAGCTTGGTGGACAGCCAAGGCCTAAAGTGAACTGGGATTGCACAACTGGGTTATTATTTTATTGTTAGCTTGGTTGTATTACTATAAAAGCCAAGATTATTAGTTAAAATTGGAAATAGAAGGTGTTGCAGAATCATTGTATTTAAAAGGCAGATCTGCCAGTTCAAATGCTACATTGTAAAAGGAGTTACAGTAGGAACACAAATCTCTACTCAGTTTGTCTGTGTTTCCAATTAAAAAGCAGTGTGTCTACAGAATGCGTTATGTATGTGTCAGAACTGGCAATTGCTTAGCATGTGCATCAGAAAAAGTATAAATTCTTCTTTGATGGGATGTTCAAAACCTTGACTGTCTAGCCTCACCTTGCTGTAGGATTAGCTTGATGGGGCAGAACCTACCACTGCCCACCTGCTACCAGCCTTTATGGCATGCACACTTTTCTCTCACCTCAGCCATCAGGAAGCTACAAGGTATTGCCCACTTTTCAGGATTATTTGCAATTTTGCTTGCTGCTCTGTAGTGTACCAGAAGGCTGACAAAGTGAGGAGTTTTCCCCATGCTCCACATTTAGAAACTATTATTCCTTCACCTGCTTGTTCACAAGTGGAAGATCACCTAAGCGAAGGTGGCTGTGCTATCCCATAAGGCGACAGTGATATTCCTGAAATCTTCAGCTGGAGGGAAGCTGCAGACATCTCTTTTGGCAGATGAAAATTTTGGTTGTTGCAGGAGTGGGGCTTCTCTTGAGAGCTATGGGGTGGGCTGGTCACCAGGAAGATACATTTTTAGATGTTGGCTTGTCCATGTTTCCTAGGCAATTTGGAATTTCACTCCTTTGATTAATTTATTGTGGGATCCTTTTGCATGATTAGAAACAGCTCTTAAAAGTATTAAAAGTATTAATAAGTGAGATGTCACAGAAAACACCCAGGTGAAACTCCTGAACAGTTTTTGCTGGGGCAGTGTTTTCCAACATGGCGTGCTTTAGAAAATCCCATTCAGAACTTGCAAATATTTTCAGGGTTAGCAAGGGATTTGGAGATCCAATTTTTGACAATCTACATATGTGTTAAAATTTTAGCTAGCCTTGAAACTGTCTCTCTAGAGATGGAAGTTAGAAACTGTTAAAAATACATAGAGGTGTTCTTGTGCTTGGATTGTGCATGGCATCAGACCTCCATGAGTTAATGTAACCCCATCATGTTCTGTCAATGCAGAAACTTATGTTCAATTGTGCAATTATTATTAATAAAGATGTATTTAGTAAATGATTCCTGGGGTGTCCATACATTGGTGTTTGCTGTTGATTTGTTGTCAACAAAGCCAGACTGTAGCCCATTTTAAAAGTTTTGTCCCAAATGTATTCAAACAAAGGGGTTTTCAGGTTCTTGGAAAGTCCTTATTACTTTTTATCTCTCTCTGAGTTTGAGCAAGAAGCATTCAGATGTGGTTATTATATTGCTGGAATAAACTCATTTAGTTTGAGAAATATAGAGAGATATCTTACTATAAGATACTGCCATAAAACTTGACCATTAAAACTGTAAAACACATACACATTGACCATTCTGTGAGTTGCTCCTCTCTTTTTGGATAAAGCGCATTTGTTCCCCTGGACAGTACTGTGAAATATCTGCAGGAAAAGAGCCAGGAAGCTCTTCTTTCCAGTGTTTCCAGACTTTTGAGGTCCAGTAATGATAGGTATTCCCAATGAGCACTGTGTCCAGGAGGCTGCCTGTTAGCCATGACAGATGACAACCTCCTCTCCTGGGAATCTGCCTCAGGTGTCCATCTGACAGATGGTCCTGTCTCCACCATGCAACACTTTGGTTGCCCACCTGCAGGCAACACATGGCTCTGTCTCACACGTCTGTGTCTGATGCCAAGCTGCTTTTTCTGGTTTATGCTGGTGAAGATTAGCAGAGCTCATGTGTTGGAGATGTATGAAAATTTCACAGGTATGGCTTCTGGCCTTGAGTCTTCCTAGCGTTGCATCTGGTACTGCTACATCTGTAGTGTCACTACTCATTCCCTTGTGCTGCCTGATCCTGAGCTTCTCTAAATCTCTTTGCTGCTGGCCCACAAAAGCATTCAACATGTTCCCCACAAAGGTCTGCCACTAAACACACAACCAGAGAGACAATCCTCCAGTTGGCCCTTCCCTCTGCTCTACCTACTCTGCCTGTGGATGACAATATTGCAAATGACAAGTCTTAACAAAAAACCAGTGACCTTCTGCCTTAATACTGTCTCAACCTGTGCAGCCTCAGTTTCTGGGAACTGGTTTTCTGAGACATTGGCACTGCTTTTGGCACTCACACATATGACCCACTCACCAAAAGACAAATACAAAAAACTCTTCTGGGCCTTTTAGTGGAGGCAAACTGGAAGAATGGTCTCCCCTTGGGAAGAGAATGTAAAGAGATGTTGACCTGTGGTTTCTGTGCTTTTAAAATTAATTCATAGATGCCATCACTCCCAAGGAGAGGAGAATTCTTGCTGCTACACTCATCACTGAGGCATATTAATAAGGGATGTTGCTGATGTGACTTTGGAGCTGATGGGGTGAGAACAGACCTTTTCTGTGGCTGTGCACAATGTGTGATCCCAAGTCAACATCTGGGATGGCACCAGCTCTAGTTGTAACTTTTCTTGTTATTTCATTTAGAAGGTCCCCCAACCTTCAACAAGAGCTGGGCAAGCAAAACTGTCATTTTTGTGTGGGCTCTTCCATGTCTGCTTGCAGGGGTACACCTACTGCAGCCTCCTTCATGCTGATATGCTTCTTGTATCCCCCATCTCCCCTCTCAAGTACTTTCACAAAGCTGGCAGTGCTATATTAGGCTCCCAGTATTGAATGTGTCAAACACAGCTGAGAATTGCAAAAGATGGCTCCAAAAGTTACTGAGTTGGAGAAAGTAAGGGTAAATAGTACACTAAATAGAGACAGGAGATGACTTTGTAAATCAGGGATTTTGCTGAAGTCAGATTATGCCCTGTGGGGTTGTAGCTGTCATGCTTAAGATACCAATGCAATGCACCTTCAACCACAATGTTTTCATGGTTTGGATGGTCATAGAGTAACAGTGAATGCTAGCAGTCAGATTCTTTTCTGTAGAAATGAAGTTTTTAGGTTCAGAATTCAGCTCTCCTCTTCAAATTTCCTCTCTTTTCCCTCACCTTCTTTCTGATTAAAGAGCCAATAGTAGCATCTATAAACACATTGACAACAAGAAATCTAAAAAAAAAAACCCCAAACCTCAAATTCTTCAAGGTGTATCTCAGGAGTGGCATTTAATTGACAGACTGACAAAATAAACCATGCTTTTTCATACACTTGTGTGTCAGTTGCTACATAATTGAACAACATTCAGGCAGATTACAGAAAATAATAGTTTCTTCTACTTGTTCTTCTACAGTCATGACTGGGTGAATTAAGACAGTTATATTCTTGTCATTCTGCCTTTAACATATACACTAATTCATTCCTATTCTCTTTATTATGAAACATCATAAAAGAGGAAAAGGCCAGCCAGTGACTTCAGAAACAGGGAGTCTTACTTTCCAAGGATTGGTGATGTTCAGGGCAGAGACTGATGCATGTCAGACACTGAAAGCACTGCATTGACACTGTACAGTTAAATTTAGAGGTTCTTGTAAGAGACAAGGGCTTTGTATTCTTGGAGCCATTTGGTTTAATTGTAGTGGTGCCTTTTAAAGAATAACCTTTCACCACAAAACTTACAGGAATATAAACAAATGAGGGACTCAAGAGTAAACCACCCACATTTTATAGAAACCACATCAGGAACACATCTACGAAGTGTTTCAGGTTTCAGGAGGAAGCACACTAGGATTGAGACTTGGTTACAAATCAGCAACCTCAGCCCCAAAGGACTTGGCCCTAAATTTCAGGTTTGCACACACAGCACAGACCCATGAGGAGTCAGGAAGCAGAACACTGCTGCACAGCTGTTTGAAACAGGGTGCTCAGCTTTGCAGAGGATTCATGGTATCCATCCTTCTCCTGCTGGTATATGCATAATTTAGGTTGGTCTTTGGCATTAAAAACACAAAACCTCAGATCAATCCAGTGCTGTCAAACCAATTCTGTCTATGGCAAGTATCTAGTCAGGAACAAACCCTTCTCTGTTGGGTTTATGTCCCTGAGCAAGCAAGAGTTTTCAGAGCAGAACCTGTGGACTAGGACCACTGTTAACCTGGTGAGATATGTGGCTTAGAAATCCTACTGAAGCTTATCAAGGTCTTGGTACTTACTATCAGGAAGTAAAGAGGACTTTGGTCCCCTTTTGGTGCCCTTAAATGGAAAAGTAAGTGGCAGATCAAACTAATTTAAAAAGATTTTAGAAGCATGAAGTTTTCAAATGTGTATGCCTCACACGGTAACCACATTCTAACTTTAAGTCCATTTGTCTTCAAATATGATTAAATGCTTAAGATCTGTCTGATTTCAAACATAAATGTAAACACATACTTTATTGTTCTGGGAGCTTCTGTGGCTGGGTGCTGACGAGGTGGTGAGCAGAGGCATGATGTTAGAGGAGAGAAATAGAAGGCAAATTTCTATGAACCGAAAATGAAACAAGAGCAAAAGTGGACAAAAAGCAATGGATTGAGTTATGTTTCTGCTATTAGTGGCTGGATAAAGAGCCCTACAGTCCCAAACACACACAGGATTATAAATACCCAGAGAAATACTCTGTCTATCACCATAGCTACATATTTCCAATCATCTTCCACCTGCAAGAGAATAAAAAAAGAGAAGGATAAAATACATGTAATGTTACATACAATTGTGAGTTGACATTATGCAGTAGAAATGCCCTCTGTGCTTTTGAATGTAAGGAAGAACACACATGCAAGTCAGGAATGTGCTTGTCATGCTTATAGTTGCTCAGTTTTCACTCTCTTCAGAGGGAGCTGATTTTCTAATGGTATTTTACCACTTTTGGCTGAGAACATACAACACTGTCTGCTAGTCTGCTGAATTGTTCTAAATATTCGAGTCTGAGGGCAGCTAATCCATGGCTGTGGTGCTGATATTAACAAACAGGATCTGATCATGTGGTGGTGCAGAGTGGGATGGTTTAACAGCAGGCACAGCCGCCACAGCTGCACATCACTAAACCCTGTTGAAGGATTTATCCTGACAGCCTACACAAGATGCAGTTTGCTATTCTGGTCTGCTTTGAAACACTGTCTCACCAATCAAGCCCCACTGATTTCTGGAAACTGGACACATGGACACATGGACTATGGCAAAGCAAGGGTTCCAGCAAACTGCAGTGTCGTGTGCTAAGCAGGACAGAACGAATTTTGCATGGCTGAGAGACAGATCTTAGAACCACATTCAGTGAAGTTCCTGTCCTTTAAACTGTACCTTTGAACTTGTACTGCACAAGAAACACTGCATCAGAAGAACATTCACACATATAAACTAGTGACTAGTTAAGATCTCCCTGCTGAGGGATCTTCCACTTGTTTTTCCAATTTTATTATATTTGCCTCCAAGAAAATACTGGCTTTAGGATTTTGATCATGTTGAGGGTAAGGAATACAGCAGCAGGTATTGGAGAGTATAAGTAAAATTTAAGTAGGGTAAGTTTGAAGTTGTAGAATCTGATAATGGCAATTCAGCCAAGGTGAGAAACAGATAAATAAGGTAAGACTTTTCAAGTTTGTATTTAGTTTAATCCTATCCAACCTCCCAGGGCTACTGAGAGGACAGCTATGATAGTCATTAGTGTTGGGTTGAGTGTTAGGGATGTTATGAAAAAGAAGTTGGCCATGATAGTAACATGACCATGAATAGAAACATGCTGGTAGCCAGGGAAGAACCTTGGAGGACTTCTGAAAATCAGACATGGAAGCTGCACTTTGCATGAAAGAGCACTCAGGAAGAACTCCAACAGCTATAAATGTTTCTGCAATTTTTAAAGGGCTTTGATTTATTTAGGACTAGTACATAACACCACCCATTTGTATATCTGGCTGAAGCAGAAGCAGCCTCCAGAATAATTTTTTCTCAGTGCTTGCCTGAGAACAAATCCTGATTTTTCCCTGAAAAGGAGATTTTTTGTAAATGAAAAATTATGCTTCCCATCTCTAATATGTTCTGAAAGGTAAGATACGAAGCTGCTCATGAACACACGGGACTAAGAATAAAATTTCATGAGGCAGGAGAGATTTGCAAAATGGAAATCAGCAAAACTAGCAAAAGAAGATTTCCCTTGAGCTGTATAATCAAGACAGTAAGTTATTTGGATGACTGCATGGAAAACTTCTTTTTGGGAGACCATCAGAGAAAGTAGCCGAATCAGTACGTGGATATGTTTTGTGCAGCTGGTGTGATAATGAAAGCAGGGCTGGTGTGATAATGAAAGCAGGGTGTGAGTTAAGCAAAGCACTAAGGCCATAGGTACTAAGCAGGGCTCAGCTCAATCCCCATCCTCCTCTATGGTAAAAGATTCCTCCTGTCTTTTGCTTCAGACTGGCATGTGCTACATTCTCACTCTATGAATTCAGTCACTGGCTTAACTCTAGTCCTTTATTCAGAAATGTATAGATTTTGCTTTCAGATGAAACGTCTTCTGCAGGGCATAAAGAAAGGGGGGAATAAAGGTCATCTTTAGGTTTTACTGAAGTTGTATGAATTTCAACAAAATATTCTGATAGAAATAATGCATACCAACATTTCCCTTATAAAGTTGTTGTGATTTTCCATATAAATACAGCAGTACTTAGCTTTAAGATGGATTTTACCATCATAGAGCATCTAAAAATTCAAAACCAAAAGCAAAACTTCCATGACAGATCAAAGATATATATTGCATTAGTTTCTAAACACTTTTATAAATATCTTGAAGTGTCAGAGAACTTCTGCTCCTTATGAGTTCCTGGTGTCAGAAAATCCTTTTGCAGCTTCTTTTAGTTTGTGTTTACACAGGAGGATATGGCCCCAGAAACCCTTAAATTCCAATGTGCACCATTTTCTATGATAGTAATCCCAAATAAGAAAAAAATTCATGACCTCACACAAACAACCCATTAGATGGTCTTCTTCCCCAGCAACTTGTCCTACTGCTTCTATACCTTAAGGATTTCCTTTTTAGACCATGCCCAGCCTTTCTGGACTCCTTTGACCTTCAGGACTCACTCCAAAGGGACTCTAGAAATCAATTTCTAAACAGGCCAAAGTCTAGCTGCTGGAGATCCAGTTCTGCTGGCACCCCTCACAACTAAACCCCAAACTGAAAACTCTATCATTCTGTGGTTGCTGTGCCCGTGGCCTCCAACTGTCACATCTCCCACTAGGCCTTCTCTGTTCACAAACAATGAGTCCAATGGGGCACCTTCCCTGGTTGGCTTGCTTCCTGTGTCAGGAAATTATCTTCCACACACTTCAGGAACCTCCTAGATTGATTCTTCTCTGCTGTGTTATCCTTCCAGCAGCTTCCTGGCAAGCAGAAGTCCCTCAGGAAAACAAGGGTTGGTGATCATGACACTTCCTCTAGCCTCCTGTAGAATACATCATCTACCTGTTCATCCTGCCTAGGTGGTCTGTAACAGACTCCTACCAGGACAAGTGCCCTGCTGACCTAGCCCCTGATCTTTACACACAGGCACTCCACCTTATCATCACCATTGATTTCAATACAAACAAAACCAGCCCTAAAGGGATGGTTATCTCCCTTACCTCTTTGGTTTCATTTTGAGATCTCATGTTCTCTGCGATGAACTGGACGTTGCTGATGACATCCTTCACCTCTGGAGAGTACTCCATGTGCTCTGCCATCCATCTCAGAGACTGATGGCTCAGCTGTCTTTTGGTGGTACGGAGTTCAGTTGCCTGATCACAGTGACTGCACCGCTGCTCCTTGTGCAATTTGGTGTCTTTGTGTTTGCTGTGCTTTGACTTGACCAACTTACTGTCTGATCCTTTCTTGGTTTTTCTGGAGGTGTTTTTTTTCTCCTGTTCTAGTGGCCTCTGCATCAACAGGACTTTGGGGAGCAGGCGAAGAAAGACGGTTTTTACCCATTTGGGCATTGTGTGTGTCATTGGGGTCCTGTAATGTATATTGAGGACAAACACTGTGATGACAATTGACAGAGTCACAAATATCATTGTGAAGAGTAAATATTCACCAACTAGGGGAATTACTAAAGAGGTGGATGGGATTGTTTCTGTGATCACCAGTAAAAATACAGTCAAAGAAAGAAGCACTGAGATGCAAAGATTAACCTTCTCACCACAGTCAGATGGCAGGTAAAAAACTAACACAGTCAGGAATGAGATGAAAAGACAGGGAATGATCAGATTTATGGTGTAGAACATTGGCAATCTTCGAATATAAAAAGAATATGTTATGTCTGTGTAGATCTCTTCACAGCAGTTATATTTGATATCATGTTTGTAGCCAGAAGCATCAACTATTTCCCATTCACTATTTTCCCAAAAGTCATTCATATCTACTTTGGATCCAATGATCAGAAGATCAATTTTGGCTTTGTCATAGGTCCATGAGCCAAATTTGAGTGAACAGTTCTGATGATCAAATGGGAAGAAAGTAATATCCATAGGACAGGAGCTTTTAAAAATAGCTGGTGGGGTCCAGGTGATCATTCCATCATAGCGAAGGAGGGCTTTGGTCTTGCCTTCAACTTGAAAATCTCCCACAGCACTGGAAAGACAAATGAGGCAAAACCAAAAAAATTACCATGAAAATAAAATGTAATGGGTGTTTTTATAGGAGCTGCAAGGGGATATTTTTGAGAGATTCAAATGAGTCAATAAAATGGGTAAAATGAATCATCGTACTTATTATACAAGACAATATCTGGTTTCCAAATTTTATCTGCTGGTACCCGAACAAATTCGATGCCATCATATTGTCTGGGATCCCATCGCAGTTTGTAGTCATTCCAAATCTGAAAGAAGAATGGACAAGGATTATAAAACTTTAAATTATCAACAAATATCTGTTTCTCAGATCTTCCTGTAAAATGACACACTGTAATGAAATGTAGCATGTGGAAAAGGGGACAGTGGTCCAAAAGAGAGGAAGGCCATGACCTGGAGAAACACTAGACATGTGTGAATACTGCTCTCTTGATTGCTACTCTCTTCTCTGTGATGGGATGGGGTGCCAATTGCTATGAACTGCTGCCATGCTGAGATCTCTCCTCTGTTGTGGGACATCAGTAGAGAGCCTTGTCTGTGAAAGATTACCTCCCCACTGCCAAGAGAAAATAGGGACCTTGCTGCAGCACCCCACAGGTGAGAGGAGGACAGCACCAGAGGAGACCAGCACCCCCATGTTTGGTCCACCTGCTCGCGAACAGGCAGCTGCTGCCAGAAGACAGTATTGGTTCCACAGGAGTACTGACATACCAGGTCAGGGCAGTGAGGGATGCACAGCAGCTCTCCTGCATTGCTGCCTATTGCCCTATCATGGGGCCATGCTCCATGGTCTCTCACCTATTGTTTTACAGAAAACTCTGCATGGACCATAACCAGTGCCTGAAAACAATGGTGCAAGTTAGCTATATTTTCTCAGCAGTTTAGGTTCCCTAAGGATCCTTATCTGTTGTGGTGTGATGTCATAGCCTGTCTCACTTATCCCGGTTCCTTTCCCAGGTGAGAGGGCAATCACCTCTCCCTTCCCCTCCCCTGCCCCCTTCTGAGCGCTGTCCGTCAATCTTGCATTCCAGCAAGGGTGTTGTGTGATTGGCAAAGTTCAAAAGATGCCTCTCAGCCCTGGGGACTTTGGGCCATCCAGGTGTCATTTGTCCCCTGAGACTTCCCCCCTTACCTGGTTGGTGGGACCCCTACCCCTTCCCTCCCCCTCTCCCTGGGCTTAAAAGACACAGCAACCATGCGATTTGTGGTTCTGTTGGAGCTGTTGCAACATTCAGAGGCCTGTGTGCCAGGAATAAAGCTCTGGATGGAAACCCTCCAGCAGAACTTGATTCCTTTCCTTCACCTCGCCTGAAGCCTTTCCACCAGAGGTAAACCTGAGCTCCTGCATGCCTGGACTTGTCCCAAGCACCGAGCTGCAGCATCCAGCCAGCCAAAGGTGTCTCTGAGGTGAAACCACCACAGTGCCGCCTTTGGTCAAGCAGCAAGGGCCAGACGAGCCCAGGCATGTTCCATCTGGCTATATTGGTATTTAATTCCAGTACTTATCTATGTTAAAATACTCAAAGCTATCAGGAACAATGGAGGCATGTTCCTTTTTCTAATAAATATTTTGATGGGGATGACCTAGAGTGGCATATTTAATCACTCTTTAAGGAGTACATCCAGCTCGATTTTCCAGAAAAACCAATCATCATGAAGATGGAGAAGAATATATCTCACCGGAAAGAAAGAAGATGTAACTTCTAGGTACAAAGAATGAAGAAATTACTTTTTCAATTGTGGAGCTTCTCATTAATTTTTTTAAATCCTTGTTACAAAACAAAAACTATACTATCGTATAGATGTGAGTTACAAGTAACACACATTTAATCATTTCGATGCAAAATGCATGAGAAATGCAACACAGTCACTTACGTGTCTTAGCCACAAATTTGTTTCCATAATCTGATTGACTTCATCCTATAAAGAAACACAGGCATAAACAGTTTTAGTATCCTGAGATGGCCAAAACCTTAGCCCATAAAACTGGAAAATAGAATTTCACATTAATTTCACTGATAGCAGATTTTTTCTAGCATCTTTCAAGAGGTTTACACATTGTACATTGTTGTGTGCAACCCTACTGAAAAATGAATAAAACTTTACTGAAAAATCATGCTCCATAAATATCAGGTATACAGAAAGCTGCACTGTTTTGCCAGACATTTGAGTATCTGGAGAGCACACAACCTGGAATTGCTCTGACCTGTACCAAAAGAATGAGATTCTTCTTGTGGCTGTGTATTTTGTTGGATTCAGTGTTTAAAAAACTCTGATTTCACAGTACAGAATTGGTTGAGATTCAAGGAAAATGACATTTGTATCACAGCGTTTTGAATTTCTATGCAAACCTCTAGAGCAGATACACTTGACCAGCACTAAATTAGGTAGCTGCCATACAGAAACCTTCTTTTTACAGTCACTTATTGCAATTGCCAATCAGTCACAAATCAGAAAGGTGATGTTTTGTTTCTTCCACACTGGCTCTGTCCTGCCCAGTATGTTTGCCCCACAGCCATTTGCATTCCAAAACATGCAACATTCATCCCCACCTCCATGCTTTCTTCCACTTTCCACACTTTTCCCTTACATCATTTTGAAACACATAGATTGAAAAAAAGGAGAAGATTTTTCCCCTCAGGACTACTGGGAAATGACAGTAGTCCCAAAGCAGAATTGGTCACATGCTACACAGAACGTGGACACACTAGGTGTCTCTGGAGTGGGCTAGCCCTGTGAAGAGGGCTAGCCTGGGCTTGAACATTTAGTGCTTCTGCCCTGGGCTCTGGAGGCTGCTACCTGAAGCAGAGGGGTTTGATTCTATAGAAGTAAGGAAATGAATCTGTGTCAGTCAAACCACTTCTTCAAGCAACTGGAACAACTCATCTGACTGAAAGAACAGCAAAGGTTTCAGCAGGTGCATGTAGAAACACATGAAATGAAAGCTAGGAGAGTTGTAGGTATGTGCAGCCATCACAATTACATCTCCTGCTTCAGCAATTTGCATGTGTTTACAACAATCCCCAAAACTCAGCAGTATTGTGTAGTGAGTCTTACCACATTTGTAAGCTGGGTGATGGCCAGTTCAAAATACACCGTGACAGGATCAGACACATTTTCCACCGGCCTAATGAACTGGTTGTACTGGGAGAAGAGTTTGTGAAATAACCGTTCCTCTGATTCGCAGGCTGTGGTATCTGTATTGGAAAAGACAAAGAACAGCTAAGCCAGAGAGAAGACAAAGGGAGAAGAAGGTGCTGGATAACATACTAGTCTGTGCTATATTTCTGGACCTTGTGCTTGTGACCATGTTTAAAGCTACCAGAGCATAGAGAAGAGAGGTTGCCAGTATGGCGTCAGTTGAAAGCATCCTCCTGCAGAATGTTGGCTACTCCTTGTTTCCTCAAATAGTAAGGTAATGGCTTCGGTGGTTTTGTCTCCTAAGCTGGATTTGGCCTATGAGCCTCCATTTGGCCCACCTTGGTATCATACCAAAGTAAGGTGGTGTGAAATATAAGAAGTAGAAATGTGACAGATTTAATCTTTGTGAATCTCCCCAGTAAAACAGGGTGTTCATGAAAAGCATACCTACTTAGAAATTAAAAGCTTGAGGCTGCAACTACTGTATCAAAATCTCTATCAGGTGATTAGAGGACTACAATGATGCCTCCTAATCTTAAACATGACTGAATTTTATCCTCACAATTGATATTTCCACTCTTTAGACAGCACAATTTTTCTTTGCAGAAAGTTCATTTATTAAGTTCTAAGAACAAGAAAAAAGTGGAAATATTAACATTTCTTATAGAATAGCATGCACCTATGTAATACAGAACTGTTCTTTGGGAACAAGCAGATCACAGCTGTAACCCCTCATTAATGAAGAACAGACCAGATGGCTTAGAAGAAGCAAGGTATGTGACAGGCACTGAGCTGACTCACTGCAGAGTTAAGAATACTCCTAACCTGTTACACATAGTCTAAACCTGAAACAGTTATTTTCACAGTGTAAAAGGCTATACACTTTGATTTCTAAAGGAAAATCTAAAATTTTATTTGCTCTGGCAACAACAGCTCAGAAGAACAATTTTCTTGAAAAACTTTGCTATTACATTACTGTAATTCGGCACATAAATGAAAACATTTTATAAACTCAAGATTTAGAATTTCTGTCTCATGCTGTGCACAGCTGTGTTATCAAAGCTATATGATGATCCCAAAGATATTACTGATACAACTGAGGAAAAATTTGTTTTCGGACTCATTGTCATAAGTTTTTTGCATTAGTCCCAGATTGCACTAGAACACACCAGACAAGTAACCATGACAAGCCTTTATGATTGCAAATATTAAACATAGAAGGGGTTTGTACCAGGCAGCATGGTCTCTGGCACATAAATTTGCAATTTACCTATCCTTCAAGGGCCTGTGGATGTGCAGATGTCCTGCAGGGAGACACTTGGTCTCAGTATGCTGCACTTTCATGATTAGACTGTCCTTCCCCTGTTCTTGAAAAAGAGATTTCACCTCTAAGGTGAAATCACAAAGCATCCTGAAATTGCAGGGGATTATCATACTGCAAGATGAAATGCTGCCTACTGGTCACTTACATGTATGGAAAGAAAATCCTAGTAAAAATTTTAAAACTTGATATTTTATTTCATCCTTTCCGCATCATTCAGAGAAGACACATGAATATGTCATGAAGTTTGGATTCTTTTATATCATGTATTATTTAATTCAAAAAAGAACTAAAATTTTTCTTTTCAGATTTCATCATCACCACCCATAGTGCTGTGATTAGAAGTACACTACTGTGGGAACATAAAGTAAATGCATCTAAAATCATCTTTCATTTGAAATTTTCCCACTGGCTTTGTAATAGATACATGCTTTAAAATAAAGTAATGAAACCAGACAAGTATTTAGGTTTTACCCTATGGTGCTGCTTTAAAACAGTTTCTTATGCCTTGCTAAGACAAGCAGTCTTAGCAAGGCACATCTTGGTCATCTGCAGAAGCGAGAGTTTCAAAATAAATGTGTCCTAAATGCAAAAATCGTACTAAACTCCATGAGAGTTGTGAACAGAAATGACTGCAGCATATTTAAAACACAGATCAAAAACAATAGTGAGCAATAGTTAAAGTTCTCACTTTTGAAAGTGTGAGTACTGACCATGCACATCCATAGCCTGCATTATTTAAGCACTTGCAAATTCAAGCATCAAATGAAACTACTAGGAACCCTAATCCATTTCCATTGTTTTCTAGAAATAGTTCTTCCATTAGTTATCAAACACAAATGAAGAGTTTTACATTGGAAAACTAGTATTGCTTTAGCTCTTTTCGAATACTGTTGAAGTGTTAAAGATTTCAGGTAGAAATAGCTGGTGGAAGCTTTACATTGAATTAGTTCAAGAAAACAGAAGCAGAGACAGTAACTAGAAAATATTCTAGAAACTGGTATCAAAGAGAGCCTACCTTTAATCAAGGATGTGAACATGAATGCCCACACGCAGAAAGCAGGGCAACACCAGCATAGCCACGTCTTAGGATGCATTGCTAGCAGCAGAACAGAGCTTCCTTTTGAGAACAGAGGTTTGGGGGAAGGAACAAGAGGCAAGGAGACATATAACCCTCCTGGTGGTAAGTAGGCAGTAGAAGGATGGATTTCTGTTTTGCATCTGCAGCAAACTCAGCAGCCTGCTGAGCAGAGCAAAGCCTTGCAGAGTTGCTTTCACTACCACTAGGCAAGGAGAGCTTATGCCGCGCAGAGCGAAGGGAGTCAGGCAGCATCCTATCAGGTGACTTCACATTTCCAGTCACCCGCACCCCTGCCTCAGGGAACATGCAAGAGTGCAGGAGAGAGAGGCAAGGCAAGACACAGGACAGCCATCATGGAGCAGGGGGAGCATTCACTCAGCCCCACACCAAAGGGTTAAGAATTCACATCGTGCTGAAGCAGCTGCTTTATAGCTATTGCCCGATGATCACCTGAGTGAGTCCGTCACAATACGCAGAGGTGAAACAGCTTCAGTTTCTTAGCTGAGGACTGATTCTTCAGGTGATAGAAATGGATGTTACATGGTTTTAACATGTCTACCAGAAGCCATACGAACCTTGAAATACACACAGCATCAAGTGATAGAATTGCTTGACAGCATTCTCAGTGAATAAATCCAAGGCAAGTAGACTTGTTATTGCCATCTGACAGGAGCAACTAAGCATGCTAAGATCATTCCTGACAGTCCAGTCAGCTTACAACATCAATTCTTCTAACTTTTTTATTTCCTCATGTGTGCAGCCTCCTGTGCCAGTATGTTAGTGTGAAAACGGAGGAGCAGAATAAAGAAAAAAACCCACCGGGTGCTGTTACAGGCCAAGTTCTCTGCAACAGAGTGTTACTCTTAATCACAGAAGTTAAAAAAAACCTGATCTCACAATCCTTTAGAGGTTGATGCATGTTCTCTCCTCAGGTGTTCACTACACATGTCCTTGCAACAGGAATGCCTGAAAAGAATCTGTAGGAAAAGGATCTGAGAAACTGAGGGTCCTGTTTCTCAGGAAGGGTGAAAGGCACCACAGGTGCCATCCAGCCTCCCAGAAAGCAGCTCAGACAGGGAATCTCCTTTATGTGTGCTCAATCCAGCATGATCAAGTCCGAGTGACTGGATGAATGATTTGATCAAAACAGAAATGCTGCTGCATTTTCAGGCACTTACATTGTTGTATATGTGTAGAGAGAAGAAAAAAAGAGCTAGAAAATGAAAAAAAGATGTCCTTCATACTAAAAAATACAGAGGCCAAGCTGCAGTACAGAATAAGAAAGTGGTTTGTCATTTATACAAATTGTTGAAGTATGGATAGAAAGCAGGAAAGAGGACTGTCTGGAAGAAAAAGGCTTAGGAATGAGTTGACTGAATAAAGAAGATCCCTGAAGTGGACCCACGTGGATCCCTGAAGTGGCTGCCCATGACAAAGTTTGAGGGATGAAAAAGAAAAACTTTAAAGATTACAGGCACCAGCCTTACTCCAGAGCTCATTAGAGAGAGGGAGCCTTCTGCAGAGAGATGAGAAAGCAAAAAACTATGAGTGTTTGGATGTCTGTGAGTAATTTTGTCCCCTCAAAACAACAGTGTAAGTGTAGATCACAAGGCATGGCTATGAGGCATCTCTAAGCTGAAGTTAGATAAAAATTCTCCTTGCAAATAATTTTAAGATGAAAAAGTGGGTTTCAGCATGATGATTTGTCTTTTAAGTTTCCATTTTGCAAACATTTTCCTAGGAAAAAAGTAAAAGCCACAAAAAATTTCTACTTTATGCCAAATTTTCCCAAGTTGCAATGTTTATTAGAATGGTTAATAGTCCAGGTTCATAAACTTGCAGTTTCCTCACCTTACCAAATGAAGTTCATAGATTCTTCTTGAATTGATGTGCCTGTGGTGCACTGTGGCTAACAGAATTACACAGCCATGTGGCATCACAGGATGCCTGTGGCTGGCTGTAGTCATGGCATATGCACTCCTGTTAAAGTCCAGTGCTTCTAGAAGGATGACATATGGTAAGATAGATACAATTTGAAAACAAATTCACCCCAACTTTAAATGTTTTGACATTTTCAAACTTTTTGCTCTTTCCAAAAATGTAACAGGCCAGGGAATCAGGTGGGAGAAGTTAACAGACATGCATGTCTGCACACTGAAAAGTCTTCAGAGATGAGGGTAATGAGTGTGCTTCCCCTCCAGAGAGGAGACTAGTGCAAGGCCAACTGGCAAAGATGATCCCTGCTGCCACACTTGAGGGAAAGAACTGCTTTGTTAGGGGGAGCAAGGGACTGGGGAAGCAGGCTGAATTTGGAGGCAATATCAGTTATTCAGGGAGCAGATGCCAGGGGGGATTATGCTGCTGACACACTGCTGGAGTGGGTGCTGCCTTTGGGAAAGGCTGAAGAGGAAGGCAAAGTTCAAACCCAGCCGTGAGAAGAGGCCGATGAGGCATCCAGATGGAGAATGCAGAGAGACCAGCTGATGCACTGCCTCAGCACAAGGATGGCAGCTGGAAGCAGAGCAAAAAGTTGTGAATCATTGCTGCTTGGGAAGGTACCTAATTTAATTTAACATGAACTGGCCAAAAGAGGTGTCAAAATGCCAAGCTGAAACAGAAAGCATATATACAAGCTTTCATTTTTCTTTTGCCCCCTAGGTGTGAAAGAAGAGGCTGATTTAGTCCTTCCACATGTACTTTTACCCCCAAGCATATATTCACTCAGAAAAAAAAAATCTTTGGTTTCTTCAGTTATGATGGCTCAGGAAAAAGAGGACAAGCAGCTTGCAGGGATGCACAAAATCTGCACAAAAAGGTTTCTAGGACCTAGATGCACTACTTAACTGGAACTTGATGTTGTAAAAGCTGCATGGTACTGACAGTGAAAAAAAGAATGAGAGGACCCATTTGCAGGGTTGCCTATGCACCCAGGAGCTGAAGGCATGCTCCCTGGTGCTATTTGCAATCCTAATGACAGATCCATTTTGAGTCAGGCTCAGATTTGAATGGCTGATTTCCTCCTCTAGAGCCAATCAGTCCTTTGTTGGAGAGCTGTATCTGAGTTGTTTGTAAGGATTGGTTAATCCAATGCAATGGATTAACCTGCAACAGGACAGTTACAAAGAGCTCTGTGACAAAAGCGTTTTCCATCATGAGATACTCATGTCCTGATCATCTGCTGAGAAGCCCCTGCATCCAGTGGAGAAGTTCACAGTCTGTCAACTCTTTGCTAACTACCACCAGCCAAGTTTGTACTAGGGTACAAACAGTACAGCCTAGTTTGTACTAGGGGCACTTTTCACCCTTTGCTGCTCTGGAAGCACTGTGGGGATCTGAGCCACTTCTCACTGGCTTCTTGCTCAGGTCTACCTATACATTTATTTGTGATACCTCCCCTGAAACAGCTGAGTGGGATCTCAGCACCATTTAATGTTAAGTCTACTCTGCTACTTACTGCTTTCACAAGCAGATAGCTATTAGGGACTCAACCAACTCATCTAGGGTTTGGTCCTCTTTGCATATTCACACACATTGCTTCCTTGGGCACGGGACACCTACTGCTAGTAAAAAGGCATGCCAGCAGAAGGAAACTGTAATGGAATAATGAAAGAATCGGTCAAGTCCTGCCATCTGACTGACAGTTCTGTAATCAGCCTTGGATATCTTATGCATTAGCTAAATTAAGGTAAACAGGAAACTCACTAAAGCTCACAGAGGGGAGATTTCTGAGAAAGGGAGGTACTAAAATTGAGCAGGCAATTGAAGGACAATCTCTAAAGGCTGGAACACTAAGCTTCTTAGGTTCTGAGTGATGAAGGAATTGTTTAGCTTGAAAAGTTTATATGGACTAGTGTTTTTTCCATGTCTGTACTGCATGGGCAATTCATCAGCATGTGAACGCTGATATTTTACCTGAAAATGCTCTGTTCTCATTTGTGGCATTTGGATACCATGAAGAGGTATTTCCAGATCTTTTAAGATAGTTGACTATAGAAATAATGCAGACTTTTCAACCATTCAAGGCTTTGCAGACATTAGGCAGGGAGGTAGAGGCCACCTGTGACAATCCTCTGAGGAAAGTATTTGATCTCAGCAAGCACTGGGCTCAAAGTAGGACTCCCCATTAGACATTTTTCACAAGTACTTGGGCAAAAAGGGTCACAAAGATTTACACCTGCTGGAGGGAAAACCAGAATTCTATTCTTCTGTGTTGTCAGAGCTATCCTTCACTAATAAGCGTACATCTATTACTAAGGCAGAGAAAATCATTGCTCTCTCTGTTCTCCCATCTGACATCACTCAGATGCTTTCTCAGCTGTTTTTCTTGGTTACTCCTGCTGTTTCTGAAATGCATTCTCCCAGCCCTATCCCTTCTACCCCACTTCAATAGACAATTGATTGTCTGATGGGCTCTTGGTCTGTGTTCCACCTCTCACCTCCCTCACACAGCATAATTTCCTACAGCTTCATAGAAGCAATACTGACAGCAGTTGTACCTGCCCTATATGTGACAACTCTAGTCTCATAGAGCTACAAGATTACTATTAATCTGTGTAAGCCCTGCATGCTGTTGGGATCCACTGTTTTGTTTCAACTTCTGGTATTACTACAATAAATTAGAATAATAAAGCATTTATCAGAAGAATATTAGGAATCCAACTTTCACTGCCTTGTTGGAAGTCATTTGACTGTCACAGAAGCCCTTCCAGGACACTAACCTCTGCTAAAGTGTTAGTACAGTCCATTCTGCAAGTGTTACACCCTGAGCAATATGTTCACACCCCCTGCAGCAAGGCCTGGATCTCACCCATGTGTTAGTCTTGCCCTTTGGCTTCTCTCATGCTCTAGAACCTCATATGTCAACAGTGTTTGCTCTCTGATCCACCAGACACTGACCAGTGGCTTCCAGTGTGCAGGAGATGTGAAGCATGAGTGAAGATGGAGCTTAAATGTGTACTGTATGCAGAATAATGTGCTCATGCTTCAGACATGATCTTTTACACTAAAGCCTTTTTTTTTTTTTTTTTTTTTTGGTTAGTCAAATTTTAAATAATGTGTGGGAAGAGGCCTTGAAGCTTGTGTTGATTAGGGCATTTCCAAAAACTTAGCACAGGATTTCTTTAGTTCAGTAGCTTGCTTTGTGATTAAGTCCTTTCTTAATTTTTCTTTTGTATTGAAGAGATTGAACCACAGCACCTCTATGAGTCTGCCCCTGCTGCCCCAGCTATGAACTAGGCAGTCAGTAAGTCAGGCAGTCAACATGCACTGAGTAGCCAAGAACATGAATGGAGATGCCAATTCTCATGATCCTGTCCACTAAGGAGATGCAGTAACCAGAGTACAGCACAAAGATCCAAGCTGAAGTGTCACTGATGGCAACATCCCCAAAGCACCTTCCACTCAACTAACAGCATCACTTTTTTTTTACTTTCACTGACCTTCAGCTTGGACCAACTCTTCTTGTAACTCGATGGAGATTATATATATATATAGGCTGATAAAATCTGATCCAATTCAAGGAACTAAACATCAAACCAATCACCTCTGTTCAGCTTTTTAAGAATTTTCTACTGAAGCAACAGTTCATGGGAGTAGGTTTTGAACATGTAATATATATGTTTCTACACTTCCCTTATGTAAATACCTTTCTTTGCTGCAAGCATACTTTGACTCTTATAGGGGGGTGCATTGGATATTTCTGTACCCTCTTTTGAGCTCCTCACCAGGGATGTCATTTCTCCTCAATCCCAAAATGGAAATCACAAAATGTTTTGAAGCAACTCTAAAGAGCTATAACAGAGAGAGGCCAGCAGAAATCTCTAGCTTTATGCAAACAGTTGTGATAGTTATTAGGAATAACACGCAGACCACACAAGTTTGAATAGGATCTTATGGAAGCAACCAAATTCTATACTGATATATGCATTGCCTCCAGGAATGCTAGTATAGCCAACATTTTATTTCTGAGAAATTTAGCATATCTTTAGTAGGGAAAAAACCAAATCAAGCAGAAGTGTAAATGGGAATGCTCAAAGGGATGCTATGATGTAACTTACTGAAAATGTTGGATTCAGTGACTGTGGGTAGGGGTCTCCTTATGTCTTTTCCCTATAATAAGGATAATGGATATAGAAGCAGTATTGTTAGGGAAAATACAATAGCAATGAGTGTGATGAGTGGAAAGGGTAGGGGTCTTTAACAAAAGGGCCAGATTGAGCTAGCAACTGATGGGAATATGACTGCAATAAAGAGTTCCAGACTGAATGTCTGAAATCACCTAGCCTCAAAGGGATTAAGATCCAAATGCCCAGTTTTAGCCCTCACAAATTCATGAAATAATAGACCATTGGAAAAAGCAAGTAACTCAAGCACCATGTGAACAGAACACATCCAACAGTGCTCTTGTTGATCCAGCAATTCATGGCTGTGGTCATATGCTGGCTGAATAACTACTCTGAGGCTGTGGTATAGTGGATTTCACCCACTGAGATTTGTGGGTGTGTTCCAAAGAAATAATAAAATTCATGGAGAACTTGGTGGCTGGGGAAAGAAGAAAAAAAGGAGAGGTGGGGTGGAAATACACTTTAAATTAATCAGTGGAAAAAATCCTCAACAATTGAAAAAGAAGAACAAAGTTGGCATTAGGGAAATGTGCTACTCTATGAGCTGGAGGAGTGATGGAATCTTATTTTTTGTGTATGCATCTTTTCCCTCCAAACTTCCAGTATCTCAACAGCCACGACCACTCCTCTGGCTCACTTTTAGATCCCTGAGGGGTACAAAGCATCATGTGTAGAAGCTACGTAGGAGCTACATGTATGTATGGTGATTAGTGAACTACCATATAAGTGCTGACTAACCCTGAAACTTCTCCTGAATGAGATACATAGTCTGTCTGTTGTTTCTTCAGATGGGAAAAATCTCATTTGAGTTATTCCCTTAATGCAGTTTTTGATTCACAGCAAGTTTACAAAAACTTAATTTTCTTTAAAATTCATTAAAAATTTCTTTTTGGAAGGGTCAGTGAGTAGACAGAAAAATGTGTGACGAAAAAATATTGTTTGAGCAGGAAGCGGGAGTGAAATAAAGAACAGGTTTTTTCTTGCTTCAACCATTAGCAACATATATAGAGAACAAAACCATCAGGTGGGAAATAAATTAAGTACCTGTCCTATTTTTCCTCCAAAATCTGGAGTAGAAAGAACATCAGCTTGAAGATGAAGGATAAATCTTCTAATACAAGCTTTATCTCCTGGATTATTTGAGCCCAAACATATCCAAGTGCAGCAGAAATAACAGATGTTTGACTGCATGGTGATGAACACTGCATCCATTTATATAATTAAATGTCAGATTCTACCTGGGATAAAAACCTCAGAAACACACCATGTCTAGACCAGGCAACTTGACATTCCTCTGGCACTAGACTTCTGACAGAGAACAGAACTTAGGAAAAGCTAGGTAAGGGAAAAGGTTTTGTCAGGTTGGATAATGAAGCAAACCCCTTTACTTTGCTGATGCTGGAGGAATGGAGGAAAGCCTTAGCAAAGTTCTGGTAATGTGAAAGTTGAGCTCAGAGCAAGCACCCCATCCAATTAAAAAAAAAAGGTGCAATTTGAGAGAACTTGTAAATATATGAGGTAAATAATCCATGTCTGTAGAAACTCTGCCATTCACTTCTCAGATTTCCCCTGTAATGAAACTAATCAATATTCCATTGAAAATATCTATGGTACCTTGGCCTGAAATCTGAAACATTTTCCCAGGTGATGAAAAAGTTGAAGGACACAGCTTCTACACATATCAAAAAGAGGCTGGCGAGCTTTGAAAATTCTCAAGACTTCAGTCCTTACTCCTTATTTTGGAAATTATCTATTAATGTTTCTCTTAAAAATTCTTCATGTCCTACTCTCCAACATTTCCCAGGATATGACAACATTTTATGGACACTGCAAAGATGCTTGCACATGGCAAAAAGGGCTCAATATATTCAAGACCTACTCAAAATTTTGTCTGGGAACTTGCCTTTTTAAATGCAAATGAATGGAAAAAATCTGAACTGGAGCTGGAAGTTTAAGTATTCCTGGTTGTTTCAGAGTTTGTGAGATGCTTTTATTCTTAGTGTCCTGTAGATTTTGAAGAAACAGTCTTGTTTGGGATTATCTGTGCTTTGTTTTGTGACCAATGTCCATCCCTTGTGGTAGGTGAGAATGTTACTCTTGCTAACTTAGCTTATTCCATTTTTGCTCCTAAAGACCATATCACTACTCTGGAACAACAAAAGTAGTAGTAAAAATTCTGAGAGAATCCAGTATTTCCCTCTCTGCCTGTTTTCCCAAACCATCACTAAAGGTTTCTGGAGTTCCTTAGTGCCAGTGGGAAATGAGGAAATGAGGATGCAGTCATGTTATGCATAGGCAGTTGAATTTCAGTGGCAAAAAGGTTCCAGTGTCAAAAAGATTTACTTTGCAAGAGCTCTGCACAAACACACTGACAGGCAGACAATCTTCAGAGGTGTCAATTTCTAAACTGGAACAGGGGGCAAGGCAAGGAGGAAAAGGAGGTGCTCAGTGGTCACATGAACAACTGAAACAGCCAAAGCACTGAGCAATCAAGGGAGTCAGCAAAAACTGAATATGAAAATTTGGGCTTCAATGCACTAACCACTAAGACATACTTTCTGGAAAATGAGACATATTCACAATCATAATTTCATGTGAAAATAAGCCTTTTTTTCTCTTTTTCATCAGACTTCACTGGAAATTTGTCAGGAGGACCCCTTCTGGCAAAAATTATAGATACAAGTTCTTGAAAAATTTTAGAGGAAAATCAACAACAGAAACAGGCAGGAACTTAGTCAGACCTCAATAGTCCTGTTAAGATTCCATGCAGAACTGAGAAATAGTGTAAATGTTTTTCTATAGACTCCACGAAAACCAGTCAAAACACAAAGATTTAGAGCAGCACTGATGTCCTTAACATGCAATAAAGCACATTAAGTGTGTTTGGATTTCCCACCAGGTGAGACTTTTGTCAGTATTATTCACAGAGGACATTCTTCCACTCTAGAAGGAACTGGTGCAAGTGTCTGAAGACTTTTGATCTCTTTGAAAGAGAAACTTGTTATCTCAGTGCTAAAACTAAGTCTGCACTGTGCCATAGAACTTGCACTCAGATTGTGCTGACATGCTTAGTAGTGCTGTTTTAAATAGCCCAAAGATATTAACCTACAGTTTATCAAAAAATCATGCAGATTCTCAGATGAAATTTTAATTTGCTTTTAGGCAAATTGCAAAAAATGAACTAAAGGAACATTTGGCCAAACCTAAACTTCCCTACCAGACCTCCTGGCAGGGAAGCATGCTATGACTGCAGTGACATACAACACTCTCAGAAGAGCAAGCAGCCAAGTGACATCTCTCATGAAATCTCATCATGATATATCTCCTCTGCAAAATATTTCAACTGCCAGTTGATTTATATGAGGGAGAGGGTGAGGACTCTTTTATCCTTAGAAAATGCTGCCATCCTTCTATAAACAGAACCACTCATGCAAAAATCCATTTTCTTAGCAAAGAATATTTTTAATCCTTTTAAAAACTAATTTCTGAACTCCCTAATTCTTTACTTAATTGATGGCTCTCAAATAAGGTGTGCTGAGAAAAAGAGTGCTGTGGGACTGACAGAATTTAAATCGGCAGCAGCATTAAGAATGAAGACACCGCAGTGTAAGTGACCGAAGCTACAGAGGTCCTGAGAGTTTTTTAACATTTTTGATGCTGGCTTAAGTTTGCATCTGGAAGGAGAGCACTTCAAGTCTGCCAAAGGAGACTAGCAGCCCATTCCAGTTAAATGAATAATGAATTAAGATCCAAATCTTCTGGTAATTCAGAAAGAAAAAAGGTAACACCTATCCTCTGTTATGTGAAGAGCAATCCTGCCAAGAAAACAGTAATTTTGTAACTGAAGGCACAAATGGAAGCATTTAGGTGAAGTAAAAACTAAGTGGCAAGATCCTGTTTCTGGTAGGTCAGTGGACTTGTCCCTCTCTCCTTATGGACAACTTTGTATTAGTCCAGGAGGCAGGAGGCCATCAGCGAAGTTGACTGACTCTTCTTTATATAGCAAAGCTTTATTTTTGTTAAATTAATGTCTGACAGCTACAGAGTCCTGTACACTTCATTTAATGCGTGGCTTTGTGAACCTCATGCATTCTGACGTTTCTAGGACAGGCTGAGCCATCAATACCTCTTGTGCCTCTGGGCAAAAAGTCTAAGAGAAAGCCTGATGTCATTATGGTCAGAAACCATCTTTTCTTTTGTGCTCTGTTTGAAAAAGATTTTGGAAGGAGTATCAGCAACCTCATAATGGGCGTTATGACTGAGAGAGGAAGGAAGTGGAAAAATTAATTTAAAACATCATCTGCTTTAGTTACAAAATTATTGCCACTGGCTACTATCCCGAAAGGCAGTGTCTAAAAGGGAAAGGCTTCAAGTTTTGTACACAGCCTTAGGATTAGACCAGGAGTGTTTGGTGATCTGTTGCCAGTGCCACAGTCTTTTTGACGAAATTTTAGGTTTAGGCAGTGCTGAGATATTCCTGTCTTTGCTTCAGGCAGAAGTAGATAATCTGAATAATGGGGATTCATTCCACCTATCTCTAGCTATACAGAAATGAGGTTTTCTCTGCTATCAGTAGAAGATTTGCCACTGCAGAGACTTCAGACAGAGACATCTCAGAGCCTGTTCTGCAGGGACTAGCTAACTCTTGCCTTCTGGGTGGTTTAGGTTGAGCTAGCTAGATCCCACCCTTTTACCTCCCATTGTTTCGTCTGGCACAATAAGATAACAAAGTTTGCATCTCAGATCTTCTCTAGGCTCTGAGACTGGCACAGAATCCATTCACTGTATGCTTGTACCACCGAACATCCTCTAAAATTTGAAACAAAGACAGTAACAAGGAAGACATTCAGATGGATAATAATCAGGGTAGACTTACATGAATAATGAGAATAATTTCTTGTTTTCATGGACAAAATTGGGTGACAGAAGTGAGGAAAAAAAAGACAATTCCTTTGCAGGCTTCCAGAGGCTGTGCAGCAAGTCCTACGTCAACTTTATATGTCAGACACCTTAAGGCATTGTACAAGTAATATTGTATATCTATGGTATTTGAGGTCATGACTCATCTATACTAGTATCTAATGAAGTAAAAATTGGTGCAAAACATATGATGACAATCACCAATAGAGTTGGGCAGCTGAGTGCTGTAACTAAGTATTGTGCTTTGTTTTTTGTCAGAGCATCCAGTATTAAAAGCATCTTAAATCATTCTGCATTACCTGCTTAAAGAGGGATGTAAATATGAAGATATAATTGAAGTCAGAGCATGTGTTGAGATGGAATGTACATAAAAGGGCAAATTTCAACTGTCATTCGTTTATACTACAGAAGATGCAGCAGTTTTGACTCAAAGGTGAAGAAGGTAAATTAAAATTGACTGGATACCCCCTGGATTCAGGGTGCAAATTCAGTTAAAATGTTCCAGGGCCACAAATGCAAACAATAGGGGGAAGACATGATGAAGAAGAAAAACTGACACACAGTGTCAACTGGGCAGCACAGTGTGTTGGTGCCATGTCAAACATCAGCACCAAGACAAGCAAGAATGTGTCAGTGAATGTCTGACGTATTTTACATTGTCAATGAGCTGCAGCTTGACTAGGAAATGCAAAAGGTGAAATTCCCTGAGCAGACCCATGAGAAGTGACCGGCAATGAAGCAATGACAGCTAACATCTGCTGGAACTAGAGTGTTGCTGGCTCAGCCAACAGGATCCCCTTGTTTAGAGATGGCTAGCAGCCTTGTAATTCAGAAAAGGTCAAAGTTTGCAAGAAAGCAAAAAATTAAATGAAACATATTTTTTGCAAAGAGCACCTCATTTTTCTTGGTCACCTCTGTGGCCAGCAGAAATTTTTCAGGTAAAATAATTTGTGTTTAAATTCTAATTTGTGGAGTTTTTTGAAGATAGATCTCTTGAAAAGAAAATGGTTAGTTTTAGGAAGGGTAAACTATTAAAATTCAAAGTCAGTCTCATAAACACTTCTAGATTTTACTGCCTTGCTACCCTGTACCCACAGAATACTTTGTTACTTCTTACATAAGTAGCTCTCAGATATTTGTCAGTTCCATTTTGTTTCTCTTGCTACTATAGTTTGTTTCATCCTTCCACCTTCAACCAAAAAAGTCCAACAACTGTAAAGAAATTTTTATCAGTATGGTTGAAGTTTGCAAAATACAAGCCAAAGAAGAGCATCTGGTTTGGAAAATACAAGGTTTAGTCAGATGGAAATCTGGGAGCAGCAAAATATGCCCCATGAAGAAAAATTAAGCCACTATGCAGAAAAAGGATAATTTTGGATGTCATGACTCTAAGGAGACCCATTTGAAGACAGTAACCACTGATTGACAATAAACTGACAGTTGACTCTCTTGGTAAGAGGAGTATCTATCTGTGTATTTGTGTCTGTGCATGCATATACCTTTTTACTAATCATGTCAATAGATAGGGAAGGATGAGTGCAAGGACTACTTGAAATGGATGCACTGTGTTAATCTCATCCCTCCAATAGTGCTGTTCTGCCCAGATTAGGCTGCACATCAGAACGTAATGGTACAGATGCACACATCCATAAAATCCCAAATGAGTGTGCAATGCTCATATCTGCTGAGCTGCTAAATGTGCTTTGGGCTCTAGAGGAAAGCAGTTATGCTCCAGTTCAATGAGTTTACTAGTCCATTTTCAGAAGAAGGTAAAACTGGGAATTCTTACTTGTGCAGAAGTATTCACATGTTCTGTGCGGGAAGCAGCTGCAAACCCCCAAAGCTGAATGACCTTGTGGTCTCTTTTAATATGTTGTGCGATCTTCGAAAACAGTCCATTTTAACATGCATTATTTTAAGTGTTCTTTTCCCTGAAAAAGAGTACTCAGTTAACTTGAGCACACCCACTCCTCCACTGTGCAAATGAGAAAACCTTACATCAGAAGATTTCCCATTCATTTCTACCCACAATTGTAACTGACACCTGCTCTTTGAATGGAAACCCGTGGGCAAGCACAGCAACAATCTTTCAAGCCATGCAACAAGTCCACCTTACTTTAGCTTGGGTACCACTGTGCCCACATAATTTCAGGATTACTTGTTTTCTCACTGTGCATCAGGCTAAGCATGGCCATAAGCCTGAGGTGCAAACCCTGGTGTTTTCACATGACAGTGCTGTGCGTTTTAGCAGACTCCTGCCATTACAAAAAGCCTGTAGAGAGCACTGTATAAAATGGTGAAGCAGCTGGCAAGAGGCTGTTGCCCTGAGACTGGTCATTGCTCCTGTGGAAGAATGGGCTTCATGGAGAAGCTGTATGAACGCTATCCATGAATATTCTGCACTATCATTTGGAACCACACTGAAATGGGAATGTTATCACAACCTGTCACCATTTATTAATGGCTCGTGTACACCTGTGACCACAGGTAAATCTATCAAGACACAAGGTCTTGATAGGTAGTGCAGGGGAGGATATATGTCAAAGACTTATTTGTAAGTACCTAAAGGAGATGCACAGCCATATCACAGACAGCTTGAAATTGCCCAACTCTGGAGGGCTTAGGGCATAGGTTTCTTCTGGTCCTGCAAGGCAATGCACCTGCAGAGTTGCCCAGCAGCTGAAATTGTTGACATATCTTCCTTCCTCCTTCTGGTGCCTTATCAGATGATGCCCAAACATTGGGAGAGCACAGAAAGGCTTTTACCAGCCTTTCACAGCGCACTGCCAAGGCCATGCTAACACAGCAGAGGTATCTGTAACCCCCCCTACAGCTTCAGAGGACTGACAGTTAGTGTGACTTCTTGATGGAGAAAACTGTGTAAACCCATGAAACAAAAATATTGCAAGTCCTGCACTACTGAGAAGATGTCTCTGAAGCACAGCTACTCTTCTAATGTACTAGCATTAAACCTTGCAAAACAACTAAAACAACATGATAAATTATTAGGCAAAGTATTCCAGTGGCTTTTCTGAACTTTATTCCTTCAGTTTCTAAGTATTACTTAGTGGCCTGTTACTCTGCTCTGTTCTGCAGTTCATGACTAAAATAGAAAGGCTGCAAAGCTACAGGGAAGATACTGATGGACAGCTCTGCAAATTGTTCCAGCTGAACCATAAAACTGTCAAACAAATGATACATGTTAGTTGTGATGGCCCTGTGCCTCCCAGAAATAAAGTGAATCCTTAATGGAAGACTTTAGTAAGGAATTAAACATTAATTAGGACTTATATGAGATAGACATAAAAAGGATTAGAGACAAACCACAGGTTTGCTGTAGCAACAGTAGAATGAAAGAGCATTTATTTTTGAAATTTGGTTAACTGGTTAAAAGCAATAAAGCTGAGAAAGCAGAGGAAAACATCTTTATTCCTTGTTTTGAAAGTGGTAGTGTCTCAGTGTCTTTAGTTTTCTTTACTTGCTTCACAAGCACAGTGCTGTGAGATTACTTATGTTCTCAGTTATTGACATGGTTAATAACTGGAAAAGCTTCTAATGGGTTGACTCATAAGCTCATGTGATAGCCACAGGAAGTCTAACACAGAAATTACGGCTACACTTGGTGTTGAGGCAGCAAATAGCTTTGTAAAGGAGATATATTTTTAACTGAGTACATCTGGGTTGACTTGTTTAGACAAAAGTGCCAGTGTAAGCTTTACAGAGGACTCACAGAGTGGCTATTCTGATTTTTCTAGAGGACTCTGATTTGTTATTATTTTTGCCTCTGCCTCTCCACAGCCCACACAAAACATCAGTTACAATCCATGTCCTGTGGAACAAACAAGTGAGGATGTGTATATCCTTGCCTTTCCATTTTGGGGGCAGACTTCCAAATGTGTATTTATTAACTGTTGACTGGCATCTAACATGAACCTGAAGTTCCATCCATAAGTCATCTTTTGTACTAGCACAACCAGCATCATAGATTTCCAAAGCTTGCTTTCAGACTGAATACACCGGATTTTAATTCTAATTCACAAAAAAAAAAAAAAAAAAAAAAAAAGTCTCTTGGATTCCATTTACAGAGCATTAAGGCAAACGGTAAGTTAACTGATCAATTAAAACCAGATATATAAATAATAAATATTCCCATCTGGATCAGCTGCAAAATAAAAAGCTGCATGACTTGTAGCATTTGGGAGTATGTGGAAACTGTAACCACAAATGCCCAGCTACCACTTGTTTAGTACTGTGAAGTGTAATCCAGTGCTGAGAAAGGTCTACTTGTTAATGTTCTTTGCATAGTAGCACACAGCACTGCTGCTGCTGAACTACAGAATTTGAAACTTTCCCTTCTCGTCTTCAGCTATCCCAAAACATGCAGAAGAAAGGTGCTGACAGTGGATAAAATATCCACCACCCCTTCTCATCCAGACCCAATGCATCGAAGAGTTGCAGTGTGATCTTCTCCTACAACTATACCCTATATCTTTGAGAAGCCACAGTGGTCAGGAGATTTGCCTGAGGACAGAAAATCTCACCCAGTCTTCAAAAAGAGCAAGAATAAGGACCCAGGGAACTACTAGCCAGTCAGCCTTACCTCAGTTTCTGGAAAGGTGATGGAACACCTCATTCTGAAATAAGGCCATCCACATGGGTGACAAGAAGGTGGTCAGGAGCAGTCAGCCTGGATTCACTAAAGGGAAACCATGCTTGACCAACCTGACTGCCTTCAACAATGAAACAAAGACCTGGATAAAAAAGGGAAGAACAGCTGATATTGTCTACCCTGCTTTCTTTTCAGATGAGCTTGGCAGAACAAGCTGTGGAAATCAACTCCCCATGCTCTGTCCCCCCTGTGTACTGATGCCAGTTCTAGGAGCAAAGACAGGATCAAAGACTGTTGGGGTTTGAGGGATAAATCTGTTTTTTCCTCCACACTCAGCCTCCCTTCCTCAAAGCAAGTGGTGGAACATGTTCTGGTCACAGGTAAATATATGTAAATCCTCATTCCACCAAGGGGCCCTAAAGGAGTTGTAAAAGAAATGTCGGGTGCCACACAAATACATGGTAATTTTTACCCTGAGGAGCTGATGCAGCCAAAAAGGGAACTGAGGAGAAAAGGTGGCTTGTTAGAAGGATGCCAGGCAGTTTTTCATCCTCAGCTAACCAACTGCTTCTCTTCTACCTGACTCCAGTCATAACAGATGTGACTGCCATTAACATCAATGCCATTCTCTCTGGCAGCTCTACAACATTCTTCCTACATTCTAAAATAAATTTTGGTATGGGCAAAAGGGAATACAGGTGGAGCTCAGAATGTATTGTTAGTCTAATTAGGGTCTCCACAGTCTAACTAAAATACAGAAGGTCACTACCTTCGGTTCAGTTACAGTAAAATCAACACTCTGAAAATAAGAGTGAGACTGATACATATTAAATTCCTACTATCTATCCCTTGTCTCTGTCTTCAAGTTTAGCCTGCCATTGTCCTTCCGAGTCCTAAGGCTCAGGAGGACACAAGCTCTCCCCAGGCAGGAAGTGGGTATCACACTGAGTCCTTGGCATGCCAATTTCTTCATCAAATGTAGGCTCTTGGTCACTGTAGTGTGCTTGCCTGAGCCCCATTTGGGGCTATTTTGGATCATTTGTTAATAAAATCTGTTTTGCTTTCAGTAGTTCCCATCTAAACTTTGACACTCAGCCACAGTATTCCTCTTTCCTCAGAGACAGTGGAGCAAATCCAGAATTTTATAATTGGCAGTAAAATATTTCAGATTTATTTCTGCACCAAGTTAAGTGCAGATGGAATACATACTAGCCTCAGGCCCAACACTCCAATCCTCCTGAAGTGGAGGAACTGGTACTTAACCCAGTAGAGGAAGAGCATCTTTACAGTAGTCCCTTCTATCTATGAGAACTAAATAACCTCATTGTTTGCAACACAACTTTCTCCTTTCAGCCCAGGAGCCCCATTTCAGAGGGGCTTCAACTTACCCAAGCTATCTTGCATGAGTGTTGATCTCAGCACTGCCTACATCTGGCCACAGATCTTTGATCTACACTCTGATTCATAGTCTGACTTCTCAGTTTGGCCCCAGAGTTGTCCTGTCATGATACTTGCCTGGTACAATTTAATGACCTGGACTCTGGGCTGACCACATTTGTCACTCAGCACCCGCCTAGCTCCTCAGTTCAGAGGAGCACTGCTAAGTGAACAGGACTGGTGATGAGGTGCCAGTTTCCTCAGGGATAAGCCGGTCCTTGCTGAGGCCTGTCACATTTTACCCTGGATGCTATTCACAGAGCTAAGCTGAAAAAATGTAGGAAGCAGTCACAGAACTATCAAACAGCTGCTACCACAGCTAAAACAATCTCTGGCCAAGACAAGCCCTGAGACAACACACTGTCAGGCTGATGTGAAGCCCTCAGGCTAAGAGTCATCATGACAGAATTAGATGTACCAGGTTACATCTGATGACAAAAATAGTTGTACAGTAGTGAACTGCAGCAAAACAATCCCCTTGAGTCATATTCAATCATGGTGGAATGGATGGTGACATCTGGATGATAAGGTCCATGTCCTTGGAAAAATGAGAGAGCATTTAAGAAATAACTCTAGGCTATATGCACTGAATTAAATATACTGAGGTATCACAAAGGCAGGAAGATGTCAAATCCTGGCCTTGAATGTAGTCAGCTTTGGGATATTAGAGATATGCACATGGATGGTGTCTAGAATTTCAAGCATTCATATAATACTTGTTAAATTTGTTGTAATCAGCAGAGATGATATCAAGACTTCCTACCCACCTTCTTAGGTGAACTACATAATGATGAGAAAAGCACTTGTAAAGGGCTGAGAAGTATTTTCATCACTCTGAGTATGTTTGCATCAACCCAGACTGGTTGATGTACCAGCAGTTGGTCCCTTAAGGGCACAGAACACCTCCACCTTAGCTATGAAGTCCAGAAACTCCACTGGAAAAGTCACGAAACACTTCAGAAACTTGTCAGAATTGTATCTAGACCAAAAGTGGGAGATAGAAAAAAAATTATAGCATCCCACCAGGAAATAAGCAGAAACTAAAAATCTGAAGCCCTTGTGAGAAAACAGCACATTCCACCCTACAGCAGAGTAATGCACGCTGTTCTCTCCTATACAGATCACCAACCCTCAAAATCCTGTACAACTCTAGCATGATATGTTCCAGGCACCTACCAGCTTCCAGGCTCCTTCAGGAGTGCATCCACATTCCTGCATCATGCACAACTTCTATCTGGGGCTGATCACTGCAAGAAAAGCAAGTCAAGCACAGGCAATCACCACCAGGGAGCAGGTATTACAACTGTCTGCAACCTGCACAGCCTGTGGCAGAAACAGTGCTACAAGTACTGCATGTCTGGAGGCAGCATAGAACTGTCCCACTGAGGGAAAAGGCAACAGATAGCTGCAGGCCACATCCAGTTCAACTACGCATCCCAAAAGCTGGAGATAAATTGAGGAAGAAGGAAAACTGGGGCTCACAAAGCCCACCAGGTCATGGGTAAAAGCTGCAACATCGTCAGAGCTAAGCTTTGTAAACAAGCCGCCCATAAGAAAAGCAGAACTAAGATCCATCCTGTGCTGCTGATAAGACTCCCGATGTGAGATATGGATGTCTGATACCTTTAGTCTGTTGCAGAGATATTATGAGTGCAGTGGCAGTTTGGTGATTGACATGGGCATATAGAACTGCCAGACTCCTGCAAGAAACAGCATCAATTCAGAGTTAGATTTTACAAGGCTGACCATGTTATGGAAGCCATTAAGATGCATGAGTTGGAGCACAATTTCTTGCTATGCCTTCTCCAGCCTGCCAGCAGGAAGTTCAGTCAGGGCTGGTCTCATTCCCTTATCCCTCTGTCCCTGTGCTTCTTCTGTTGTGTACTACCAGGCTACACAGTGTCACGTCTCTGCAAAAGAAAACAAACTGAATCAAAAAAGGAGATGCTTCCCAGGCAGTCAGCTAGATGAATTATCCTCCTTTTACCTTCCTTGATGTTGGACCTGACACATGGGAAACAGCAGCAACAGGCAAACAGCGGCAGGGAAGAACAGGACAGAAGTCCTGGTTAGACTGGATTAGTTATAACATGAAACTTGAGACTATTCAGCCAAGTCTATCTGTCCAAACACCAGCTGCCACCATGTGGGAATGTGAAGTCATCCAAGAAGCAAAGGCTGTCATAAACCTTGGAAGGCCTCACCAAGAATTAGTGAATTACAACAGTAGTTAGTTATTACAAAAAAATCCAGATAACTCCAGATGATTTTCTAGGCTTCAAGTTCCTTATGCTACAGCAAAAGTCTTTTTCCTGCCATGTGGCATGAGACGGCTGTGTGACAAAGCCATCCTGACATTTCCAGGGATGCTCTTTGAAGCCAAGTTTATAATTCAATTAAGTACTAAATTAGCTGGAGGCATCTGAACAGAAAAGCACACACATTCACAGCTCACACAGACACACACAAACCCCCTCAACACATACAACCAAATTTCCTGTGCATTGTGCAGGTACCTCTTCACAAAGAAAGAAAATGCAGCAGGATGTTACCAGCTCCTTCATGTGTCTGAAGGAGCCCGGAATGTCTATGTTCTCAGAACTCTGCAGGGATGCTGCCAGGAGAGCTGCTGGGGCTAAATGCCTTAAGCACTCTTTCTCAGAAGAATGATTCAGTTTAGGAGTAAGAGGTTTTACATCTCTCATCTCCCCAGTCTGAGACACTGGAGGATTTTAAGGTGGCCAGACAGCTGGGAAGGGTCAGTCTCAACATACTGGAAAGGGACAGTGAACAGTGCTGCTCTCCATTCCTCATGCCTTTGTGCCTCCTCAGGAATGCCTCAGTACAGGAAGAGCTCTCACTCAGTCTTTGCAGGGAGATGGGAGAAGGCTGTGATAAAATCCCCAGTGTACTTTGGATGGGAGTGACAGCTGTGGGAAATCTCACTGGTGAAATGCTACATAGACAACTGCTGCTGGGTACTTCCCAGCCCTTGGAGGAGCAGAAAGTCAAAGCAAAAAGGGGAACCTTTTTCACTTGGTCACCTTGACCAAGGTTTTTATCATGGCTCTGCCTGATCATCTCTAGAACCATGCTCGTAGAAACCTAAGCATATGGTTTAGCTATGAATCAGATTTTTAAACCTGGCAAACTGTGTGTTGGAGGTAATCTGAGGCAATCTTGGCATTTGTGCTGCCCCTGGAAGAGGACTGGGAGGATGGCAGAGCAGGCAAGGGAGTTTCACAGTGTAGCCTGGCATCTGACCTGCAAATGCTGCCAGAACATGTTAATTCAATCGACTACTGCGATTGGGAAAACACAAGCCATATGCTCCCAGCTGCTCTCCCTGCAGCAGCCCTCAGATGTTTTAGGAACAGAGGTGTATTGGGCTCCTTCACAGGGTGCAGATAATTCTGATGGATTTTCTTTCCCTGGCAGGAGACACCAGAGCAGCTGTGGTGAGCAGAAAAGATTTCCTGTGGGCAACTGCAGTTCTTCAAAAGTACCTTAAAAATCTTATTAGCTGCTTTGTTGGACATGGAAGAGAAACCTGTGGTTGATGGAGCCTTTAGCAGGGGTTTTAGTTCGCTTCTGTCACCCAAATTCAGGCCTGGTGTGGCCAGTGTGCTACATGTAGCACTTGCCCATGCCTTGGGATAAGTTGTAGAAAACAAGGCAGACATTCTCTTTAGCCCCTAGCCCAATCTCTGAGAAGGACCTTCCTGGAAATGCTCTGGACGTCATGTTCTTGTCAGACTCCCAGGGAACAGACTTTCCTGGAGCTCTGAGAGAGACTTCTCTAAAAGGTCAATACAGCACCATTTTACATGCATGGCTTTGTGGTGTTTCAGGACTTTATACAACATGCCTGAGGACAGCCAAAGTTTCCTGGCCAAAAAGAGCATAGCATTGGTTTGACACCTTGTCTTCCAGATTGAACTTTGAAATCAGCCAAACTGAATGCAACAGTTCTGTTTTAGAAGTCTCTGAGGAAAAGTCAGCTTGGTCTTCAAGGGTCAAGCCTTACTTATGTCAATAGGAATGGTCTGTGGTAGAACCGATGGGCTTCAGGGGATTTCTCCCTTGAAAACGACTTTTTTCTAGAATTTTTGTCAAAGTCTTTGATTGGGGATGGAGCTGTTGGTTCCTCTCCATGTCCATCACAGCTAGGTGCTCAAACTACTGGCATCTTGTGCTGGCCCCACAATGAACCTTCCCCACTTACAGAGAGAGGTGCAGGGTTGGTGTTAATAAGCAAAAAATCACAGTATGGTGTTTGGTTGTCAGGTGTTAATCTCCTCCAATCTATCCCTCTGAAGGGAAGGCTAACAAAAGAGCCAGCCTGGGTGGGTGCAAGGCCCTCCTCTAATGGATCACCCTTTCCGGCAGGCAAAGTGTCACCAGCCCAGACAGCAGCACTCACCCAAAGGCAAGCTGTTGTCCCAGCTCAGGGTGCAGCTAGCAGCATAGAACTGGATTCCTTGCCTGGAAGGCTTGGTAGAATTCCTGAAGGCACAATAGGTAAACGAGAATGATCCTGAAGACAACAGTCACACCTCATGGAAAACTTCTCAGGTATACATGGTAGCAAACAAGCATTTAGAGAATCAAGCTGCAGGCTGTGCGTGACCAATCACACTTAAAGCTCTTCATAGAATCATGGAATCATAGAATGTTAAGGATTGGAAGGGACCTTCAGGATCATCTAGTCCAAACATCCCCCTGCCATGGGCAGGGACACATCCCACTAGACTGGGTTGCTCAAGACCTTGTCCAGCCTGGCTTTGAACATTGCCAGGGGGCATCCACAACCCCCCTGGGCAACCTGTTCCAGCATCTCACCACCTCCACAGTAAAGAATTTCTTCCCAATAACTAAGCTACACTTCTCGTCTTCCAATTTGTGTCTGTTATTCTCTACGACTGAACAGCCACGACTTTCGTATCCTGTCTGTGTACGGGAAGTTCTTCAGTCTCCTTGAAAACTTCACGGCCCTTTTCTGGACTTGCTCCAACAACTCCACGTCCTTCCTGTAATGGATCCCAGAGCCGGATGCAGGGTTCCAGGTGGAGTCTCACCAGAGGGGAGCAAAGGGGCAGAATCCCCCCTCTCGCTCTGCTGCCCACGCTGCTTTGGATGCAGCCCAGATGCTTTCTGGGCTGAGAGCGCACGCTGCTCTTCGACATACCGAGATCAATAAATTGGTTTACACGTAGCCAGCGGACATAGCTCCCACCCTGCCCCTACGCTTTTCCGGGGAAGGAGGGCGGTTCCTCTCCCGTCACCGCGGCCTTCCCGGGCTTGGCACAGGGAGCGCGGGCGTGGCGGTGCGCACCGCCCCCGTGTGGGGCGCGGGTGAGCCGCAGCCGCCCCGCGGCACCGCCGGCGGGAGAGCCCCGAGAACCGGTGGCGCCGCGACTGCGGCCACAGCGCTGCGCCGCGGGAGCGGCGCGGCGGGCAGGAGCCCCCCGGCCGCGGGGCTCCGAGGGCGGGGGGCCGCGGGGCTCCGAGGGCGGGGGGCCGCGGGGCCCCTGGGCGTGCCCTGGCGCGTCTGCGGCGGGCGGCGGTGGGGCCCCGCGGCCCTCGCGGCGCCATGGGGCCGCTGCTGTGGCTGCTGCTGGTGCCACTGGGCGCGGGCTCAGCGGCGTACGAGGTGTACGTGGATGCCCGGCGAGCCGAGCGGCCCCTGCAGCACTTTTGGAGGAGCACTGGCTTCTGGTAAGCGCGCGCCGCCCGGCTCCGGGCCCCGAGCCGCTGGGCAGAGGCTCCTCGGCCCTCGCCTCGGCCGCATCCCGCCCTCTCGGTCCCCAGGGCGTGCGGACGCTGCCTTCCAGGAGGAAAAGAGGCTCTCCCGGGCTTACTGCTGTGGGATCAGAGGGCCCTTGCTGCCCCTTATCGCTTAGCCTGGTGCTGGACCAGGTCCACAGTGTAGGGGGGGATGTGGGATGTGGCAGTTAATGTGAACTGGCCAAAAAATAGGCCTTGTCTCCCCTTCTCTGACTTGCTTACCGACTCCCTCGAGCACGTAAAGTCCCTCTTCTTCCCCAGCACAGTACATGTGTTGATACTCAGAACTCATTTCCCTTTACTCTTCAGTGTTTCCATTGCCAGGGGCCCCTAAAGGGCCCCAGGAAAAACTTCGGAGAGTTCTAGTACTACCAAACAAAAGAGTGATAGTTCTAGGAGTTTGTTCTTCTTGACAGACGTTTTCCAGACGCACCACCAGATGAAGCCAGTGGGTCAAGTTGACCCAAGTTAGGGGGAAGGTGGTGACCATGCAGAAATTCCTGTATTCTGGTCGTGCTTTAGCTTCTCGGAAAAAGCCTGGTCTTGCTCAACTAACTAGGATTGGAACAGCCTTTAAGTTTAGTGAGACTACCAAAAGCTTCTAGCAGGCATGAAAGCAAGAGATAGTATATTCCACTGCCATGCTTATATCTTACTCTAAACTGATTATGATCTACTTCATTTAGGCATACAGTGGGTTAAATAACGCTTATGTGGAAAAGAGTTGCAATAGGGATGGAATGAGTATGTGCTTTGGAAAAAGGACTTTGTGCACTTCTTTTGTATAAAGCATAAAGGTCCCCTAAGAAAAAACTTAAAAGATTTTTCTTTAGGTTTCCAAGGGAGGGGGAACAGAACAGGACCTAAAATACATTCTGATGAAGAGAAACGTTTGGGCTTTCAAGATTTTTTCTTCTTTCATTGTTTCTTTTCTTTTTTTTTTTTTTTTTGTTTTGTTTTGTTTTGTTTTAAATTTTTCTTGCAGTATTAGGAAACATTAATGAAAATCTGCCTTAAAAATAGTATGTTTAGCCCATTTAAACTGCAGCCTATGAAATAATCATGGTTTTAATTGTGTGAAAAACTTTGGATAGCTGCAAACATGAAATACATGTGAAGGAAAGACAGAGTAGCAGTAGCAGAGGCAGAGGCTACCCATGGGTCAGCAGTTACTCTTTTATAATATCTGGCCAATGCTAGTATTTCTGAAAATCCCTTGAAAGCTCATGCAGTGGCACAAGTGAGTTGCAGCTGCTAAAGCTTCTTTTCTGGGCAAGTGCCCAGCTGTGGATCAACAGCTGAGAAAACCTGGGAGCAAGGCTCGAAGTTCTTTTAGATGGGCACTTTGCACTCAGAACAGGAAAGGACAGATGCTGAAAGCACCACTAACAGAACCCACCGTTCTGTCAGCTTTCTTTTGTATCCCATTGCAGTTTCCGCAAAATTTCTCTCTAACGGGGTGTGAATTTCAGAATGTTTATTCAACACGGACTAAGCAAAAATAATTGTCTTTGCCACTATTGATTGGAAGCCAGTTTGAATTTCGGAGTAGTAGTAAAGCACTCCATCAGAATCTGATAGTTAATGTTGTCCTTATTTACTGGAACAATTAAAAAGATCGAAATGGCTGATACATTTTTAGTAAGAATGGAACTGGTAATTTCTCAGTATGACTTGTGTGACTTCAAACTATCTTATGGAGATGGTTTTTAAGTGCCTTGTATGCTGGTGAAACTGCAGAGAGGGGCTCATGTATACTGGCTGATTTGTAATAAGCATTATAAATGGATGTGGTTTGTGTAAAGACTTGAACTTTCAGGTAAGTTTGCAGGAGATGGGGTAATAGATCAGCAGTATCTCTGTTGTGTCAAGTTCTTGTCCAGGTGGGGTCAGGCATTTCTTCCTTTGTACACAGACAGTTAGGCAGTAGGAGATTCATTCAGCAGTGCCTTTGGTGGTGGGATGATTATATGGAAGGGTACAGAGTGGGCAGGGATGACTTAAATGACTCTTCCCAGCAGAGTTACAGTCAGCACAAGTCTGATCAATATCATAGGAGACAGACTACAACAGGCAAGGTGTAGACTACAACAGTTTTTGACTTAAACAGTTTGTATATAGTGTGTAGTTAGAGCACAGGTCATCTCTGCAGTGTGAAGACACATGGATGTATTTTACCAAGCCAGAGGCACAATATTATCCTTCTTGTCATAAAAATGCTTTATCATTCAGAATGTGCACAATATGAGGAGGCTTAATGAAAGTCCCTAAGGATGCCCAGACCCAGTGAACCATGCAGCATTCTGAGTTGCTGACTTGTGAAGGGTGGGGTTGAGGTCTCCATCTTGCAGTGTTTATCTGTGGAGATTGGAATAACAGAAATTTGCCACAGTGTAGTATTAATTTCAGTGGAATAAGTAGACATCAAAGTCAAGTTGATATGATTGTTGCTGTATAGCCCTGAGCCTGTTAAACTGCTTGCAGAATCAAACATAGAAGCCTCAGACTGCACACTCCTGTGCTTTCTAATGCTTAAGGGTTAGCTGAACATGGCTGAAGAATATGAAGGCTCTGAGCATTTAATTCTGCTTCAAAAAAGTGTAGTAGCATCCATAGCAGAGAAAGAATTTATGTCATTGGATGAGCTTTATCAAGAAGGTCGAGCCCATATTTTTCTTGTGTTAGGCGTCAGCATGTCTGACTTCCACTGTAAAGCCTTAAAGACAGTGAGCTCCTTTATGATTAGTTCCTCAGAGACAAGGCACCTGTCACTGTATGGTTTCCTCTGGCCATGTTGCCTGAGATCGCTGTCTGTGCAGCCGTGACTGCTGGCGGTTTTCCTTTCAGCATGGCACTGAGATGCACCCAGCTTGTATTCTTTGCCAAACAACGTGTATAGCCAGTTGGCCCCAAATAACCTGCAACTCCGTTTTGCTTTTGGCTCGTTTTAGGCAGTGCTCCTCATGCCATGTAGGAACATGAAGATGGTGTAGGGATGTAGCATAGGAATTTTTGCATGCCCAGTGGAGCTGCTATTTAATATTTCAATGTGTTTCTTTTCTGTCCATCTTTTTCTGAAGCCCTCCTTTACCTCACAGCCGTGCTGACCTGTTTGACCTGAGCAACGACCAAGAGCTGAACCTTGCCTACATTTCTTCTGTTCCACATGGTGGCATTGAACAAGTTCGGATTCACTGGTTACTGGAATTAGTTGCTCTTAGGTAAGCATACACCTCAAGTCGAAGTCTAGGAAAATGTGAAGCATTAAAGGGTCCAACAGGCACTCACTTTGATGTTTATCTTATCCGAACTGCAAGCTGGGCATATCTTTGCTTCTGTGGAAGTCAGCTAAGTTCCAACAGATGGGAATAATTCTGGAATTTTAAGAGATGAAGAAAAACACAGTTTGTAGAAACTTGAGAATCTGAGGGATTAGAAAGATGGCTTACTTTTTAGTCCTTTAATGTAGGAAGTGTGATACAGTAAAAAAGTCCAACAAAGGTTGATACAAGCCTAACTTACTGAGAGGTCCAAATGAAAGCTGCAGCTAGCCCTTCTGCCTATTTCAGAAGTTACTTTTTGCCTCCTGAAGCCACGTGTGCACTGCATTAATTGACAGGTAGTGAGAATTAAAACAGGCTGGATTTGGGTAATACCAGTTAAATATCCTGTCCAAAAGGTTTTATATACAAAATGGCATTTTTAGTTTTAGGCAAGTATATGTCAGACTTTGGGAGAACACTAAGAATTCATTTCAAGTCCCTTTTAACTCAGCTTGAGCAAATTCATATCAGGATGCCTAGTGGGAGCAGCCAAATAGCCAGATGCCTAGAGCAGGAGCAATTGGTCTATGAAGAAAGACAAACCATAAAAACCCCATGAAAAATTGTAATAGCTCTTAAAAGTTCTGCCTGGCCCAGACTCTTGCTGAGCTGAGCGCATTTACAGTCCACATTATTGTTGCATCTACTGTCCCAGACACAGAAGAATTGGAATTTACTGCTTTGGGGAAGCAACAGGGATGGAGAGCTCAGACGCTGAAAATGACATGTGAGCAGAGGAGTAGGGAGTTTCAAAGTGTGCATTAGGAGCAGAATTTTTCTTTCTCGATATTAGGGTGTGCTTGTGTATGTCAGCTTTTTATGAAGGTGGTCATAAGTCCTGCACACAGGTAAGCATTGCATCAGTACCCCAGGGTGGCCTCTGTTTGTTAATTCATCGGTGAGTATAGCAGGTAACAGGGCTCCTCACTCTCTTCTTTCCCTCTTGAAGTTTCCACTAACACCTTTTCCTGTGGGTGTCTCCCTCTCTCACTGGACTGTGGAATATGTACTCTTGGAGTGAACCAGTGTCAAGGACAACCATCCCTGCTCACCGCTTAAGGAGTCCCTGTCTTAGAGATTTCTCCTGCGAGGTGAATTGGGTCTTTCAGGTTTCTGTAACCAATTCACATAAGAAAAATCAATGAGTACCTTTGGAAAGAAAGTAGCCACATCTACACTTGGAGCCCAGAATCCCTTCTGGCAGCCTCTCTTAGCTGTGTCATTGTGTTGAATTGGGTGTTCCACATGACTGAGGGAGAGGAATGCATCTGTCATGGATTCTGCTCAGCCTTTGTGGGGACTGAACCACTGAGCATTTAAAAAAAAGTAGGATACAATCCTTGACACAATTGAAATTCTAGGACTGTGGAAACATAGCAATCAATCAAGAAGTCCCCAAAAAAGCTTAAGTGTCTCAAAGGTAGGATTCTACCCTACCAGCCTCAATCTTTAGCCCACCTTTAACATGTAGAATCTAGAAACTGCTACTGTTTAGAACCAAGCTAAAACTTCTCATTTTACAGAAAAATGTTGGTTTGTCAAGGACAAGAAGACATGTAAGTTGTGGGAGGACACCCAGTGGACTAAATGTCAGTACTTTTGGAGGGTGAAGGGGCATAGAGCCTGCAGACAAACATTGGGACTCAAAAAACCAACAGGAGCAGAAATGCAATTCCGAGCAGAGAAGTTGAGTGCTGATGCTTAATTTTGTGCATGTGTAAATCTTTTCCTGAACCAGTGATTTCCAGAAGGATGGAAAGAGGCTTTGAGTGCAACCATCTGAGTGCAGAATTGTGTTATGTCATGGGGTTGATGAGTAGAGAACACTCCTTGGAATGTAGAGATGGGCACTTGACTGAAGAAGAGCCCTTAGGAAAAACAGAGGACCTCTGTGGAAGTCTAGCAGATAGAGGCTTTGCTTTTCTTCACAGCTGCCACCATCTTTAAAAAAGGTGCCATAAATGTTTCTGCCAAGAAATAGATGTGCTTAAATAAAAGACCGCCACCTTCCCCTTCTCACTTCTGTAATGGTCTTTCTCATTATGTTTTTTACTCCCCCAATACCAAGTGCATCCCTTTATTTTAATTTTTTCTAGTACAGCAAGCCCTCCCTCTTCATATTTGTCTTTGTTCGGAGTCAGCCCATTATTTTGCCACTTGTGAAAGGATACCACAAGGCCAAATGTTTTCAGATAACTCCTAGTTTTATTTTCCAGCCAGTAGCACACATTTGTCTCTTGGTCTTGGTCTTGTGACACAGGAATATTCATGATTGTGGGGAAATCCAGGATGTCTTTCATGGACTGGACAGTTCCCAGGTTGTTGGTTACCAGTGCCAGTAAAAAGAGCTATTTTGACACATTCTGGCCATGCTTCACTAGTCAACAAGACAGGACACTTTGAGCTGAAAACTCCGGCTCTTTACCCAGTTCCAAGGGACACACACGCAGTCTACAATAAGAATCCTTTCCCATTTTTATGTAGCAGTACTACAATCTGTTGAGTACATGATACGTAGTAAATCACAAGGCATCACAGTGAACAGAAATACAGTCAACCTACATGAAGCATATAACATTTCTTAAAAGGCATATAACAGTTTTTATTTCAATATTAGTATTAACCTAGTTGGAATAACCAGCCTATCCCCAGCTCCTCTTCAAGACATGATAGCTAATTTCTGGTAAATGAGAAGAGAAGAGAATCAGTAGTTTTTGTTAATTTTCAATTTTCATATCTTTAATCTTAGTATAACTCAGTAAAGCAAACATAGATGTACCAGAAAAAGGCTTGCTTTTTTAGTTACCTTTTACATACTCCTTAGAAATAATTCACAGTCTGCCAGAATCCCTACAACATAGCACTGAAGCTATTTCCATGCTTTGTTTGTCCAACACAGTTGATTGTGAGCCAGCTCTGCCAGTAAAACCAAAACAGGAAATTGTTCTTACAGTTTCTTCTGACCAATAGTTTATTTCTTCATATATAAATTCTAAAGTTTACCTTTCCTCTTATGTGTAGTGAAGTTTCTTTACTTAGGTATCCTTTGGTACCTACTTAAATGTGGTGAAAAAGAGACTTCCCACTCTTACTTTCTTATCCTCTTCTTTATTCTCCAGAGACTCTTGCAAGGATACACCTTCCACTGGAATTTTTTTTTCTTTTAAAATGAGGTTAATCTAGAGTTAAGGGTGTATTTGCATTTTTTTTGTGTTCTATGTTGGTAGCTGGATCCATAAAGCTAGAAAAAGTGTAGGTTGGTAGGATGTTTTATTTGACTTCCAATGACAGCTTGTTTTGGTACAGTGTCCTAAGAATGTCTATATTGATACTGTCTGGTAGTAATTCTTACCAACCCATTTGCCTTGTTAGGCCCAAAGAGGACTTTAAAAGAGGTATTCCCTGATCAAAGAATGGTTACAAACAAGAGCAGGTACTAAGCAGTTTTTGTCCTTGGGCCCTGCTCACTTCCTGTTAGAACAGAAAGAAGCTAATCATACCAAGTCAGCTATTTAAATAATAATGTGGATTGTTTTATGACAGGAGAATATTGCTAATGGTCAATCTTTTAATCTCGTGTCAGATGTTTCTGTCAGGTGTTGCAGCTTTGGCAGTACTAACAGCGTGCAGCTGATAGGCTTCCTACGCAATGAGTGCATGAAAACGCCAGCATTGAATAACCTGATACTGTGCTAGTCATAGTCCCACTGAAGATATTTTTGGTCTTTTGGAAGTGCACTGCTTTTCCTCTAAGAAAATACTTGTTTCTAAGAGCCAGACAGGCTCTGGAGCACCTAGAGAACCTCAATTTGACTGTTCTTTCATTCAGTGAACTAAACAATTGAAATAAGTCATATGATATATTGACTTGACTTTTTTTTTAAATGGGATGGCAAAGAAATGGCTTCTGTATATATGGAACCTATTTCTAGAGTCTGTTAGTTTTGAGAGGCACAGCTGTGATAGAATTTCCTTCCATGCTTGGTGGTGTGTGAACCTGACATGAAAAAGGAGAGAGGGTGAGCACAGCTGTCATACCTTTTGTGCAGATAATTATAAACTTGAGTATGAAACAGAATATTCTGCCCATGCCATGGGCCAGAACACTGCATACTATCTTACAATCAAAATCCAAATGTATTCTTATTTGTGAAGAGAGAGCATACATATACAACAATACAACTATGACTAAAGCATAATGAACAGCAGTTAATGCAAATTATTATAGAAAGTAACCAGCATCAGAAAACATGATCTAGTAGACCTCAAATCAAAGATTAATATGATAGGAAAAAAAACACCAAGCAAACAAAACCCCCACAATATCTGTTGTATGTACAAACAGTGGTGTAAGTTTTTCAACATAGAGGGATCCACAAGTTACAAAGCATTGCTCCGTTTACTTGACCCATGTATGTTACTTGTAATACTTCATTAGCATTGCATCAGAGAAGACCAGCCAGGCAGTTCTGACTGATCCATCAATCCCCTTCAAGAAAACTCGCAGATTTACCTTCCCACCCTACCCTTATTTTCTCCTGTTTTTCTTTGAACCCAGGCAGGCATTTGTAGGAAGATAGGGATGTGCTGCATCACAGCTCTGAGGTTTTATGTTTGATGGTCCTTTTGTATCCCTGAATTATAGATGCATCTGCCCACCAGAGGCAGCTTATTTTACAGGATGGTACAACTAGCTGGGTAGCTGCCTTAACTGGCATTAATTTTTCTTAATGCTGTTTATCCTTTTACTAGTTACAAATTTGCGCATCAGAGTCATTTCTTCCAGCATGATTAGGGGTATCACAGCCTTCAGTAACTAATTATGACAGATTTAATCCAATAGAACGGATGACTCCTGTAACTCCAAAGCCAGCAGTTTTTGAAAATGGTCATTTTGAGAGGAACCTGTGATGGATCATAGTTTCTTCCTCTGTGGCAGATTATGCTATTAAGTGTGTGTGATCAAGGAGGAGAGATATTCTACATTCCACAATATTTTATACATTTTGTTTTTATGCAAACAGTGGGGGCTTGTCTAGGAGTGCACCTGGAATGACTGGAAGAAGTAGGGCCTTGCACGCCACAGTTCAAAGAATGATGTATCCAGAATGCTGTATTGATCGCTTTTTGATGGAAGTGGCTTAGCCTTCTTGACACAAACCAGTCATTTAATCACTGGGAGAACAGCACTGGGCAGGCCTTCCACCACAACAGTCCCCTGACATCCATGTTGGGTCACAAAGGATCATGATATGATGCAAGTCAATCTCAAACAGCCATTGCCTGGATTTTAAAGTGAAGGTGGTGGTCTAACCTTTCCATGCTTGTCCTGGACTGTGTCCCCTGTGGCTGCCCTTTGTAGCATATGACATAAAGTGGAACTCTTTGGGGGGAGTGGCTTTATGCAGCCAGCTGTGTGTCTGATTGTTGCAAACTACCCCTCCCTATCTGTCACTTTGTGGCGAATCATCAAGGAAGAGACAGGGTTAAACTGAGCAGTCTGCTGGAAGCTTTTGGTCTTTTGCAAACAGCACAGCATTATGTATACTGTAGAACAGCATTTCCTGCATACATCCAAAATCCTTTCCGAAGTAACCCCCTCTTTTCAGAGAGTCTATCACTGAGGGATTGCAGCAAGCCAGGAGAACAGAAATGTTTAAATTCTTGTAGTCTTTCAGGATTTCCTTCAAAGTATTAACTCCAGTGGTGTCCAAAAATGAGATGGAAGAACAATCGACAACAAGGGCTTGGAAATCAATTTGCTTAGGAACTAGTTGCAGAGTGGTTTCTCCAATGCCCAGTCCATTAGCAGTTTTGTGATTTCCCTTTTTCAGATGCTGCTTTTCCTTCTTCTCATATTTCTTCCTCCGAGCAGCTTCTAGGTTAGGATCTAAATTGGTCAATCTGTACAGAGACTTTAGGAAGTAGTTTCTATTTGCATAGTAAAGTGGGGCCTCAAAGCGAAATATTTTGACCTTTGGAACAGTAGAGAGATTTTCATATTCTAAGTCATCCTCATAAAAGCTTGTGTCTTGAATCTGACCAAGCAGGGCTGTCCGTGGCCTCTGGGTCCGAACAATGATGCATAACATGGAGAAAACAATGCCAACCAACAGCCCTATTTCGGTGCTGACCAAGGCAGAGGCAGACATGGTAACTACCCAAACAAGTGTGTCCACCTTATTCACACAGTACCGTGCTGGCACATCTCGGAATTTCCTCAGGGCTCCCCGAAGGCTCACAATGATGATACAAGCCAGGACACACTTCTGCAAGGAGTAGAAAAGGGGTGCCAGGAAGAGCAGCACCAGCAAAACCACCATTGCACTAATTACTCCAGAGATTTGAGTTTGGCAGCCTGTAGATGTTTTGACGAGTGTTTTTGCCAAAGCTGCACTGGTTGCAAAAGAGTGGAAGAAGGAAGGAATGATGTTGCAGAACCCCACAGCAAACATTTCTTGATTGGCTCGGATGGTGTAAGCATATTTCTTTGCAAACATTTCAGAAAGGGATACAGTGAAGACAAAGCTGACTATGGCAAGAGGCAAAGCATCTAGAGCAACTCTGAGCATTAAGTTGAACTCTGGTACCTTTGGAGGGATAAATCCTGTTGGAATAGCTCCAGAAACACTGGATGCATACACTTCATTTAACTTACCATAGTGTGACACCAGTGTTGCCACAACAATAACTACCAGCTCCGTGGGAAGAGGAAATTTCAGTTTATGCTTATACCGATCTCCAATTTCCTTAGCAGTGACCAGCACCACAATACAAATTGCACTTGTGATGACATCACAAAGGTTGGCCTGAGAAATGTTCCGGAAAATGTTAATCCAGGTAATAACCAGCATCCCATGCCCTTGGCTGCGTGGAATTTTTATTCCAATAAGATACTTCACTTGAGCTGTTAAAATGGTTAAGGAAGCACCAGTTGCAAAGCCATCTAGTACGGACTCAGATAGGTACATAGATACAAAACCTAGACGGAAGATCCCCATTAGAACCTGAGAAAACAGAAGAAGGAAAAAAAAAACAACCCATGAGCTGTAACCATTGCTGCAAATAATTAGGTACAGATGAGGGAGAGCTAGCTGGAGGCCAATAATATTTGGCTATTTCATTCTTGAAACAGGAATTACCCTTTTTTGTTTCTAGTCTGCTTTTAAAATGTGATTCCTTTTACTGTTGTGGAATGCTGCAAACCCAAGAGGTGAATGAGGAGTTTTAGACAGTGTGGTCAATCAAATATTTGTCTGAAATTACTTCACTGAAGTGGCTTGCCTGATTTTTATTCCCCATGCAAAAGAACAGTGGGTCCAAAATACTTCTGTTATACCAAAGTCAATTTTCCTTTTTTCTGTCTTAAAGCAAATAAAGTTAACATGTATGGCCTTTTCCTTGTAAAAAAAACTTGACTGACAACAAATCAGATCCCTACTTTAGCTTTTGCATTAAACAGCTTTTAATTTTAGCCCTGTGGACAGAAGGGAAAATGGAGCGCAGATGGCCCTTGTTGCATGCCTAAAATCACAGGTGTCAGAACAGCTCACAGACTCCACGATTCTGTCCTTAACTAGTTGATTCTTCTTAGATGGTTTTGGAAAAGTACAAGTTCACAAGGGCATTTTTTTGTTCATATATGTGACCTGAAATTTCTTACTACAACTGAAAGATAGCTAGTTCTTTCTGCAATCATATATATATACACGGATACATACATACACACACACAGTTAATCGTGAAGTATGTTCATGATGCTTCCTTCTGTGCTCTCTTGATATCCTTGTTGACAAGTGTCAAGGAGTCCAGCACAGCCATTTTCTGAAAAGTGGGTTAGTCAGTGTATTTCTCCTCTTGTCCTTTCTTTGAATTATCTTTTGGACACCAGTTTGGTGGAACACAGCACCCCCTACCAAAAAACTGAGCTGCTCATTCTGAACCTGTAGAAGTAGTTGAGTCGGTATACACTTCTATTAAAAATTTCTAGGGAAAAAGTGATTTCTTCATTTTTAAGTACACAGCTATCTGGGAATTTCCTATATCTGTACTGGGCCTCACTGTCCCATGAAAGCAACGAGGCCAAGAAGCAGAAGAGTATCAAAACAATGTTGATGGTCTTCCAGAAGACTCTTGTTTTACCTGTGTTTACTAGCCACTAAGAAAACTGCCTCCCTCATGCTGTTTCTGAGTTGCCTACCATTAGGCTTCCTGGAAAAAACAGCCCAAGGTACATTTGAATGAACTGATGATGTATCTCATTGAAAGACAGTCAAGCCAAAGCTTAGGTCATGAAAAACACTTTAGGAAGTTCATACCTTGCCTCTGGGTGTCAGCAAGCACTTACCTGATACACTCCAGCCATGAATGTCAAGGCTGTAGCAATGCCAATAGCGTAGCACTCTTTCCCACACTCGGCATTTATCCCCGCAATGGTAAGGTTGAAGGCAGTTGTGTTGGACAGATTGTCATTCTGCAGAGAGCCGTCACCTGAGGCTGGTGGGGCATCATCATTCAAGTCAAACCCAGCCAGGAGAAGTTCTCGGTCCACAACTTGTCCCACCATTAAGCTTATCAAGCTGAAAATGCCAACTGAGACGTGACGGGATGTGCCCATTAAGAAATAGATGATGTTGGCAAAGAAAGATGTGTAAAGGCTATAAATGGGCTTCAGACCTGCCAGCAGTGAGTATGCAATTGCTTGAGGCACCAGAATTATCCCAATCACTAACCCAGACATAATATCCCCCCAAATGTACTCTTTGCATCGGTACTTGGGAAGCCATCGCAAAACAGGAAAGAAGTCCATAAGAAAGTTCTTCAGCTTCTGTGGTGTGCAGGAGCAGGTCTTTCTCAGCTTAGCTACCATGATTTCTTTCCTATTAATCTTGACACGAGTCTTTCTTTCCATGAGAAAGCAGGATGAGGTGTTGTTTTCCATTCTGGTGGCCTCAAGTGGTGTTTCCATTTTCCCAGTGCTCACTTCATTTAATGTGTTCCTGCAAAGTGAAGAAAACCTCTGTCAGGTTGCAATTTGTGAAGGTTTTTTTAACACAGTCACTTAAGACTAAAAGTTTGTTCCCAATTTTGCTTTTAAGGAGGCATCATCCCAACAAAAACACTCTCACAGGGCTCCAGTGACACATAAGGCTAAGAAATAAATCTGCCCTTTCTTGCACACATTAAGGAGTACTTTGAGTTGAATCCAGTTTGTTCTAATAAAGAAAAATGGGGTTAAATTAGCCATTTTTTGTTATGACAGAGATTTCCATCATCTGTTCTAAATGTTCTATCATAAAGGTCTTTGTGACCAGAAGTAGGACTTGATGGTGTGAAATAAATGTGTGCTAGTGAGGTGGGTCATAGTGTTTCTGTAGAGTGAGTACATCTTGTAATCATTGATTAGTAACTCTCGTGGGGTATGATCTGTCACTGCAGTTGACGTCAATGCAGAAGAGAAAAACATTCCTGATAGGACCTGTAAAACAAAGTTTTCTGGAGAGCAGAGCAGCAGTTTAGTCTAACAGAAAAGATATGTACATAAACAATTGACAGACTCTTTGTAGCTGCTACATAACATTAACTTGTTGAATTGTAGATTGTTTCGATGTGCAGCTTCTGGTAATAAATGCCTCCTCACAAATACCACCACGTTGGTAACATACAGACCAAGCACCATGACGTTACCACATTGGAAGAGTGCTACATGTTATTATTTTCAGGTTTAAACCCATAGTTACCCAACTTTCGTAACTATTCCAGTAATGAGATACAACAAATAATTATGTGTACAGCAGAACAAACACAGCAGTATTTCCTATGGTTCTGATTGTTTTCTAGTATGTAATGGCTGGGATAATTTGTATTCCCCTGATGGGGGGCTTTTCATGTCTCTTGCCTCAATGGACACAACTGTTTTCACCAAACTTGACTTCTGCATTTTTACTCAATAGTCAAATTAAATTGAAACTAGCTTAGTGCATTGATAAGTAATTTTGGGGTAGGTGGGAACATGACTAAGAGGCAAAACATGCAGATGTCCTAACTTACATAGCTAGAAAAATTAAATAGGAACACACAGATGGAAAATGTTAAACAGGCTATGCCAAGTGGCAAATCTTTTCTGGTTAGCAGTAGAGAGAAAGAAGAGACTTCCATGTGAGGATGCCCATATAAGAGTAGTGGGAAATAAGGAGTGCCTCGTACTGATCTAGATGAAGATAGTATGTCCCAAATAAAACAGTATGCAGAACTTTTAGGAAAGCAGACCTTCTCTAGGCTCAGCCTCTCCCAGTGTCATTAACAGCCAGGATTTCTGCATCAGAGCTATTTGGTGCCAGGAGTGACATTACCATAGTGTCAAAGCTTATCTTCATTTACAAGTTAAAGTTGTTTCTTTTTTTAGTGTTTAGAGACAGACTCTGTACCATCAGTTTCATCAAACTTGAAGTAAACTTACTGGCGCAGTATTCTGTTGGTAAATTTTAGTGGTTTAAACAATTAATACATAGTTTAGATGCTACTGACAGAATTCTCAGTAAATTTAATGGGGTTTTTTGTGGTTAACAAGAACATTATGATTTGTTGATGTTAGGTAATAGCCTGTTAAAGTGTAGAATTCTGAATTTAGAAAAAGCATTAATGAGTCCAACTGGAAACATAATAGAAGAGCAAAAGAACAGATTAGCAATAGCCTGTAAGCCTTTGTCTGGAGCAGTCCAAACTGAGAGTGGCTTATTAGAAAGTCTTTTGTCTATCCTGCTTAGAAATAGTTTTCAAGATTTTAATAATTATGTTTTGCCACCAGATTGAAAATAATAAGATGATTATATATCTGTAACTAGAGCAGAAATTTTAAACTGCTGTACTGGATAATCAGAAAAACCAGGTATTATGATACAGCATAGAGATAAATGATACAGCATGATTTCTAAGGCTATGCAAAGTTTAACCACAATTCAAAGCAGGATCTTCAGGTGTTATAGGTAATTTATAACTTGGTAAAAGGCAGAGTAGTGATTCTTGCTAGAATGTGTGGACTGATTGTCCAAGTTGAAAAGAAACTGCATAGCAGTCTAAACATATGTTTAAAAATTAGTAGAGTTTTATCCATCCCAATTACATAAACCCATTTTAGCTCCCATTGTATACATTTCTTTGTAAGTTTATTTCCATTATAAGGGAACACTAATTACAACTTAATATAATTATTTATAAAGATCCATGTCCATTCTTTATCAATGCTAAGTTTACTTTAGACCCTAATGTACTCCACAGTTACGCTAGCCAAGATCTGCTTGGACAGGAAAATAGGTTGGATCTAGTCTTTGTTAGAATGCAAAGGTTACAGAAAAGATAAATGAAGTTGCAACACCAGGTGAAGTACTTAAGAGCATATGAATAAAGTTTACCAAATACAGAATGCTAGCAAGTGTAATAAAGATGCTAATTTTTAAAAGGCAAAATCCCAATACTTCCTGTCTTACCTAAATTAGTTTGGAGAATGACACGCTTGTGCATCAGGACAGCAAGTCCTTATTTAAATGCCACTCACTTCTTACAGCCTAGTGAATTCAGCCTGCCAGGAAATAAGTATTGTGCCCTTGCTTGACATACTTAAAAGCTAGTGGGCAGTTCAATATCCAATGAGTGCTTTTTATAGGCTACATAAAAAAGATTGCATCAGCTTCTGTACACTAGGCTCATATATTTAATTGCATAGTTGCTGTCTGCCTTTCTCTAATCTCATACAATTTACCTGGAAGTAATTTGATATTTACAAAAAACCCCATTACAATTCAGAGGTGTGTATTGTTTGAGCAGCTCCCTGAGGGATAATAGTGATTTTTATTACATAAGATGATTTGAGCACAATTTCTCTGGAAATCTTTTAAGAGATCTTGTGTTTGAATGATAGTTTACTAATAGATATATTAACTATACTGCTGTACTGGATAATCAGAATAATAGCTTTTTGTAAAAAACAACCAAGCCTTCCCCACCTGCAAAAAAAAAAGGTAGTACAGTAAACTATGTATCTTCTGTTTTCAAGCTGACGTAAGTAATTTTCTTCAATTTTTTTTTTCTGAAAATAAAGACTTCCTTCCTGTAAGTAACTGTTTATTCTGTTATATATGCTTTCAGATTCCATGTCAAATGAACGTGGTAGCTGTTAAGCAGTCAGCTCTCAACCTAGATTGGTATCCAGAAACTGTTAATGTTTAAAGTTTCCTTGTTGCTTTTAGAATGCAGTAAAGCCACACCAAATAGGGGCAGGGGCACTGTTATCAGCAACCCATTTTTCAGCTGTGTAATCCAATAATTGTCAGGCTATGATGCCTGTAACTCATTGCTTCACCTGAAGGAAGTGTGATTCCACCACAGATGGGTGCTATACCCTGTACACTTATGCAGCCTAGCGGAGCTTGCAGCTTCCAATGTTCTGGCCATCTCCAAAGACAGAATGGAGAAGAGGAGATCTGTCTGCTGTTGTGCACATGAGCAGACTCCAGCCTTCTGATTCTGGCACTGAGATCCAACACCATTCTTCCAAAGTGGTAATACTTGAGCAGTGTGCAGGAGCCCTAGGGGGGCAGAAGGTGGATTCCTTTACTGGTTCACCAAATGACCCGTTTTCAGCTTAGGCCACACTAAGAAATGGTGATTTTTGTGTATTTCTAATTAAAATCTCCCTTTCTTCCTCCAGAGCTCCACAGAACATAATGTTTGCATTTTATGCAAGTCATCATTTGCTGGAAGAGCTATTCTTAACAGGGCTGTGCAGATGAAGCAGCACGCAGCATAAAACATGTTAGTTCCTTGCACTTGACTTCACTTTCAGTGGAACAGTTGGAACAACTGTTTAAACAAGTGAAAGTTGACTGGTGTGCACATTCATGTATATGTGTAACGTTCATATAATTACAACAGAAAGTAGTCTTGGTTATTTTTAATTGTACTTTACGTTTGGAATCTTCACAGTGAAGTTTTTTCAAGTTTCCCTTGACCATATGAGCAAAAAGCAATTGAACAGAGACTTCTCTGAACCACTCATTCTTTCAGGTTAAATGCATTGACTCAATTTATTTTGTGAAAAATAAAAACAAGAGAAAGAACCATTTAAGCCAAAGTAACTGCTAACTTTCCAGCTGGCCTTAGTCCCACCTTTCTTCCTGTCTTTTCATCATGCCAGTGACCTGACAAAATCTCTCTGCAGGGGAAGAAACAATCGTCACAGTATGTTCATGTGGGATTTCTATTTGCAGCTTCTTTGGCAGACAGTTTCTCCTGATACATGTATAACCATTCTAAATGGGTAAGTTGTTCTTTGTGAAACAGCACAACCTCTAAAAACTTGATTCTTTTGCATCCTTTTGCCTCCCCATCCTGGATTGTCCACCAAAAAGTCTGAAGCTGTATCTCTATAAAGCCTAGGAAGGAGTAGTGATGGTGAGCCTGTCTCCCTGTGCTGAGATACTTTAAACACTTTATTTGGAACAGAAGTCAGATGGTATCACAGCTTTATATTATAATTGCTCACTTGCTAAAATAATGATTTCAAGTGTAAGTTAGGATAGAGCCATTTAAAGAGTTTAAGCCAAGTGATGTTTGCTATTTTCTCCATGTTTGAACTATGAAAATCCACTAAAAACTAATGTGGTTAGGGTGGGTTTTGTATTTATTTGTTGCATAAGTCACTGAAAAACATGAGAGACATCAGTCTAGTTAAACATTTGATTGGAAACACGGGTGGTAAGTTGCTAATGTTCATCTTTCATATCAGAAACCTTTTCTCTCTCATAGAAACCTTTCTTGGCTCTAATGGCTATGATTACTGTTCTGGTTTTGAGCAATGACACGAGTTTGAAAAAGCTCCTTGGTTAGGCTCATTTATGCTGCATAGATTTAATGTACAGGGGTGTGTTATTCTTGCAAACTGGATTTTTTTTCAGAGGATGGCACCTAGAAACTATGCCCCAGTGCACTTTGACACTTTATGGTGGCATAAAAACCTAAGCTAGCAATTGGTGCTTTGGACATACTTAAACAGATGTGAGGAATACATTTAGTTTGTGAGAACTGACTAGTCTGAAATAAAGTCCCCTGAGCTGCATATAATAGAAGACAATACTGCTTTAGCACCTATTGCTTTGATTTATTAATGTTTTGTTCTGCAGGGTTGCTTAGATATGTCAACATAACCTTAAAGTCTTAGAAGTCATCAGGTACTAAAACAGAACAAGTGAGAGGAATGTTTCTCTCTGTCTTATATTAGCTATTGTACTTTCATCTTTAGAACTAAGCTGTACTTGGAAGCAGACTTAAGCAGACTTAAGGCGCCAGCAATGGAAACCATTTATTTATACTCTGACCCAGCAAGCTGTCAGACTACAGGCACAGAACATGGCAATGCCTTGTAGGAAAATCATATGAAACTTGTTAGGTTTAGTTAGTTTTTCCACTATAAAGGGGTAAAATATTATTGCTTCAAAGCATTTTTTGTCTTGAGTTTCAATGTTAGCTAATTTAAACGTGAAAGAGGAAATAGCATTCCAGCTTAGTGGTCTCTACAAGTCAGGAAAGTCAGATCATGTCTTCTACAAATTAAACTGCTATACTAAGGGAAGATTTATTCTGAGAGTCTTTCAGATTTGTGTATTTCTAATTAAAATCTCCAATTCACAATTTCTGTTTTCAACTGTAAATTGATTTAGGACTTTCCAGGCAAGTTAGGCTCTTTGTTAAGTGTCTGCATTGACCAGCAGCTGTGATTCAAATCTTGTTTTCCCAAGAATTCTCAGTTCTATATCCCAGTGAGTAAGGTGACAGCCACTGACAGGTAACAATCCCAGAGCTTATGAGAAGGCTTCAGTGGAACTTGTGCAGTTGGCCAGCACCTGTTGTTATGGCTGGCCCATCAAGATCATCTCTGGGAATAATCATTCATGCAGATACATGGTCAAGTAGTTTCACTTGTTCTGCAGAGACAGTTTTTGTGCAAGGATTCCAGAAATTGCTGATCTAACTCTTGAAGGCAAGACAGCATTTTTCTTCTGGAATGACCACTAAAAAGGCATTTCCTGTGGATTCAAAAAACGTTCCTAAAAATCAGATTTCTTACTTTTGGAAAGTAGTTGTTTCAAAGTGAAAGTCTGTTATTTAAAATAAAAGAAATCTTTCAAGATAGCTTTTCAAGACCGTGGTCATCATTCATGAAGTTAAATACTAAGCTCTGTGTTCTGCCCTGTGGTTTTGCTGGATATTGTTTAGCCATACTAAGCTGTCACAGAGAAAACCAAATTGGTAGTCCATTCTCGTGGTTTTTCCTGTTGTTTTTGGTGGCATCTTGTGTTTACTACAGGCAATTAAGGACATTATTTCTCAGTTTCAATATCAATTTAGTACTTTGAGAAACAAAGATAAGCCTAGTATATGCCATTTTCTTAAATAGAAATAAAAACTAACCAAATGGTTGAACTCTTGGATGAGGGTTGCAGGAAAGATAATTGCTGTGCCATTTACAGCGGACTATATGTTTTACAAACTTTTGTCCAATGTCTACCGTATAAGCAATATTTATGAGCAGCAACATAATAATAAACAACAAAAAATCCACCAGCACAAGCAAAGTAAGTGAAAAGAGGCAGTTTTTCACCTTTGAAAACAGGCAAAGAACAAATTAACCTGAATTCAGAGGCACTGGAAGGGAGACAAATCTCTTACCTGGATAACTTTTTGACAGGAATGTACCAGCTCTGTTTTTGCACGTTGGAATGAATGGAAGTCTTCAGCCAGACATCACTCTATTTGCATAAAGGATAATTATTAGCTAAATATTCCTCAGGGTAGGAATGGGCATTTATGGAATCTTGAGCTTGGTGTTTGGTAGTGTGTTGTCACTTGTATCACTTTGTAAAGCTGGATATATATGTATCACTAGCTGAGGATTTGAGTTTAAATAATGCATAAGATTATTAATTAACTAGCACTGATCCAAAAATTGTGCTGAGTTCAAGCTAGCACATGTCTGACCTTTGAAGCTGCTTCCCTTCCGAGATTTAATCTGGTTTATGCATCCTCATGTAGCATTCGCTTTTGATTTTACATGTTCAAGCTGTATGAATAGAACTTCTGTCTTGATTGAGATTTGTGTCCTTTGCAGGCTGGAGTAAGTCCTGTTCTGCTCAATGCATAGGATGGGAGAACTAGAGGTCAGAGTTCTTTTTCTACATGTCAGCACATTCAGATCACAATACTTTTTGCTTCTGTTTAAACCAAAGACTTCATAATGTAGGCAGATCAGAAGGACAAAGATAGACTTCTGTTGAAAGTCTACTTCATTCTTGTGAGGTATATAAATGACCAAGTTCCCGCTCAGTTATCTTAAATCTTTGTATAAGTGCAGACCTATCCAAGTGATAAATAAACATCCATCTCCCCCCCTTGACAAAGGTGATAGGTAATGTTTAATGGTTACTAAGCAGTGCAGATTAACAGGTTGGGCACAAGGCCATGACCTGTAGGGACTGTATTCAGCTGGCCTACAAGCTAAGGGAAGAGCAGATGTGTCTTTTTCTCAGCCAAGGAAGAACATGAGCTGGCATACAGTAAGTATCTGAGATGGGAGTTGAAAGGTCACAAAAAGACTGCGTTGTTGGCACACAATCATGACTAGAGAGGGCTGGGTTTCAACATTGTCTTTTATCCCTGTGCAAAAAGTTGCTTGCTGCTCTTTAGAAGTAAGAAGGAAACATAAAAATTATGTAAATGAAAAGTCAAAACTTTGGCAAGGGAGGAGTAGAAATAGAACTTTTGTGATGTTAAACTGGTCATGGATTCTTAAAACTACTGGCTACTACTAGGAGCTTAGACTTGGTAGTAGTAGTTGTGGTGTTCTAAATCCAAAATTTTAAGAAGATAATTTCACTCTTACCAAAATCCTGTTGCTTGCTTCTTTGTTATGGAAGGTCTTGTCAACCACTCCTATCACTTTCCCCTTTGCTAAAGTAGCTCCTAGAAAAAAAGGGATGCAGTAGTACACTTTTTCTGCATAACAAATTTTGCACACTGGTCACAAAGATAGTGTGTTTCTTTGGTTTTGTGCTCTACAGTATAGAAGATTTCACTGCTTCTATTAATTCAATTTTAGCCTTGAGGTATTTCTTCATTAAAAATAAAATGACTTAAACTAAAGTCTCTCATATTCATCCATCCTTTCATCCATTTTATTATCTAATTCTTAGAACCTAGAGTTATCTTGTCTAGTGACCTCCAAAAACGCGTGTGCCATCTGCTTCAGTACCTAAGTAAACTTTTTCTCCTTTTCAACTCCTGTCCAATATTTGGAAACTCTGTTACTTCTGGTATTTGCAATCTTGGAATTTGCAGAATAATTGGGGTTTGCCCATTTCACAATTTTTTTGATAGAGACCCGTCTGCATTTCTCTCCAACAGCACTTTTCCCAATATCAGGCTCCTAAGAGAAAGGAGGATATTATTCTATCATTATCACTTGACCCCTTCCATATAAAGTTGGCTATAACTTTGTTTTGCCTCAAGCTAGCCTAAAAATAGCGCTTTTTGAAATCTAAAAGAAAGAAACTTCAAATAATTATTCTGAACATTTTTTTTGGTACAGCACAGTGCCAGTGAGGCTAAATGTCTCTGGACAGAACAGTTTCACTTGGGAAAAAACTGACAAAATGAAGCAATCTCTCATTCTGTCTGTAGAAATTTTGAAAATTATGTAATTTTGACAGAACTGTGTTTTATGATGAACAATTTTACTTTCCATACAAAAATACTGACAGCAGAATGTTCGTTAATGGATTATGGAGATGAGAGTTCATACTCCATTACATGAAGTCATTAATCAAGGCTTCAGTCCAGCAATAATTCTGAGTGGGCTGCTCCTGGCATCCTGGTTGAATTCTACTGACACTAACACTCAGTTCTAAAAGTGCTGTCTTTTCTTGTGAGCTGCTGAGTAGTGAAACAGTGGTAAATGGCAAAAACAGCCAAAAGAGATACTACAGTGAAACACCTATCTCTAAGAATAGGGACTACAGTAGAAAAGAATGATGATCACTGACCATTAATTTTGAGTCTACAGGTGATTTTTGTTTGTATGACTTACTGTTTATCTCTATGAACAGAAGCACAGTTTCAATTGGTTTAAAAACGGTAAAGGGTTAAAAGCAGAATTGAACAAAAGTATTTATGAAATAAATGATGGAAAAACAAAATATATTTGACATTTTGGACACATTTACTTGAGGATTTTCAGATGATCTCAGAAAAATTCGTGGCATTGCTATGTACAATTCATATCTAGTAACCTAACTGTTAAAAAAATTAATGCTAAATGAGTCACATACAGACAGTTAATCTCAGAATCATAGTTAAAAGTGTTTGTTTACTGGGTCATGGTCAATAATATAAAATCTTCAAAAGTACATAGTCCATATGTAATAACCACGTTTTCCTTTTGTGCAAGTGTTGGAAGTTCAGAAATTCAGTGAATTAAAAAAACTATTAAGCCTAATGCCTACATTGTTTAAAATGCCCTCAAGCCTCAATTACTCTGTAATTTACCTTTATGTCATAGCAAGCAGGTGATGTGCCTAAAACCCAACATTTGGTTGCATTATAACAGGAAAGATGGGCACACTGAAAGTAAGCATCCACTCCCTTCCAATCCACTATGCGCTGCACTCCATATTCCTTCTCTAGCTGTGACAAGTGCCTGGTGCAGCTGAAAATGGTGTATATATGCGGAGAGTCATGTTATTGATTTTTTTTTTAATGAAAAAATCTGTAGTTCCTGTTGTACAGTTTCCAGGAGAAACTGAGATCTGCAAGATTGAATGCAGATTTGTATATTCAAAATTGAGGAAGGCTGTCATTCAGCATGCAAGCCCCTTTCTATTTCCCACTACAAACACACAGCAAATGGATTAGCACTTACCAAAGGCACAAAGTAGCTGCAGTAGTTCCACAACCGTTCTTGTATCAGCACCCAGTAGCACAGTACCTCAGGATCACAGCTTTCTGTAAGAATAGATTAGAAATTGTATCATGATATAGTGCAGGCATTTCCAATTGGGTATTGCTCTCATAATGCTTGCAGTGAGATAATATAAATAAACACTAGCACCTGAAAAATCTTTGTCCTGTAGAGTGTAATCACAGATAAAAGATAAACTTTAAATCGTTACATTACAGAAGCTGGTAACCTCTGACTTCTTACTCATCTCTGCTATTCTGCTGTAATACAGCTGGTTACACTGTGTGGAGTCCTGATAAAGCTTTTTGCAGTCTTTTTAACTAGGGTTTTCAGGGGTTTTATATACTAACTTCAATTAGATGAAAAAATACTTTTAATGTGTTAAATAAGATTACGAAGTATGTGGAACTTTCCTTACACTTAGTGCTTAGTTGTCAATGGTCTCTAATCAAGATTTGTCCTTTGAAAAAGCATTTTTATTGAAATAAATCATGAAGGGGGTCTAGCTGATAAATCTTATCTATATATAGGAAGAATTTACATAGATCAGCTGACATTGTGTGTAAAATGTCTGGGCTTTCCTGCCTTCTAAGAAAAACTCCTGTTGTTTCATCCCCAGACAGCCAGAACTGTAGCACTAGAGCCTGTCTATTCATGAAGATGAATATTACTACTGATATTTATATATCACAGAGGCAGATTTAAAGTAGCAAGGATTGTCTGGACTTCTGAAGCTTGTTCACCCATTCCTTGAAATTATATGTAATCTTAACTGGATATTGAAAACCGGCTTCTGGGTGCAAAGATAGATGATTTCTTACTTCATTGTGAAGTAAATTTTCATGTTTCATAAACACAGAATTTAATGCATCTTTATATTGAAAGGGGAGATATTTTTTGTATTAGTGGAAGTTTTTCAGGATGGGGGAGGAATGGAGGAAAAAGAGTAATACATTAACATGAAGATCATAGAATGTAAGACCTATCCATACTGTATTTAATAATACACCACTAGTCTAAATTGTAATGCCAAACCCAGGTTCAAAATAGAGTTGTCAGATCTCAGTTTGTAGAGACTTAGAGACTTTTAAGTTTGTATCTCATAAAAAACTATCTATAGATGCAACTGGCTAGTTTTACCTCCTTAATTGTAAGAGGTTTAATATGTTTTATATTCAAGAGTGAAGAACAGACACTGGTATGCCATGTAAAAAGCTGCACTCTCCAGATTGTCTTACAGTGGTCATTTGTCAGTTCTGAAGTACACAGAAACCACTCATCACAAAAATTCTTCAGGATTAAGAACAAGACATGGAAGGCATATTCATTGTGCCTTTTCACCGTCAGAAGTTATTAAACACTAGTAAGTTAAAAAATAAACTTGGTATCAATTTGCAAACAAGTGACATATTCAAGTTAGATATAAAGTGGCCCATGGGAAATCAAGGATCGATAGAGAAAGACACACCTGAAACTACATCTGATAAGCAAAATAGATCCAGCAGCTGTGGGACTTCATCAGACACCATGTGCTATCTGTATTTTAGATTGTAAAAGAAGTACATCAGCTGAGAAATCTAGCTGCAAATCTTCACACCTTCAGTTTTTATTTACCTCCATGTTTTTCTTTTCTTAGACTGTTTGTTTGTCCATTTATGTGCTCCTTAGTACACATATTGACAAGTGGAAAAAAGTTTTCAGAATGGAAAAAGTTAAAATATTGGGTAAAAATAGTACATTGTGCATTAATGCAAAATTTCAGGTCTAATTACAGTATGTACATGACCAAGCAAAGTGCTTGCAAGAGCACACTAAGTAAAGCACTACTGAATTTGGTTCTTGTTGCATATTTGGCAGCAGGGAGGGCAGTAATTCCCTCTCAGTGTTATGATTTACACAACAGTAAATAAGCTATTTTCCATTATATAGTTGAAGTCACATACTTTTGGACTGTATTTTCTTGTACAGCTAGCAGGCAAAATAATAGATGGAGCATAAACAGCAAATATAAGATGTGATCATGAAGAGATGATAATAGCAGAGCTGTGAAAGGAAAACAGGAAGTCAAATATGTGTCATGGAGGCTTATTTCAGAAGGTGCAGTATTGTGTGTACTTGAATTAGAATGCTGGATGCATACAGAGAACTGTTCTATCACTGCTTGAAGAAAAGTTCAGTGACAACTTTCCCAGGCAGTGCCAAAAGGAGTTATTTGGTTAAAGTAAGCTAGTTTTAGCATTTGATCATGTTTTCTCCTCCTCATGCATCTTCAGGTTTCAGTATTGATTTAGTCTCCTGTCACCTCATTTCAAAACTTTTGCTTACAGATGACTTTATTTGGAGTTTGATCATCAAGGGCAGCATCAAACCACTGAACATTTTGCTGATTAATCAGTTTCATACATCATACTCAATCAGAAAGGTATCCTCTAGAAGTCAGCTCACATACAGTGACTGAACCTTTCAGTCACTTGCAAACCCTTTAAATTTGTAGTGAAGAATCAGCTGAAAAGCATTTTCTGCTTTATTCACTTTATTATTTAATAGCTCCCTTTGCAAATAAATGTGAACATAGCAAACCTGAACAAGGGATCACAAGGTCTCATCACACTGAATTGTCCATGCCTAGGTGATCTGATTGGCTATGTTCACATGTCTAGAGAGGTCAGATTCTAAAACAGCATATACCTTTGCCTAAATTGCTTCTACGGCCTGTTTCCCCTTTTACATCTGGAATTTGTTTTAAAGGGGAAGAGGGGTGTGGGGGGGAGAAGAGACACAACAGTCTTAACAATATTTTCCGAGGCTAACTCACCTCGGCACAGGAAGCTCTTGGTGCTTTGTCTGCCTCTCTCTTCCCCCCATACACAGCACGCTGACTGCTGAAAGAAGGACTGAGACTATGCTCACAAAAGCAGGCTGAGTAAGAAATGGAAAATCATAGGCTGTGATTAGCATCAGCTTGAAAACATCCATTGTTTGCTTGCAATTCTGTGGCTGTGAATTTCAGCCAGATCACAGCAAGGATTTTTTGAGTTGCTTTGCAAGGTGAAGCTCAAACACTGCTGATTTCAAAGAGCAGAGATGCTTATTAAGATGCTGTATAAATGAAAGTCAATTCTATTTTTATGTTTTTAAAAAAATAGAAAGATTCAGCTGAATGCACAGCCTCATGGCTGGCTTGTAGAAGAGGCAGTGATTTCCAGTAAATAACAGCTGATGAATTCTCCATTTTTGAAGCGGTTTATTCCTAAGCTACAAGGATTCATACCCATCCTTCTTTTTGCGCATGTACCACGCTGGTTGGTTGTGTGGATGGATTAACTGTGACAAGCTGTGACATCAGCAAAGGCTGGATGCTGCCTGGCTCTGTGATTTTGTAATGCATCCTCCCGTTCCTGCTGGGCTGACTCATTCCCGTTATAGGGTGACTGAATTGTGCGAAGTGTGGGCCAGCACCGACTGAAGTGTTGGGCATTGTGCTTCTGTGCAGAGGCTGTGCCTTAATTGTAAAGCAGGCAGATTTTCCAACTCTGCTTACACAAATCATAGTGCTGAGAAGCAAATGCAGAAAAATATTAATGCTAATCAATAGGCACAGAAGTGATAAAATATATGGGTTATATTTAGTGTGGGTGTGATAGTCTTTGGACTTTAAAGAAGCCTCTTGATTTAGGTTTTTAGTCAGCAAGGTGTGTGAAAAGAACAGGCTGTGTTTTGCTTGGGGACCACCAGGGAGGAAGAATCAGTGTTCATCAGCCTGAATACTATCAAGTTATCATGGTTATTTTGGATTATGGATATTTTGTGAACAGGAGCCAATTTACTTTACCTGTAATGATCATAGGATGCGAGAGCAAGTTGAGCAAGAGCAGGGTAGAACCAGTTCTAGTGTGAATGAGTACTATATTGTTAGCTTCCACTCAATTCAGGAGGGGGAAGTGTTGTTTTTAATAACCCAGGAGTGTACTGATTTCTTAGTTATTAACGATCTTGTACTTAAACCTGAAATACCACAGTAGGGTTTTTGGTTGACACTGACTAGACCTGAGGAAAACTGCTGTGAATTCAGCCTCTGGAAAGGTGAATGTTAATGAGGGCTATTCAGCCCTTTGTATAGTCAGAGGTAACATTTCAGTAGTGCTCACAGTCCCTTAGGATCTGCTTTTAAGGTCCAGAGGTTTCTTAAGTATTCAACAGAACAAGAAGCTTATGTAGACAATTGGTGGGTTTGGAGCAAACAAAGTCCTTGTAGAAACCTGACCTTTAAACTGGCTTCATTTCATTCCTCATAGCTGCAAAAGTAATTAGAAAAACTAAGGAGGCAGGATCCTTTTGTGTTGTAAGAGGCACTTCGGAGGGCTACAATTTCCCCTCCAAAAAAAAAATTAACTTGCTGACATTTTCTGTCCAGAGCTTTTGACCTTCATCTTGTAGATGCTCTCCTCTTCAGCTTACATGCTTCCTTGTCCATTTAACAGCCTGTTCTGGCTAAAAGCAAGACAGGTACTTCTGAAGATCATTCCTTCTGGAGTACCTTGTAGCAGCAAGAATTTGAAATGGCATAGATTACTGTTGTTTGTTCCCCCAACAGTTACTGTTGTGGAAACCCTTAGAAGTTTATTGTTTGCTTGCAGTGAACAGCTTGATTTTGAACACTAATGTCCTTTCCAGGGTAGATGGACTCCTGTGTGTGTTCTGGAGTTTTACAATCCCTAGAATGGCATCATGGATTCTAGAAAAGTGGATAGCAATTTCTTGGGACACTATCTACAGACTCTCCTTATAGTAGTCACTTAATTCAAGAGTTGTTTTCACTTCATTTAGTCCTGAGAGGGGGAATTTAATTATCATGCATATTTACCCTCATCAGGAACAACGGTGATGGTGTTACCATTGGTCCACATCCTGGACCTGGACACTGCGGACAAGAGTGTATGATTGTAGGAACCCCCTTACAAGGGTGGGCAAAGATGGTCTGGCACAGCTAAGGATCTTTACCAGATGAATATGTGGTATGTAATATGATCATTATCTCAGCAGAGGTCCTAGATACTGCCATAGCAGGGCGGTTTCTTAGACTGCACTGTTGTTTTTCTAAGATTGTAACACAGAAAGCCTTCAATGGAGAAAGGGGGTTTTTAGGAGACTCCTTCATGGAGTCCACTTTCCAGGTGTGAGGTTGGCCAATAGCCTGCTGAAAAATTTTACAGGTGTGAGTTGCATCTTTCCTCTGGTAACACCTTGTGCCAGTTTTCTGTCCCTGCTTCTTGACTACATTTGCAACTAGGTGAGCAGTCTTTACAAGTAGAGGCCCCCAGTGAGGATGTCAGCAGGCTATGCTGCTGTGGGAATGGTGTTAGCCAGCCACTATGTCCAATCTGCCCAAAGACAGGCTGTTCTCAGATACTTACGAAAGTAAGCCAGATTATGTCAGCTTTTGGTGTGTGTGGTAGCTGTGTTTGCGAGAATGTCAGGGTGAGGATGAGTACTATTCTAGTATATTGGTATTTCCCAGCCATCCTTAATCCTAGGCTCTCTTCAACAGACTATCTCTGTTGATGGTTACCCTACATGGTACATTTTTATTCCTAAGCAGGCTGTGACCTACTGACAGGAGTCAGCCACAAGGCTTCCTATCCCAGGAGATTTAATTCAGTACATTACAATAAAGTCTGATAAAGTTAGCTTGACGTGTTATCAGAGATTCAGTACTTGACTGAAGATCACCTGGAATGGAAACACTCCCTGCCTGTGGTTTTTGTTCTCTCTTTTCTGTAGATAAGATATTTGGTCCAATGTCTGTGTGTGCACATATTTTCCAGGGCATGCAACTATACTCCTGGACAGGATCAATGCAGGTCAGAAGAGAAGCAACAGATGCTGGACACGGGAGGGAAGCAATAGCTGTAGGCCAAGGAGTAGTATCTGAAGCTGTGCTAGCTGTAGCAGATCTGGCTGTAATGCAAGGTGTTGACAGCTAGAGCTATCTTACCTCTGCCTTCCCAAGAGATTAAGTTTGTGAATGACAGTAAGCTGAAAGTCACATGGATAAGAAGCGCAATGTGAGTATTTTAAAACACTTTTGCAAGCTGTCCAGTGCTACCTATGCATCTGAAAAGAATTTCCCTCCATACTTGAAAAAACGTTTCTTCAGTAATAAGATGTAGTGGAAAGATGTTAAGATAGGCCTGTAGCCTTTGATTCAGCAAAGAATTCCCCATGAAGCAGACCTTTCCAAGGAAGGGAGCAACCAGATTTTGTGACAGCCAGCAGACACTGCTCTGTACTCATCACTGCTCTTCATATTTACAGTGTGAATGTTGCTCCTAAGAGACAGCACATGGGTCTGGAATGGAGACCATGATACAGAATGGAAAGGTTCCTCACCAGCAGGCAACAGTCTCTGGAATACAGCAGCCTCAGGCCTGGTGCTTCTATGGGCATTGGTGCCAGGATGCCAGTAAATTTGCTTTAGTGTAGTTGTTTATAATGACTGAAGATGAAGAAGGTCTATCTGGCAAGCTTCCTGGAAAAATCCCTGCTGAGGAACAGTTGAAAGCCAGGCACAGACAGGATAGTGATTGCTGCTTGACATTGAAAATACCTGACAGCAAACAATGAACAATCATAGTCTTGCAAGCACTCAGAAGAGATGATGAGTACATAACCTTCTGAGTGCTTGTAAATGAAGGCAGTTGTGTCTAGAAACCATGACAGAAGGATTGGAAGAGCAGGCAAGAAATGTGAGCTTGCAACCAAGAGCCCAATCATAGGTACATCATGTTCCACCAACAGTTTAGATGGAGAAAGATGCTTTGAACAGCTTTGGCCATGGATTTATCCTCCGCCACTGATTAATTCTTGACCACGAATTTACCTTGTCATGTGCCTGTAACAGGTTTGATCTGTTCTTCAGTGTCCTAAAATTGTCTTCAGAGCACTCCTGGCAAGGGCCTGGCAGCTGGGCCAATCTTGTCCATGCAGAACATTTGTAAATAGTACCAGTTTCTGTGCCTCAAGTGCAACAGTCAGCATGGCTTCCAATCACTACATGCAGGCAACCCTGCAACCCAGATTCTAGTGGTACTGTATCTGCTGTAAAAAAATGCATCAATCTCACATCAGGAGTGTAGTACAGGTAAGGGTACGGTCAAAATCTGAGCAAGTGTCAATCCTGTCAGTCAAGTAATCATTTTATTAATGGGAGCATATTGTCTGGTTCACTTGGTAGGAAGAAGAGATCCTTATAAAGTGGCAGATCAGCCAAAGAACATAAGAGGTGCCTCTACATCTATATGCATAACAAAAGATCTTGTGTATCATCACTCAGTCATGTTTGGCAATGGCATTCTGTTTTAAATGGTGCAATTGGAAAAATGTAAATTTCCTGGGATCTTAAGTGTACAGGCATCAAATACAAGGTTTTATTTATGGTTATATTTTATACGCTTATTTATGGTTATATTTTCAAATAATACTGTGTAGACCTTAGACTGAAGCCAAGAAGACCCTGTTTTCTTTGCTTTTGTCTGTATGGCATTATTAACCTTTTACAAGACAGTGTAGTTAATAATTCTTATGCATACTGACTGTAAGTGTGCATGTAAGCAAATTATTCAATAGAACACAGGGTACATCTGGAAATAGTTAATGGATCTGAGGGAGCAGAGCTAGTTTTAGCAAAAAAAAAAGTCTTTGAACTTTGGAAGAGGACTTTTTTTTCAAACCGCTGTCTAAGCAAAACAAACCCAGGTTCCAAATGGCCGTTCTTTAGTTCAACAGTGACTTTTAAAATACTTTAAAGAATGCTAAAGCAAATAAATTTCTTTCTACTATTTGCTTCTTTTACAGCTGTGCCATTTGACTTGGGCAGGAACCCTAAGCCCATCAGTGACTGCATACATGACAGTTTTTGTCATGGGGGTGGGACATACTCTAAAAAGAAAAAAATCTGCTGCAGATCTTTGGTAAAAGAGTGTGACCAAGCTGGGGCTAAGATTGTGTGCCATGTTACATAACACATGGAGCTGGCTTAGTGGATATGGTCTATATTACAGTTACTTTGCCTGCCTTTCTTCCTCTTCTAGATCCTGGTCAGAGATTTGTCTTCGTATTGCACAGTTCACTAGGCAATTCTGTCAGCGCTTCTTAATTCTCTGAGAATTTGGAACTGCATTTACATATGCACTAAAACCTTTCCTTGACAAGAAAGCACAGAGAAAGAGCCTCCATCAAAGAGGCTCAGGAGAAGTACAGAAAGAAGCATGAAGTACAGAAAGAAGCAAGTTGTCACTCTGAACACAGAGCCCAGCACTGATTTAAGAGCTCTGCTGATGGCCCTCTTCTCATGTCTAACCCTGTTTGCTTGTCATGCTATGCTAGTACTGATCAGTTGCAAGAAGTGTGATTGTCTCTCCCCCTTCCATCATACCAGCAGCATTGCATTTATAGTTCACTAGTATAGCTTTCCACCCAAGCAAAGGCAAAGTGCCTAGGAAAGAGCAGGCAACACTTCAGGAGAGGTGGTCAGGCTGCACTGTACCAGAGAAATTTGTTGTAGTGCCTTGGCATGGTTGGAGAAATCAGCTTTGAGAGGGGTTGCCAAGGCTTCACTCAGTGTCGCTGTGTGACCAGGGCTGGACTTATGTCAAGGGTGCTTAAAAAGCCTTTTGCTCAGGTCATACTGAGGCCAGAATTTGGCCACCAGGCCATGGCTGTTTCTTAGGCCAAACAGCAGTAAGTCACACTAACAGAATGTTCTCAACAGAAGTTCATTGTTAATTCTTATTTGGCACTTCATACTGGCAAAAATTCTTCATCCCTTTCAGATTTCAGTTAAATCAGGCCATAAGTTCAGAAGTTGTGGAAAATTGACCTGCATAGTACCTTATATTTTTTTCTACTGGATGCCAGGCAAGAAAAGCCCTTCAGGAATTTAAAGCAAATCTTCTAGTTTATCACATATAAATTGCAAATGCCATTTTTCATCCCCTGGATAAAAGAATTCCGGTGTTCCCATCCATATGCGTGTCCACATTTTGGTACCTGTGTTCCTGCAAGATTCCTTGACACAAAGGAATGCATCATAGGGTGTTGAGTCTTTGAATGCATTTATTCAAAGCTGGATGAAAGATTTGCAGCCCAAGATCCTGGGAGTGCAGGAGAAATATTAAACAAATGCTTACAATGAGGTAAAAATTACAGACATCTTGTGCATAAATTCAGCATTCTTTGAAAGATGCAAAGTTATTTTTCATCTGGACCTAAATCCATAAGGAGTGCTGCTAAGTAATCTATATTCTATACTGCAGATTCAGAGTACCTTAAGACAAACTGCATATGAGGGAGCGTGAAAAGAGCTGGCCTAGCAGTGGGTAATCCAATGGAAACTGAAAAAACAGCTTAAGCCAAAAAAAACCAAATCTATGTAAAATTTGCTTCAGCAGAGAGCTAAAAATCTAATATTCTGTGAAAAAACATAATTCAGCAAGCAGACCCATATATTACATTGTTTCTATTGCTGCTGAAATAGGTAAAGGGCATGGATTAGTCAAGAGACATGCTTATGGTGAACACCTGTGATCACTTTAGAGGAAGGAAGTTTGTGTACAATTCCAAGAACCCCAGTCTTACGCAGATTTTGAGAAGAAAGCCATCAAACTCATTATCTACTTACCTAAGTCCTATCTTTGCTATAGTATTTACACTTGTGGTTTTTTTATTGCCTTTTTTCTTCAGAGTGGTGAATGGCAAACTTAACTACGATTTTACTGCCTTGGATAACCTTATGGATCGGCTGTGGGAAAATAAGCTGATTCCAGGTAAGGGCAGCTCCCTGCCTGCACAGCTTGATATATCTGTTCATCCATATTGTACAATCATTAGAATATTCTTAGAAAGCTTTTCCAAAGCTGGTTTTGATAAAAGATTTCATTATTTACCTATTTGCCTTTACATCATGTCCCAGTGTGAGCAAAATGATATTATAGCAATTAAGACAACACAATTGGTTTTAGGTTGCCTTTGAAGGCAGTTTCAGATGGTTGTACTTGTAAATGAGATCTCTTGAAGAGAATATTGTACCCATTGACAGATACCTAAAAGGGCCAGAGAAGCAGATACTCCAGGTATAACTTCCCATAAATTTATGCAAACATCCACTGTTTTAAGTTTCCTCTGAGCCCTGCATTTATGTTGACAACTAATAGCTTGACTACTATAGTCACTGACAAGTAACAAGTAAACAACCTCAAATCTGAAATATATCTGGTGGGAATATGTGGAAACAGAAGAGAAACCATTTAATGATGCTTCTTCATTAACAAGTTTGTTTCAGATGATGTGATAACCCTTCATTAATAAAAATCAGATAGCATTCACAAAAAAAGGAGACTTATTTCTTATGTCTCTTTTAGGATTTGAATTGATGGGAAATCCATCAGGATATTTTTTAGATTTTGAAGATAAAGAACATGTGGTACAGTGGAGAAACTTAATTACTGTTCTGGCAAGGAGATACATAGGTAAGTTAAAGAAAGAAAAGCATTGTTATTTGTTCTGTTGTAGTCCTTTCTAGCTACTTCAGAAAGTTCTGTGTGTTGTGAGCAATTTCTAGACCCAGGATTTCAACACAAAACCAGAAAACAAACATGCCAGAACAGACCATGGAGACCATAGGATAATAGTCTCTCTTTTTACTGATCCATGGCCAACATCCAGAATGAATAGAGTGTTCTGTGTAGAACGTTTGGCCTGCCTTGAAGGACTGACCTTTAACCTTGTTATATTGTTGTGGTTGTAAAATACCAGCTTTCACTGGAGCATGATAACCTGAACACTTCTCGTATGCCAGCTTCAAATATTTCTAACACGGCAGAAGGCTCAACCTGAATTAAGGGTAGGTGAGTGCCCTAATCACAAAGCTGTAAGTCATCTCCCTCTCACCTTGCATCTTTTTCAAATATTGCTGCATTTCATCAAAAATGAGAGATCGTTTTGAAACTCACAAATTACATTTACCTCATTATTAAAAATAATGAGGGAAATTATCTACTGATAGTTCTGGGTGCTGAGCCTCACCTGCAGCCTGAACTAATAGTATTGTCTTTGTAAGTCACTTATTGATAGTATTGTCTGGATATGCAGCTCACTGATAAATGAGGCCTCTCCTACAGATAGGTATGGATTGGAGCATGTTGCTAAATGGAATTTTGAGACCTGGAATGAACCAGACCACCACGACTTTGACAATGTGTCTATGACAGTAAAAGGTGAGCATGTTTTGGAGCATTTTGGAGTGTGGTGAAGTGAGACAGGTGTATGGGGTGAGCAGAGGGGTGACAGTGAGATGTAATGTATACTGACAAAGTAAGGTAGACAGCAGTGATAAGGAATGTGACAGGTACGTCAAATCTGTTTTGCTAAGGTCATGTTACTGGCTACACTTTATTCCCTGCTTGGGTATCAGGGGTTGTGACACAGAAAAAACAAAACAGGAGTTACACTAAGAAGAAGCAGTTCATTAATTGTATATAAAGTACAGTTAGTAGCAGTAAGAGGGAGAAGGGTGGAATAAGAGAAAACTCCTCACTGAGGCTGCATGCTTTGGGAACATGCTCATACAAGACCTTTAGAAGAACCTTGCAGAGGCAGGTGAAGTTTTGATGTCTTCCTGTGTTGTCAGTGCATAGGAAATGTAGTCCCAATTTGTGAAGCCTTGCAAATAAATAAAATAACAGGGTTATAACATCTCCTTGTAGATTTAGATCCAGTTTCTGTTTTGAGTTATCATCTTTGATATATTCATCTGCTTGGACTTCAGGGTTTCTCAACTATTATGATGCTTGTTCAGAAGGATTAAGAGCAGCCAGTCCTTTCCTAAAATTTGGAGGGCCTGGGGATTCCTTCCATCCCTTACCCAAGTCACCCATGTGCTGGAGTCTTCTGTGTCATTGCTACAATGGGACCAACTTCTTCACAGGGGAGACTGGTGTAAGGCTGGATTACATCTCTCTCCATAAAAAGGTTAGTCCAAGATTTCAGTTTAAAGCCATTTTTTTTCAATCAGTTCAATCAAAATTATGTTTTATTCTGATTTACAAAGTTGATGATGATGATGAGTGTCCAGCCTATAGCAGGAAGCACGGCTACCTATTCTTGCAAAATTTTGAAGATGTTCAGTTACAAGATTTTAACTCAAAGCAAATTTGTCTTTGCCTAATTCCCAAAGGGAAACAATTCCTCTACTTCTTTTACATTTTATATTCTAGGAGGAGCTCATGCAACTAGCGCGTGCTGTAGTAGATGAAGTAAAAATACTAATTTTGTTGGTCCACAGCAGCTTGGTGACCAAGGAATATGTTTTCAGAATATGTTTTATGTTTATGACTTTAGGTTAAGTCTGTATGTTTACCACCTTTTTCTCATTACCGCTAAGCAGATATGAAATATTGTTGCAGGGAGGTGGGAATTCTCTCTACATCTTGCAACAAGAAGTAGAAGCAGTTCAGCAAATTCAGAAGCTGTTTCCAGGTTTTTCTTCTGTTGCAATATATAACGATGAAGCGGATCCGATGGTTGGATGGTCCATTCCACAGCTCTGGCGAGCTGATGTGACCTATGCAGCAATGGTTGTAAAGGTAACAGTTCATTGGTAGTTTTGGCACAGTAGTGTCCCCTGATGTGTTTTTGCAGTTGAAAAAGTAGACTTAACAGTTAATTTTTAAGCAGCTACTCAGACTAGATCAGAGTAATAGTAGTTACTATACTACTATAGTTCTGAGCAGCTACTCAGTAGATCAGACCAATAGATCCTAAAAAAGGAGGTGTCCCTACTGGTACAGTGGGGGCTTCCCTGAATAGTCTAGTTTTAGTAGCTTGATTTAATTTGTAAATTTAATTTAATTTTAGTTTTCTTCATCTTTCTTTAAAAAAAAAAGTCCAACCCAGAACCAAACTGAGAACTTGACAGAGAAGTGCTAGAGAACTGAGAATGTATACAGTCCCCCAGTTAGATCCATCTGATAAGATTACTCCCACACATGATCTCTCCATGTAATACTACTGATCTGGTGTCAGTACTGCTAGCTGTCACCTCATATATGTGAGAATTATTTCCCAGATCCTTCAGAATTTTATCTCATCAAGAGACATCAGGTGTAATAAAGAAGTGCCTTGAGCTCTCAGCATAGTCCATTCTTTGGTTTGGGATACTGGCTGTACACATGATCTTATTAATTACTGCTAGTAATTACTGATGTTGGCCAGAAAAGCAGAAGAAGAGAGTGGTCAACACTCCCAGCTCTGCAGTAATTGCACCTTGGCCCCAGAGCAAGCTCAGCCCTTCCCCTGCAAAGCAATAATTTCCATTGCAGGCCTAGTGCTTTGTGAGCCACTACCTTAAACAGCACATAGAGTCCAAGTGCTCCTGTGCAAAGGAATAATTCCCAAATGCGAGAGTATGTATGTCACCCAGAAAAATGATGCATCTTATCAGCTGCTCCTGAGGAGACAAAGGCTCCCAGTTCCTGGAGAGTGCATATATAAGCTGTCTTTGCTAAGGCAACAAGTCATTGACTGCATCGCAGACAGTTTGCAGGACAAAGTAGCAGTGTTTAGAATGATGTGGTGGTAAATTAACACTTGGTTGTGTAGAATCTGAAGCACTGTGTTTCTTCAGAGACACAATTGTGAGACTGTTCAGTTGTCAGCCTTCTGAAGTTCTGCTTAATTCTTATATTCAGGCACAATGTAATAAGCTGAGAACTTGGGAACTTGGATGTTTTTTGGGAGAGCAGCACAGCAACCAGTGAAACACCAGGAGAATTAATTCCAAGTTAGCACCAAGTGGGAAAAATGACTAATTGAGAAACAGAATCCAGGACCAGCTCACAGACACTGATGTAGTGGGTACAAAGTAACTCCAGATTTGGAGAACCATTTAGATTTAATTCAGATGGTAAATCCTGATTACTAATTAAGTATTCAAGACAGAGGGGCATCATTTGTAGTGCAATAGACAAGGAGATGTGTTCATTATCTGTGAAGAGTTCTAGTATTAATTATTTCAGAGACTTACTACTTGCAAAACTATGCAGGTGCTTCAGATTTTACAGTGATTAATGTAGTACCTAAAGTGCAGGTTTTCCAAGACTTATGATAAACAGTTATTTTCTTCAGTCTTTTCTAAAAGGCAGAGGGACAGTTCTTTACAGAATTCTGTAAAGATTTTTAAAAAAATACAAGGACTACTGCATGTTTGTTAGTTTTTCTCCAAGGTGAAGGTTCATTTTCTCTATGACTTTGCAGGTAATCATCCAGCACCAAAACCTGCTCATTTCCAAAGCCAACAACACCATCAACTACTCGTTGCTGAGTAATGACAATGCCTTCTTGAGCTACTACCCCCATTACTTCACCCAGCGGACTCTGACAGCACGTTTTCAGATGAACAACACAAAGCCACCTTATGTCCAGATGGTGCGGAAACCAGTGCTGACTGCCATGGGCTTGCTGGCACTGCTAGGTATAGTAAAGAGCATGTCAATAACCCCTCCTACCTAGAACTTTCCAGCCTAAGAAAGATAGTTCCAGCCATCTTGCTATTCATAAAAGCAAGAGTTCCCCTCACTGTTTACTAGCTGTGTTAAGAAAATGAAACTTCATTTCCTCAGACAGATTGATAGCTCAGAAAATATTCCTGAGAGTCTGTTACCTGTTTGATTTACCTTACTGCTTTGTTTATGCCCTCTGTGTGCCAACCACTCATTTTTTGTTGACTGGTACTTCCCTCTTGTGATGCAAGGGGTACATACCATCAGGCTACAACTGTCTTTAAGAAATCCCAGTAGCTGGAAGATTCATGCAGCATATTACAGGGAGAACTTCATTCACTGTCACCTGTTTGCATGTTGCTAGCTGAACTGCTAAGCATAAGAACTGCTGTAATATGTATTTTACAACACTCTACTATTGTGAAATACATCTGACTGAAGGCTGTAACTGGTAAAATAAGGCAGAACATAGCTCACTTATGCTCAGTCTATTTGCATGCTTTGACCCTGCAGCTTCTGACACAGGACTGACTAACAGTGATGCTAACAGTTGTCACGTTTTTTAAAGGAGAAAAGCAGATTTTTGCTGAAGTGAAGATCAATGGAGATGAAAGCGCTCAAAATAGCACAGTTGGTGTGCTGGCATCTGTGCACAACCCAAGTGAGACACAGCCCTCAGATAGCTGGCAAGCTACAGTACTGATGTATTCAAGTGAGGATAACAAGACTTCATCCAACATCAGCACTGTCACAGTGAATGCCACCTACTTCCCCAAACATAGAGGTAAACAAATATCATGTAGACAGCTCATGTTGAGTGACCTTTAAGACAGAATGCCAGCTGGACAACTTCTACTGAACTGCCTTTCATTGGAAGAGTGAATTTAATTTTTCTAGCTTCCTCTGTGATCTTTTGTGCACTCCTAGATTTTCTGAGATATAATGGTGTCCTCCTTTGAAAGGTTCATTCCTAATGCCTACACTTTGACCCTGCCTTTAATGGCAACTGCCAAGTGCTACCTTTCTGGAAAACTACTGATCTCAGTGTACTTGGCTGGATATTGCCAAGCAACAATTCCCTTTATGAGATGACTCCAAGACAGCCAACACAAACACACAATTGCACACCTGATTGAGTTACCCAACAAGTGCATGTGAAAAGAGAATTTTGGTTCTAGTTGTGGAAGTAATAGTTTGAAAGGTAAACTTGGCAAATGTAAATTGTACAGCCTCATGAGAGTCTTAGCCATGGGACTTTCCAGTGGAAGTTAGGCTCCAAAGTGCTGAAATCACTTTTGAAAAGGTAGACTTACACAGCTGCTAAATTTATTCTTGTTAATCTTTAAATCCAAGTAAAGAGTTTACTTCTTTTGTTTGTTCTCATCTCCTACAGAAATGGTGTATGTGACATATTACATGGATAACAATGAAACCAATCCCTATCTGAAGTGGAAGAACCTAGGAAGCCCTGACTTTCCTTCTCCAGAACAGTTCCAGAAAATAAGGGATGCTGAGGTATGATTATGTGTTTGCTTGAAGTGTTGTACAGGTAAAGTGCTTGTGAAAAAGACAACAAATCAGGCCTCTAACAAAAATTTCCTTAGCCCACAGTCATTCACTTTTTATATACACACAAAAATTCACTTGCAGTCCTGCAGAAAAGTGTAGGTCACGCACAGCTTATGCCTTGGTGTTTGTGTTATACAACCTCTTCACTCTGGGCCTACCCATAAAATAAGAAGGCACAGTTGCTCCTGGGGAAGTTCTGCCTTCTCTCTGAATATTCAGTGGGCTTTGAGGCTCTTTCTGTTCCATCTTCCCAGGTAAGTCACATGGCCCTTTGTATATTACAGAACGGCCAAATTGCTGCATTAGAAAGTTGAAATGAACACCATTAATAATAGAAAACAAACACCTCCCTGAGGTGAAAACTGCCCAGTGCAAGTTCAGAAAACTGAGGGGCTCACATGGAGATTGACAGTTTTCCCTCATGCTCACTAGGGCTGAATGCACCATAGAGATAATTAAGGAGTCAGTCTTCTCTGAGAAGTCCTCTCCTCCCTATGGATGAAAGCCATGCAGAAATTACTGTATGTGAGCATATGAGAGCAGCCTGTCACTTCAGCTCCCCCTCCCATAGTTTCCCCAATGCATTCAGACTCCTGGGTTAAAAACAGAGGTCATCTTCATCCCCTTCAGGGCCCTCAGACAGTACTCACTTTCTGACTTCAGTATAGAGTACTGTGTCTTCTCTTCCCAGTCACAACTGACTATTGCTAAGGCCTGTGGGACATTGTAGGAGACATCAGATCTTCCTTAAACAGGGCAGCAGCAAGATTTTAGATGCTCTTAGCTATCTGGTACATCCCCAGAGACCAGCCATGTAGCTGTTGTAGCTAGCAGTAGCTTGTTCTGCACACTGGGAAGAGATGGGGCCATGGTTTGTAAAGACCTCTAGCCTGAAAGGCGTCCATGGGAGGTTACAGAAGTGACAGATTGTGCCTAAGGGCATTTGTGATCAACCCAACTTGTGAGCTGGACAAACCCTCTGTTTCCTGAAGAGCTGGAAAACAGGTGAGTATAAAGTCTCTGAGTGTGGAGAACTTTGATGCCTGTGAGCATTAGCAGTACCAACTCTATTGGAAATTTAGAGTCCTAAAGTAAATTACAGGCACTTTACACTGGTTTAACAATTGGTCTTTAGGTGCTGTAATGAAAGATTGTTCACAACACTACTCTTTGGCTCCACAGGACCCACTGGTAACAGGTCCATTCCCATTTCCTGAAGATGGCTTCCTGACACTGAAGCAAGACTTTCCTGTTCCCTCAGTCTTTCTTATCCACATCTGTGCAAGACCCAGATCAGCTCCTGATCAAGTATGTGTTGTATTCTACCATTAGACACATCAAAACTGAAACTGCTTCTTGCCTTAAGTCTTATGCCTTAACCATTGAGTTAATTTATTGTTAAAAGTGTAAGAATTAGTAAATAAACAATTCTTCTCTTTTTTGATGAGAAGGCTCTCAAAGATGTAATTCAAGATAAAGTACTACATAGCAAGTGATAGGAGCCATCACTAAGATGAATGAAAATTCCCATGGTGAGAAATTAGTAAAACAGTACTGAAAAGTGCAGTATCTCTTTAAAAAGCACATGGTATGCTACAGGGATTGACAAGTTAATTGACAGCTAAAGCTAAAATGGAATCATGGCCTCCATATTAGATGTCTGTATCTGCTCATTCAGTCTCACCCATGTGCACAGTGGTACCCTGAGCCTCTGATGGTCCTCTGAAGGGTTGACGAGTGGGAGACATGGACTGCAAAAAGCTACAGAGCCAAGAATTTTGTTTTTACACCTGATGTCAATGGAAAAAATCAAAGCAAATAATTAATATGGAAGGATGAACACAGAAACTTGACCTGGCTGATTGGTTTGTACAGTTTTTTTACATGGGCTTGTGTCTTTGGACAGGTGACTGGTGTTCGTTTGATCCCTCTCACAAAGGGGCAGGTCATTGTGCTGTGGGATGACGACTGTGTTAAGTCAAAGTAAGTAGCTTTTAAATAAAATTGATACAAATGAGTTACCAACATACTACTCCCTAAGTTTCCACAAGCTCTACAGAGTAAAACAAGGTCGAAAATTAATGAATTGTTGCTCCTTGATAGATGATACAGTGCATTTGTCTGAAAAAATGAACTGTAGGACCTGTGTGCACAAACTGTGAAAAGCAGCCCTGCCTAATTTGCTGGTCAAAGGAATCTACCTGTTGGTCACTAGCATTCAGTGGCATTTCTGAGGGGATTCTATTCAGCATAGCAGACAGGAAGATTCATGGTAAAAGTTACATTATCAGCAGATGCCTAAGTGGGATCTTAGACATCTCTGTAAGGGATGTGAACTGGAAGAGAAAACCTCAGGTTGCTTTCTTCAGCAAGCTTGACTCAACTGGAAACCCTCTATATGTGAACTCTGAAAGGGGATCCAGTGTACAAATAGATTACCTCAGGAAGGTAAAAGGACTTAGGTCCTTTTCATGCCAGTCTCCCTAGATTCTTAATAACCCTGGTGTCTGAGTGAAAGATGCGTGACATTTTGTGATGCTGCAAATACCCAAAGCAGCAAGTCAGTCTAGGTGTTTTTCTGAGGCTGTTGGAGCCCTGGTTCTTCCTAATAGTGCCAATTCACTCCATCCTACATTTGGTAGGAATGAATCAAGTGAACATTTCTTATTTTTGTCCTTCTTGTTGAAATAGCCCTGATTTTTCATAGTATTTGATAGTTCATGCATTGTCAGTTGTAATTACAAACCTCTCTGGTTCTCTTTTCTAGGTGTATAAAGACATTTGAAGTTGAATTCTCATCAGATGGAAAAGTGTACCAGCGGATTAATGCCAAAGACACAATATTCACTCTCTGGGTCTACAGTCCAGGTATGGCAAGAATACTCATGTTAGGTAATCTGTCATGTGATATTGCCACTCATGAGTTTGTGAACCATTGTTTAGTAACCACTGAAGGTAGGTAACTTGCAAGTAACACACAGTCTCTCGCAAATAAGAGCTCATCCCCTCCTTTAGGATTGTATTCTCAGTAAGAGACTTATTTTCAAGGACAAACAGAGATCAACAAGTAGTCGTGAGGACATTATTAGTAGTATGCCATGGATAATTCCTTGTCACAAAAGCCAGTCACTGAGCTGCAGGCCTGGCAAGGTTCCTGAGAAGTTAAGTAGCAATTTGTAGCTGGTGTAAAAATACGCAAAAATGATAACCAAAAACCCCACAAAAAACCATGACCAGATCTTGCAATAGAAGTTTACTCAGATGAAACATCCAAGTGAAGGAAGATACTGATGTTTTATTTGGGTATTTTTTTTATTTATCTGCAGGTGGAGGGTGGTGGTTGTTGGTTTTTTGTTTGTTTGTTTTGTTTTTTCCCTTTTTAAGCAAATGCTGTCTAGTCTGCAACATGACCATCCAACAAATATTGATGGATAAGCACTGATGAGAGCTGAGTGAAACACAGACAAACCTTGCCTTATAGTGATACTATTAAAAGGCAGTTGAGAGATGTTTTTACCAGAAACAAGGGCTTATCTTACCCTGAGAAAGCCTTAACATCAGCAGTGATCGCATAATAAAAGTTCAGAGCTATTTATGCAATGTTAGGCAAGCAAAGGCTTTAAATCTTGGCTATGACCAATCTCTGAAATTATTATTCATTATTATACTATAATATTATATACCAGTTTTAATAGTTTGTTTCAAAACCAACAGCGACAAAAAAGACTACTTGAAAAAATATCATGTCTCAGCAGTCCTTATTGCTAGGAACTTCCTCCTCACCCATTATTTCTGGCATTCTTTTTTTCCTAGAATAAAAACACTAAAACACATATAAAAATCAATTAATTAGATAAAATACCCCCAAATTTATATTGCTTGTGTGTTCAAAGATTCTGCTAGGGAAAGCTGTGTTCTTTGAACTGGATCAAGGATAAAAAGCAGCAAAACCACAGGAGATCAGTTCACATACCTTTAAAGTAAGTGGTGCTGCTTCCACTAGAGCAGAGTGTTTTCAGTCAGCCTGTGTGCTTCTTGTTCTTCTTTTTTGAAACTGTCCCCACATAACCTGTTCCAAAGGCAAAATTCAGGCAGAAAAGTAAGTTGGAAAAAAAGGAAATTAGTAATTTTTTGTTGCAGATGTTCTTCCAAACAGCCTTCTTCCAAAGGAGCTGCTGGGATAGCAGTCCTGTAGCTCTACTTGCTAATCCTAGTAAGTAGAGAGGACTTCCTTGGTGAAACAAGATAAAAAAGTCAGTACTTGGCCACGAGGAATTTGTTATCATTTTTAATCAGAAAGGCACAGACACACTTACGTAGGGTGCAGAACTGATTTCCCCAGCCTGTTCCATGAACCTAGATTTTACAGGAGTAGTGCCTGCTTCACATCCTCCCAGTCCCACAGGTGCCAGCGTTTCACAGTGACCATTTCTAACCTTTTCATTTGCAGGAAGCTCAGTCTCCGGCTTTTACAGAGTGCGTGCCATTGACTACTGGGGGAAGGCAGGCCTGCCCTCTCTTCCCGTGGGATACATTGAAGCTTTCAAGTGACGCTGAAGAGTGGTGCCTGTCTTGGTGTCAGAGTGGTGTATGTTCCTTGCAAATGACAACTCCCCAGAAAAATAAACTCCTCCCAGGCTGAGGAGGGCGTATGGAAACGACCTGATGAAGTTAGGAACGCAAGTTAGAAGCAACTGCCCCTGTTAACTCTTCACAGCACAAAAGACAACATTATCAAACAACCACAACTGCAACTGGTAAGAGGCTACCGTAGGACAGGGATTCAGCCTGGTAACTAGGAATTATGGGAATGCATATTTATTATTCCCCTTTTTTCACTGAGCTAACAGCCAGGGCAAGCTAAGATTTATAGAGGTCACAAACTGTAGCAGGAACAGAACCATGGCTTCACTGTGTGGGTGAGGATGGTAGCAAAAGCACATGGAGGACCTGTCTGAGAGTGAACTGGCTGCCTGAGCTGCCAGTCAGTCTTGACTTAACAGTTTGACGGAAAAGTGCACAGCAACAAGACACATTCAGAGCATGAAGTAAAGGATCTCTTAGTTCCTTTGGCTGGTTAGTCACAGTGGGTTATTTCAGAATGCTTGCCACGTCTTCAGGTGTATGAGGTTTTTCACTCTCTCACAGAGGTGTTTCCACCCAGCTCTCTGTATTTGTGACCATTACATGGGTGCCAGAGCTGCTTCCTGTAGGCAGAAGCAGGGGTATCAGCTCATTCTCAGAGGGGAGAAGGCACAGAAAGCCCTAGCCTCCTGCCTTTTCTCTTTTGTGCTTTTGCCCAAGTCACCTGTTTGCACTTTGGCCACCAGCTGCTGCCCGTTTGTGGTAGAGGCTCTAACCCTGAAAGTCCCTCTTTCTCTCCATTGCTGTCACCTAGCCTGGTGTCCTTCAGCCCTTACAGCTGACACGTCCCCTCACAGACTGTAAGTGGTCACTCAGCTCTGCATAGCCAGGAGAAAGCTGAAACACTAGTTAGAGCCTTTGTATCTTTGTATGACAGGACAGCACACTCATGAATGTAGCAGGGCTTCTACTTAGGACACTTAAAAAATTAACAAAGAACAGTTTGAGCTCCTGTGCTTTGCAAAGCATGTGCACAAGCGTGTGATAACCCAAGATCATGGGCTACAGATCACCACTGGCTGTGCTTGCAGGTGCCGAACACTTTATGTAAACAGCAAAGTTCCCTGAAATTGCAGGGGTGCTGCTTTATTCTTCTCTTTTCACAACTGGCACAGTTTGAGCTGTGCCTTTAACAGGCTTGCAGAGAGAAGGATAATGCCAGTGAAAACAGCTGGAGTGTTTTCCATAGGAGGAGTGACTTTGTCACACAAACAAATCCCCTACTGCTCTCTTTGCTGACATCAGCCACCTCACCAACATAACAACAAAAAATACATATTTGATGAAACATTCAGGTCTCAGAAAAAAAAAAGTGCCCAAGTTTGCACAGTAGGAGAGAGCTGAACTACCTCAAATACCCTCAACTCTTACAGCACAGAAAAGAAACATATGCAAAAAGTCAGTGCATGTGAAATGTGGCCTTATATCTCCTTACTTGCTGATTACTTGTTCAAGTGCTTTTACTGAAAATTAGCCTTAAAAGACTTATTCTGTCACAGAATTCAGATGAAATATTTCTTGCCTCATTTGAGTTTTAATAAGGGGCACTTATCGCATCCTAGTCCTCCAATTCCTTGTCCATACAGGCAGAAAAGGAAATGGCCATGGGTCCTACTGAATTTGGTCCTCTAAATTTAAGAAAAGTTATTGAGACATTCTACTTGCATGGAGATAGTAAAAATACATTTTAAACTTGTGATAATTTCCCCTGAGTGAAGAACCATTGTACACAGTTAAGTAAAATCTAGCGGATAACGCATGTTGTTTTGCTAGCATGAGGTGGAGCAACAAATAAAATTATTTAGAGAAATAGTAAGTATAGGGTCTTGAGAGATTTTAGTGTGTCTGGAGCAGGGGAAGATGTAGGAGCTTGAGTGGACAGTTTAGTGTGTTAAGATGTCCTACCTGAGTAGCCCTTCTGCTTTAAAATTTTCCCACCCTGGCAATCAGAATATAGCAGTCTTTATCAAACCAAGGACTATGTACTAGTTACAGGTGTATTAAAAAAAAAAAAAAAAAGGAAAAAAAGAAAAAAAAAAGAAGAAACATAGCTGTAGTGAATAGTATTGATTTTGTTATGCAGGGATGAAAATATATAGATGTGCAAACCATGAAATATAGAAGATTTCTTCTGAAAATCTTCTTTGCTGCTATGATATAAACTCATTCCTTTAAGAAATGAGCATGTGTTAAAAATTACAGAGAGAAGAGAAGTTGGTATTTCCAGGTATGAGTTTATTTCTAACAAATTATAGAAGTTTTTGAAATGGCGTTTTCTTTTTTCATCATTTAATGTCTACAGAAAAACGCTATTTAGTACTTGAAACTAAAGATTTCTGTAACCATCTGTTGCTGACTCTGATAGTGTTTCCAAAATTGCATGTTTAACTAATCTCCTCTGTTACATGTAGTGGTCAGCCCCCCATTACCGTTTGAGTTTTCAGAAGTGCCAAGTATCCATAGCACGAGGTGTGAATAGCAGGTGCTTAGTAGTTCTGTAGTATCATAACCAAAGCAAGGCTGCAGAGCGCTCATGTATGTCTTTTGCTGTTCATTAATCCAAATAAGAATATGTAACTGCAACATGGAATTATTTGCCTGCGCTTGAAACAAAAGCTTGTGAGGCTATATAACCATTTTGCAACTGAAAGAACCTTTCAGCTGAGTATTTTACATTGTCTAATTGTGTATATGCTACATTTGTTACCATCTTTTGTGAGAGCAAATAAAACTGGTTATTAATCTTTCACATGAACCATGTAAAAACAAGATCTGATCATTGTGTTGTAGAAACTGCTTACAACTCTACTTACAACCTAATCTTGTAAAGACTATTCTCAAGGACTGTCATATTTTAACTCCAGCCAGCAGCCAAGTACCATGCAGCTGCTCACTGTGGCTACCAGTGCAAGGGGTAAAATAGCTTGACTTGTGGAAATTCCAACATTACATATAACTGAAACCTAAAAAATGTTGAGGCTGTAGTAGAAACTTAAATGCAGAGATTGTCTCAGTTACCACAGCCCAGGGAAAACTGGTCAAACTCAAGGTGGTATCATAGTGTCTGATCTCAGGACTCGCAGTGTCCTTGCTGGAGGAGGTTCACTGGTGTGTGAAGGACAATATCCTTGCAGAGTCCCTCCTGCTGTTGAGCAGTCATAGTCTTTCTGCCAGCACTAAAGGACCTTCTGAGGACAAAACAACAGTCCTTTTAATGTATAAACAATTTTTTTATTTTGTCTTGTTAGTGGAAAGTTTGTGCAGGACAGAGATTATGACTTGGGACCTATACACACACTTAAAACCCAGGAATAATAGACTGCTTTTCATCAACCAACTCAAACAGCAGACAGATGTCTGCCTCTAGATATACCTGAGGTGTTTCATGTTGAACTCAACAGAATTTCAAGAGTAGTGTCTTATCAGCATACACTCATTACTGCCTGCCCTATCCTACCTTGTCTTTCACATTTCCTGCAGTCATTAGAGACAAATGGATATGATGTAACTTCCGTCTGTTCATTAACTTACCACATCATACCTTGAGGACTTGCTTGTGGTCCTGATGGAGACATACTCCCCCAAGTACAATTATTGGGGCACGTGAACTCAACCATAGTGTATTCAACCAGAATCACCTCTATACTTCTGTGATCCTGCTGGCTTTGCCTCGTGTGGCTAAAGAGGAATTTTACTACTTATCTTGTCTGGACAGACTACACCAAGCAGATGCACTGGGTCCTGCATATTGATTGTATCTTCTTGCTACAACTCTCATCTGCTCTGGTCATACAATTAGTATAACCATAGACATTAAAAATCCCACTTCTCTAAGACTGGTAGTATTGGTCTGACAGTTTTGGCCAAAGGCCATGCTTCTTCAGCTAAGGCTTGGTGCTGTCTAATCAGTTGTTATACAAGTCCTAAGGTCACAGATTCCACCCCAATACTTCCTGCTGGGAGAAGGGTGGAAGTGGAGAACATTCAATCAATGCACTGACCTTGCACTTAGTCCAGCAGAAAAGGCTGATATTTTTTCAACACTGAGTAGTTCTCTGTCTGTGTGGGGTTTTGTTGGCATTGCCTGCTAGTGCTCCTCTGTTTCTGTCCTTAGCTTTAGGTGGTAGCTCCCAATCTTGTTCTCTGTCAGGGTAACTTTCCCTAGACCTGAGGAGCAAGGACATGTTTGTCAAGCGGGTTGAGAGCCTTACGAGTATTGCCAGGAAATCCTGGGAAATAGAAGTTTGAGAGACTTCACTGCATCCCTGGGATAATGTCTCTGGTCCTGGAGAGTGTCTCTGGTTTCTATACTCTTTCTGGTTACTGTGGGTAAGATTGTGCAAGCATCTTGCAGCTGTTTAACAGTGTAGTGCTCTGAAGATCTTCAGTCAATATCAGCCTTGTTCCACACACCTTTTTGAAGCCTTAGGAGTAGAGGCTGTTCAGCTTGGTCTTACCTCTGTGCTTGGTAATTATAACTTGTAAAAATTTGTTTAGTTGATAAACTGCAGGGTTCATCAGGATACTGGGGTGTTCTAGACTGGATTTTTATTATTAAGAAACACAAGGTGAATGTGATTTTACTAAAAGCAGTGGGAAATGCCTGTAAATAATGCTGACTGAGGTTACTCTTTTTCTACATGGAGATTTCCAGGTACTTTTCTTTGGCTTTCTCTATCTGTGAAATTCTTGGCCATAAACCCAGCCCATTCTATATCTTTCAGTTCTAAACCTTTCAGATACTGAAAACTGGATAATGAAGGCAGAGAGGAGCAAATTGCTGTTAATGCCATTAGAAATGCAAGCACCTGCTCATTTAAATTATTGTCCACTGTCATTGAAAGTAGCATCTGTTTTATTGCATTTGTGGTTCTCCCCTTGGGAACTTTGCTGCAGGTAGCTCTGCCTCAGATGTGCTCTTAAGTCCTGTTTTTGGCTGGAGCCATCTCAGTGATGTGCCTGCATACTGCCCTGTGCCTTGCTGCCCTTGCTGGCTGGACTTTCTAGGTGAATCCCAGAGTTAACCCAGTCACCATGCTGCTGTCTGACAATCAGCCCTGTCAGGGGATGTGCCCCTCTCACCATCCTCCTTGCCTTGCCCGCCCTGTTCAGAGCTGGGGAGTGACCCTGCCCCATGTGTGCTGGGAGCACCCTTGGCTGCTGTCTCACTGCTCCTCGGTGAGCATCCTCAGTGCTTCTGCTCCCCAACAGACAGGACAACAGGCAATAAAAACCAGTTTCAGAGGTGCCTTTTTTTCCAAAACATTTATTGACAAATGCCACATTAGGTATTCTCTTGAAAATTCAAATATCACTATTATATTGCACACTGCTTAAAGATCCCCCAATATTTTCATGTGTTTTTCAGGAAAAACACACTATTCCATACTATGATTTTTTAAAATTATCAGTTGAGTGGCAACTTCAAGACCAAGAGGTCTGGTTTCTGTGCTTAAGGATAGGATCAGAAGCGTACTTTTAGCAGGCCCCTGGAAAGAAAGAAAAGTAAACTTTAGTCTGTGTAAGTAAATTTGCAAAGGGCTTTAATAGCCATGAAGTCTCCACTGAAGCTGTAACTACAACCCTCCTGGGGTACTTCTGAATCACAGTATAAGACTAGGATGCAGGGTGCAAAAGTTTGCATTTCTCTCTGTCTATTGGCACAGACACAGGCAGCCTTTCCTAGCTAGCCATGGGCTTTTGGCTTTCCTGAGGACCAATCCATGACCCTGCAAACCAGCTGCCTTCCCTCTGCTACAGGGAGCAGTACAGAGCGCTGTGGGGCAGGGATGCCCGTGCCATGGCCTTGGGTGATGCCAGTACCTGCTCTGTAGTGGAGGACTGGCTGACACAACAATGTGCTGTTCAGGAGGTTTTAGCTGCCATTCCTTGTGCCACAGTGCAGAGCACATGTGCTGTGTGGCTTAGTAAAGGGTCAACTTCCGGGCCAGGTAGGTGAGGTTGTGCAGAGTGTGAGTGCTCAACTGCCAGTAAAGAAGAATTTCTACCTTCTGCAGAGCCCTAAAAATGTGTCCGCCTATTTCATGGGCAGCATTTGAACTAGAAGATCAATTCCTGTACCTCCAGAAAAATGTTCCCAAAATGGGCTTTAAATGTGGTCTGTTTACATGTATGTGGAGCAACTGCTGACTCCCACTGCCAGCTGATGCAGTCAGAAATGCTGCTCAGAGCCCCTCATCCCTGCTACTCAGACCACACAGGACACAAGTCATGATGGAACTGAGGGTGAGAATGGTCCTTCCTGGAGGCACCTTTTCGTCTTTTCCTGGAGGACACTGCATGGACCCACGGTAAGATGCTATTATGCAAGTGCCAAGGCCAAGCATTTCCAAGTGCAGAAACCCCGGCTTGTTGCATCCATCCCTGTACTGTCTACTACAGTAACAAGGCTGATCTTCATCTGGTAGTGTACCAGGTTCAATACACAGGATTCTGGTAAGTAGCAATCTTAAGGCTGCAGAACCAGCCTGTAGCAGGCTCTTGTTCTTTTATGGATTTCCCTTTGTAGCTCTTTTCCTACTAGATCTAACATGAGGAAAAGGTTGCTAAAAAAGAACAACTGTGTTTGATGTAGTTCTGTCACATGAACAGCAAATGCAATCACCTACTGTGCACCTCAGTGAGTTTGCTAATTAGGCTGAAGTACCTGACTGGAGCACAGGCTGAAACTGGCCAGACATGCAGATTTCCTCCTGCTTTTGGCGCACAATGCGCTGGATGGCTGGGGGGAGGCCACGGGGATTGCGCGAGAAGATCAGGGAGTAGCCATCGTCACAGGAGCCGTCCTCCTTCAGGCTGCGGCAGGCATAGGTGATGGCATAGTTATCATAGTCAGTGTCAATCACCCAGTAGTTGTCCCCTGAAACAACAACACACAGGTTTGTCACAGTGGGTGGATCCTTCAGCAGGAGGTGGCAAACTCATGTTAGGGATAGCTTTCCAAATGATCTATAATCACATCACACATCCAGCTTATCTCCACACCATGAGGGGAAGAACTGGGACAAGCACAGGGCATCTTGAGACCATAATTTTCCCCACAATGCTCAGTGCATTTTCAGCTTTTGTTTCTTAGGCTAGAGGTACTAGGAGGACTAGGATTTTCTAGGTTTTCAATGAAAAAATACCTCTTTATGTTGCTTGCTCAAGCATGGTAGAAGGAAGGTCATACAATATAGATTACATTTCCTATACAGGAAGCCTCAGTAAAACATTCCTCCTGTTTTCTAGCCTTGATATACTTAGTTCTTTTTGGTGTGGCTTATCTGCCAGTACTAAGGGAATGTACTTCTTTCTTAGAAGTCCTCCCCAACTTCCACAGCTGAGGAACTGCAGCTGTGGGAGGCTTGGGCATGAAGGATGGGCTTTGAAGGTTCAGCATGAGCAATTTCTGAAAGGTACACTTGAGTTAACAGCTCCATTTCTTTGAGTCCAGCTGTGTCTATCTGAAGAGAAATGTGTCTTGTTGTTGGGGTGCAGCTGTGGGTCTACATGTCTCCTCTTTTTAGCTATGAGGAGTACAGGGGTGACTGACCTCAGCACTTCCATAATGCCCACAGTGGGCCCCCAGAAGAATGGCTTCCCTAGGTTGAACACCACAATTGGCTGTACAGAACCCATTGTGTGTGGCCCAAAGCCTGTAAGCCTCCTCGTTAACATATATAGTGTATGAGAAGGATGTGTGGGGAGTCTCTGATGCTGCCCATTCTGTGGAGATAAAATAAAATGCACTGCTTGGATAAAGCATGCTCTCCCCAAAAGGATGCTTCAGAGGGAACTTGGAGCAATCCCAGCTGAACTGTTTTTCCTGCTTATATGTGGATATGCACATCTGGACAGCTGTAATTGACAAAATCCTCAGCAATTGAAAAGTGTCAAGGGCCTGGAGAATTTAACTCACCACCACTGGAGAGGTAGCTGGCCAGTCCCTGGTAGGTCATATACATTTTTGCTGGAGTGGTTGGGTCAGGTACCGTGTATTGAGCAGCCATGTCAGCACAGATCACCCAGAAACTGCAACAAGATCCATAACATTCAAGGTAAAACCTGGCAGCATGAGAACTTCAAATGGGTGTTGTTCTCTCAGGGCTTGGGCACAACTGCCTCAGGCACGGGGGCATGGCCTTTCTTAATGCAAAGTCACTAATTAATGTCATTAAGTAATGCAAATCTGTGACACCCCCCAAACACACATCCATCACAGCCAGTGATTGCTGCTGCCCTCTGGTCCCCAACTGCTGTAAGGCTATGCTGTGGCTGGGGCAGTACCCTCCTTCAGTTCAGTAAGGTTTTTGCCACCCATTTCTGTACAAGAAGACAGACACCAAGCACAATAATGAACGTTGTTTCTTGACTTCCTCCTAGCAGTCTGCAGGGTGAGCTCACTGCATTTGGGATCTTTTGGGCTCAGTAGCTGTGCCCCAGGAAGAGGCAGGGACTTGGCTCTCCCCTGTCTATCCCTTCCTGGCAGTATGGGCACAGGAATGTCAGGAATGTTACAAGCACAGTAATAGTTACAGCTCCTCTGCCAAGCTAATGAAAAATGAAAAGCTGTCACAGAGCCTTTGAGAACCCTGTGGATGTCCATTTGTTACAATGCCCTTCTCTGTTTGGTATCTGTTTGCTTTGAATGCCATCCACATTTCAACACACTTTGTCAAGCATTACCTGGATTAGTGAAACAGTGGAAGGGTCTTCATTCCCTTCCTTGCTCAGGCTGGGCTTCCCCTTATCCTACCTTTACAGAAATAAAATTTGCAGCAACCTTGAGATCCCATTTGTTTTCTGAAGAGTCCTTTCAGGCATCTTCCCCCTTGCACAGTATGGCATGCCTGCAAAACCTCATTTGCCCATTCCCAAAATATCTTGGAGTGCTGCACTGTTAAGATGTTCAAGGTTCATAGCCACATGCTGGTGCTAGCATATTGGAAGCCACAGATTTTCTCTTTTGCACTCAGAAAGCTATTTAATCTCTTTACACGCTGTAATTCCTTGTAGTAATCATGACCAACAGGCAAAACTCTAGCTTCCTGCCATCTGTCCATTCAGGCATTGGAATTACATCTAAGAGTTAACCACAAGTTTTTCTCAGAAATCTTGCATCTTGACAGCCTTCATTAGCTCCTTTACTTGATTGCAATTAATTTATCTAACCATTCCATCAATCAAGATTTGACTTAATAATTAACTTTATGCAGTAGTTTTGTGACAGACCCAAACCTGAGCCAGGCTGTGAAGAATTTCAAAGGTGTCTAACCTCTAGCTTCTAATCTGATACTTTGGCTAAACTTCCCTTTTTGATGATGAAAACCCAGCCATGTTGTGTGTTGAGGGTTGATCATCATCCATGTCCCCCTCATACAGTGCCTCACACCAGCAGCTAGAGTTGAAAGTCAAGAGACCTCACCCAAAAAGCTTCACTCGGCCTTTGGAGGATGCCGTCATTGTGCCATCTTCCTCCACAGTGTATTCAGCAGAGATGTTGTCCTGAAGGAAAAGGCCTTCTGGATCCTTCTTGGCCAGGGCATACCATTTCCCTGCATACTGTCATGAAAGTGCATTAATAACTGCAATAGCTACCATGGCAAGATTAGCACAAATACAATTTTGTGAATCAAAGTGCCTTTCTAACTCCCCACTGCCTGATAAATGCCAGTCTGAGTCTGGGAGGGAATGTAGCACGCAGATGCTGCAGTGCTGCCTGATGAACCTTTGCCTCTGTGCCAGAAGAAGTGGGTCTGGCAGCTTTGCACTGCTCTGTGTGTGTAGTCCTTGTGAAGTGAGACATTCCTGTCACAGTGACCCCACACCAAAAGCATCTCCCATCCGAACACATCTTCTGAGAGTCAGACTGGTTCTTCCCTGCTCCTGTTCAAGCCCCTTCTCTTCCATGGAATACCATACCAAGTTCAACAATATCAAATTGCAGGTACAGGGGCTGGAGCAACCTGGCAAGAGACAATCTTTGTGGCTGCCACAGGCCACAGTTGATCTCTGATGGGGAAAAGGGCCTACCCAGCAAATCAGAAAATGATGACTATATGCTCAAAACACGGGGAGGGTGTTTTGGGGAGAGTAATGGCAAAGAGAAATGGACTGAGATTAAGAGAAAGAATATGTCCGTGCAAAAAAAGGGTCCCTGAAAATGTACCAGAAGTATCTAGTAAAATAAAAACAAGATCTTAACAGGTGACTGACAGAGAGGAGGACCCTTAAAAGTTAACATTATCAGTAGAAATGCTGAGAAGAGCAGGAGCTGACTGTGTTAAAATTGATTCTGCAGTGAAGCTAATGACATCTGCTAGGCAAGTTATGTGCTTAAGTCTGCAAGGCCGTGACTCCCAATACAGGAGCCCGAGCAAAAACTTTGACTTTTTAAACTGGGATATTCCCAAAGCTCTCCCTGGATATGATTTGTTACCAAATCAAAGCCAATCTTGTATAGACAAAGCACTTGCCACATCCCAGATGCCCCTATAGCTGTGGTGTTTGCTGACCATTAGTTAACATAGGTACTGACACACGTCTGTACACACCTTTCCAACAGCAGATTAGCCCTCATTTTCCCCTCAGAAGCACAAATGATGTGTTTAAACAGGAGTCAGTGTTCAGCATAGGTAAGAGTTCTATTTGCTGTAACTCCCAAGAATGACTAGTGGTGGGTGTAAGTAGCCTAGGGCTTGTGCTTGAGCTTCCTCTCTGATGTAGATCTAAATTGTTCCTTTTGCGGAACTGCCCGAAGCTCAAAGTTGTGCCAAGCTAACAGAATATGAGCTCTAGTAACATCCCTGGCTTTCAAGGCCAGTTTTACTATAATGTTCAGCAGGTTAAACAGTACTGAGAAAACTACAGGAACAGCATCAGCAACACGGAATATGAAAGAAGTTAGCTTTTTGGTGAAGAACCCTTTTAGATGAACAAAACTCATAATCCGGAAAAGCAGTTTGTATGTAAAGCTTCTTCACATGTACTATTGAAGTAACCATAATTACCCTTTTTGGATCAAAATTGTCTTTCACAGAGAAAGACTCCACTGCACAGGTCTGAGCTAGGCTATATTCAACAGTGTAGAAGACCGAGGCCAGGAAAACATACTGTGCGTATTTCATTCTGCAAGACAAAAGCAAACACGGGGGTTTATTTCATGCAGTAGATGGAGGTAGATAGTGCTACAGATGCATTTCCATCATTTAAGACTAGTTTTTTTCCATACTACTATCCATTGATACTGACAACCAGCTCTTCCATTGATACTGAGTCATTGTGGTACCTAAATTCAGCCAAAACTGAACATCAATGGTAATTACTTTGGAGGAGTATTTTGCTTGCCAGAAGTGGTAATGCAATTAATTGTATTTTTGTATTATAAATCAAGCCAGACTATGGATAAGGTCAGTAAGATTTGGTAAAAAATTGAAATGTTTTGAATTTTGTTTTCGCAGCAAGAAAAATGTTCTGATGAGCTCTGGTAAAGCACTGTACATAGTAAAGATGTTGTTTCTAATTATTTCACAGTGAGTGTCCACTTTGCTTTCAAGCCAGCAAAGCCATGTTCTTTATCTCCAGTTCTGCTCACCAAAACAGGCCTTTCCTTGGTGCCTACTCTAATGGCATAACACACCTTGGTATTGGCTGCCCTCTGACCATTCCTTCCACAAGCATGATGAATAATATTAATTTTCTAGAGGCTTGTTCTGTCATTGCACCACAACCACTAGGTGCTCATGGCTATTTTTCTCCTGGGGTATCCCACCTCATCCATATGCCAGCATATTTGTTTCTCAGACTTCAGGAAGAGAGAACCTTCATTACACATTCTTGCAGAGTATTTGACACTGAACACCTGTCCAGGTGCCAAGATAAAACAGTTATCTAACACTTGTCAGCACCATTCAAGCTGAGCTACCAACCCAGAGCCCAAACACCCATGCAGCTACACTAGGCTGTTCCTAGCTGCTGCCATGCAAGCTGCATTTCCCTGCTGCAAGATATGCCGGTCTCATCCACCTCTGCTGAAGAGAGACCTACCTGCTGAGTGGAGATGTTGGAGATCCTTGAGACTACTCTGCTTCAGTCTTTGGACTGCAGGTAGCAGGAGGGTTTTGTGTCAATTGCCCTCCAGCTCCCTTTAAATAAGGAATCTACAAAGTCACTAATTGGTTAATTTTGCTCGTGTGCCTGAATAAAACACTTAATCTTGGATAATCCATTATGTAAAAACCAACTGTAATCCTCACATTGGTGGGTCTGACTGTTATACTAATACAAACACAGCTTTTACATAATGGAAAAAGCTGCCCAGAAAGCTAATAAATCTGATGATTTGATTGTGCCACTGCTTTGTCTTGTTGAAGTCTTTCTGCCTCTAACACATGTTAGGAGAATAAGAACAGAGCATTAATTAGAGAAACACTTGGGCTATACACACGCATCTGCACAGGCACGTGTTTTGACAACTTGCATGGAGCAGGTACATAATTAGCTTTTCTCATACCTGCATCATCAAATTAAGGTGATCCTTTCAAGAGTAGGAAGACATTATGCATTACCTACATGGGGGAGGGGACAAAAAAGTGCGAAAGTGCAGTTTAGCCTTCATGTTCATATCAGAATCTTGAGAGTCCTCAGTTCTCCTGTGCAGTGAAACATTTTTATGTAAATTCTTCCTAGCTAATTTTGTCAACATTTCCAGTTACAGAAATACTACAGCTCTCTCCTTCCCAAAATGTTCCTTCTAGTAGCCTCTCATGGGAATACAATACATCAGAAAAAGACAAGATGGCAGAGATTACTAGAAGAGTACTTTTGACAGCAAACCATGCCTACCATTCTTAAGTGCCCACATAATTTCTTTAACTGCAAAGGTTGCTCCTGAACTCTTTCTCCCAGACTCACCTGGAAGATCTAAGACTTCAGACATTCAAGTAGGAGTTGATGGTACTAGCAGCTATTCCTCACACTGGGCGCGAAGTGCTGAGGAGCCTTGGACATAACCACCAGGGACAACCCTATAATTCCTATGGAGTCAGCCCAGGAAGTCCTGAAGCTTTTGATTCTGATCCAACAGTCTGGACTTCTAGAGTGAGGCCAAAGCCTTCTGGATGTTTTGGGTTTGCTCCAGTAACCACTTACTGCCTCTTGCCCAGGACTCCTTGAACAGAAGTTCACAACTTTGCCCTGCAGCTTATGTGAACTCTGTTGCTTTCCAGGCAGCTTGTCTAGGGCTGCCCATTGCCTGGAAAAAGCTGTCCCTTGCTTGCTGCCAGGGGCAACTTTGATTTGGCCTCTGTGCAGCTTCCATTTACACTTCAGAGGGAGGCAGTGGTACTTTGCACGCAGAGCAGTGACTGAACCTATCCTGTTCGTGCCATCTACATGTCCTCAGAGGCAGCCTGGGCAAGCCCACACAGAAATGAGCTCATGGCAACTGGGACTGCTTGGCCACTTAAAGAGTCGCATAAAAAGTAACTTAAACTGCACTTCAGGTCTAGATGCCCGTTAGGTTTTAAAGGGACTGACACTGAATATAAAATACACTCCTTCACCCTGACACGGGGATTTGACAGAGAACAAACTGCAGTGTTTTCTGTAAATTAGGAGGCTTCCAAACACTTATCACTTCATCTGTTTCCAACAAAAGAGATTAGTTTATGTCCATGTGAGACATAGGTGACACTTGAAGCCATGCTTAGATGAACCACTTAATCCTCTGGAGATTAGACACATGCTAATAATAGCTAATCACAGCACAAGATTTTGGTTGGTGAGCATAACATCTGTCACTACATTACTTGCTGTTTAGAGCAAGAAGAAAACAAAATTAAATTTACCTTCATTTTTGCAGTATTATGGCCATTTGTACTGGGCATAGGGGAAAAAAAAAGGAGGAATCAAAGCATTGGAACATATTCCTGGGTTTGTTGAATTTGATGTAACATGAAACAGATTTTATAAAACAAAGATGTGTTTGGCTGTCAAAGAAGATACCCAAGAGCCTGTTCCAGACTTGCTCACCAAAACCAGCTGGTTTTTAGTAGAAGAGATGGCCTGACTGTTCAATGTACTGAACTCAGCACAAGGGTAACTTTTAATGGTAGTTTTAATGACATGCAGCAAAACAGGTATGCAAATGAGATGATTAATCTTATCTTTTTCCCTATCCTGTGAAATACATCACCAGCAGTTTCAGATTTCCTGCACCTAGCAGATCCTCCTTTTCCCTTATTATTGGAATAAGCATTGGGTAAACTGCTCTGGGAATTGCTGCAATTGCACCGCAATCTCAGATTTAGTAATTTGTGCTGCTAGCTCAGCAGCCGATGTCACAGGATGAGAGCTCTGAATATGCTTCTGCATCGGGTGCTAAGTTCCCTGCTGTCCAGCAGGTGATCAAATTGTGGGTTTGTTTGCCAAGGCACTGGAGAACAGCAGGTGCGTTCTGAGTTGCCCCTGACAGCTTCTGCAGTGGTTATTGCACCATGACCTGTGGACACTTCATCCTCCCATTTTCCATCTAATTCGTGCTGCTGATGCCGGGCTTTTTTTCAGGGGTGTCACACGGCAGTGCCTGCATTGCTGAGAACACACATCCCAGTCCCAGGTTTGCCAAGGGCTGAGAGGGCAGTGATAGTCTGCTCCACTCCGTCACTGGGGCAGGACACAGGAGAAATAAGGCTTCCCCACAGTGGGACACTACATTAAGGCTGCGGACACAGAGGTTTTCAGTTTCTGTGACTTCCGCTCAGAAATGTGGACCTTTTCTAAGGAAGTGAGTGGTGCAATAAAGGTGAAGAGGAAATTGTTTGAAGTTTGTTCTTCTATGGTTCAAGGGTAAGATTCGTGGGTGTGTTATATAATTAGGTTAAAAAGGCATCATAAATCACTGCCTTAGGACCTTCAAGTCAATATTCAAATACCTCACTGTTTTAAATGACAGGAATTGATGTACATGTTTCCCTTCTGGAAAATGATAGTGTAATTCTTGCTGAATGTATTGACTGACAATTGGCAGAGCAGGGCCTCACATGCTCCTGTGCACACAACACATCTCAGAAAAAGGCACACACTTTTCACCCTGGTTTTAAGTGAAACAGGGGGGCTGCTCAAAACAAGAGAAGTCAAGAAGCCTCAGCTTCTCTGTCGTGATGGGCAGTCAGCCTGGAGGGAATGGTTTTTCAGAGCCTTGACAAGAGCCTGCCAGAAAAATTAAGTTCCAGCCTCTCTTCCAAACCCTTCCATATCTTGCTGCCTTGGTAGAACAGGGTGAATGCAGAGCTGGCTAAAATCTCTCCTTCAGCGGGATTTGACCACACAGTGATCTGCTGGCCAAAGAAGCAATTTAAGGTTTTGTGCCATCTGCTGGTTTCTGCACAACTGTGCAGATGGTGGTTGCAGCTTGATCAGTGAGCTGCTGGATTTCCTCCCGAGCCGTGGCAGTTTCCCAAATGGCCTGCTGCTAATCTCTACCAAAAGACAACTCAGGCCTAAGGCAACCTCATGAAAAAGAGTCTATTTGGGGCCCTCAGATAAAATTATGAACTTTTTGTTCGTAATTTTCTAGTACTTACTGTGAGGCATACTGTTGACATATCTCTATACCTATCTAATATTTACTACTGCTGACCTGATCCATTTCCAGACATTGGCAGGTTTATTCACTTTAATTGCAGCATTTGTTTAAAGATACAACGTTTGCCTTTTTCATGCCCAGCTGCCAGGTCCTGGAGGGCAAAGACCCACTTTTTCAGCCCAAGAAGACTGGAGAGCTTGCCATTTATTTCATCGTGGACAAGGAGGGAGGTGTGGTCGTCACAAGGAGGCATCTGCAAAGAGGAAAGGAGCTCAGTTCTCTAGAGATAAGGTCGTTACACTTGAAAAGATCTCTGATATACCTCTATGGCCTGATCCTATTCTTCTCTTGGGGGAAGGCAAGGGGAAGGCAAGAGGAAGGAGACTGTTTCCTTCAGGCAGAACTAGCCCCTCCCACATTTCAAAATGAGCTAACAGACCCGAGTTAATTTAATTCCTGCTGTTATTCCCAGGACGCCTTCCAAAAAGAAGGAGGAACAGAGGTCATGTGAATATCCCTGAAGGTATAAACCATGCATGTAGTATTCTCTTTCCTTTTCAGTTCCTGCAACAGAAACAGTTTAACACAAAAAAAATGCAGGAATAAATCTGTAGGCTCTAACTGGTTGCAAAGCATGATGTAACAAGAGACCATGTGTCCACATGTTTCAGACAGTAAATTCTGCCTCCAGATTATTGCATCAGATTACTCCAGTGAGATATATACAGCTCCTTTCGTAGCACGCATCTCAAGGTGCATTACAGAAGTGATACTCCTGGCACAGAGCTTGAGTAGTTATGGGTAAACCAGGATGTCCATGCCAGCCCTGATGATGGATTTAAAAGCTAAAACCAGAAGCACAAATTACAAAAGCCAAGGAAATCTGTATGGGCACGCAGTCAAAAGCCATTGGCCGGGCGCCTGGCCTTAGTGGGTGTTAGAGGACACAGTTTCCTTGTGCAACAGAAGGTGCAAGGAGGGAAGGTTTAGGTCAGAGCACCTTTGGGCACTCCAAAGGGAGGGTAGCTGTGAACACAAGGCTGATTAGTGAGGCACAGAGCAAAGAGAATAAGCAAAGGCTTTCACATACAACTGCACTTCGGATTTCTATATCTGCTTCTTCTGCAGGAGAAATGGATGGAAATATGGAGCAAGGGGAAAGAGAGGAGTCCTCTAAACTGTCAAAAATGATAGAATGACTTTTTAAATGGAGGATTTGCTTGCTTTATGTTTTCAGCAGCTGATCTTTAAAGCTGAAAGACCTCAGAGAGCCTAAGCCTTCCATGGACATGTTTTCACCATGGCACACTTCTCATTTCTCATTTCACCATGGCACATTTCTACACACAAAAATTATTTACTTTACAGACAAGCCCAGAAGTTCCAGTCAAATCTCAGAGTCCCACAGTGTTACCACCTCTGTAAATTTACAACTGGAGTACTCAGCCTGAAGAACAAGCTTACATCTGCTTCAGACAGTGTGATGGTGTTCACAGGGGTTCCAGGAAGAGAGAAGAGATGAGAATGTTGACTCCATGTTTCAGAAGGCTTGATTTATTATTTTATGATATATTAAAACTATACTAAAAGAATAGAAGGAAGGATTTCATCAGAAGGGTAGCTAAGAATAGAAAAGGAACAAAGGCTTTTGACTGACTGAGACAGTCTGGACAGCTGGGCTGTGATCGGCCATTAATTAGAAACAACCGCATGAGACCAATCACAGATCCACCTGTTGCATTCCACAGCAGCAGATAATCATTGTTTACATTTTGTTCCTGAGGCCTCTCAGCTTCTCAGGAGAAAAAAGCCTAAGGAAAGGATTTTTCATAAAACATGTCTGTGACAAGACAGAGCAACAAACTGGAAACACTGAAAATTTCAGAGCTGCCTCAAAGAGAGAGGCCCATTAAAAATACCACCACAGCAGCCGCCTCTGCCGTAGGAACTGGACACTAAGCATCCCTCTGCTGACAAGAAGAGAAGGAAGAGGGGGCAGGCCACAGTGTGGCCCAATATCACCAAAACCTCTGCAGGACTCCCTGCAATCCCGTGCCTGGAGGCCTAGCATGGGGAGTCATGGCTGCTCCTGTGAGGACCAGTGAAACTCCTGTAGGACCATTCCTGCTGCTGGTCACTGGAATGTGAGCACTTGCTTCCTCTCTGCTGCAGCCTTGCGCCTGCCAGTGCTGAAAACCTCTTTATACTGTTCTGATGGTGCATGGATATTACACAGACACTTCCAGCTTCTTCTTGTGATTTTTTTGATTCGAATTCTTCTCACCATGGTGGCTATGCTTGTTCCCACCTTTCTGGTTTCACAGCTTTTTATAGACTCAGTAGCTCTTTTTAATTCCTCATTACTTGCTCTTCCATTACTCTTGAAGTTAGAGTAATTTTCTGCACTTCCTTCCTTTTCTCCTGACCATCCTGCTGTCTGTCTTTTCCCCCCCATTGTGGCCCTGTTTCCCACAAATAATTTCTCTCTTCTGTCATGCTTCTTCTTGTTCTGCAAACTTCTGCAAATCTTTCCTTAGAGTGTCTTCTCTTTTTTTCATTGCTTCCTCATGAGACTGCATAAGCAAACTTACTTCTGGGTACATCTGAGCACATATTTTGTGTCATTAGTGTTCCTTCTGAGAGTTTTCCTATGTCCTACACCACTGTGCTTTCCTTAATTCCATGCCCAGATCATTTTGGGAAGAAACTTAAGAAGGAAGTATTTTGTGCACATGGCTTAGTTTGAGAAGGGTTTAAAGATGATTTTAGTCCTTCATCTTCATAGTACATTTGATGAATGAAGTAATCTTCTTATTCAAGGTCCAGCGATTTGTGCTAAGAGCTTTGGATACAATCTGTCAATTGAAACACAATAAACTCATGTACACTTAGGGCAGAAATTGCCACTGCTACGGTATTGTTATATTTTTTAACAGAGCCACCTCTCCATCAAATTAAGAATGAGATAATCTGTGCATATTTACAACATATAGAAGGAGGAGGAAGTCATGAAGGCACATCCAGGCTGTGGTGACTTACAGGCTGAGTAACATTTCCAGTCTTCTAGCAGAGATACATTTCCTCATAAATATCTCTCAGAATAGTAACAATCAGACTTGACAAACACCAAACTGACCTGTGTGCTCTCATGTCCCTTCTACAAGAACCTCCAGATGGAAATCCCTAATTCCTGCAATCCACCAATATAATACAAAAAAATTGTATGCTACTCCTAAGATTATTCTCCAAAGGAATTAATAAATTGAGGCTGATGTTCCTTTGTCATGACAAGGTGGAGTCAACATTATTGCAAACATTTCATGCTCTGGCTACAACTCAGCTATCCACTGTCCTGCAAGCAAGGAAATACAGCTCTAGCATAACCAGCTACTGCTGAGCTGCATTTTCTGCAGAGCTAGGGTGTGCTGCTGTGCTCCTGTGTGTGATAGTCAGATTGCACTACAACAAACACATCTCAAGCTGTGCTCATGCATGTGCCCCAGCTGACACTTGTTCCCATGGCTGCCAACCTGCACCTCTGGTGGGCTCCAAGCAGCTCCAGGGGCAGGACTTGGTGCCTGCCCAGGCTGGAGGAGGTTCCTGTGATGAAGAGTGGCCCTAATCTCTGCACCCCCAGCCTGGTCCCATCCCCAGCCTGGTGCCATCCCCATGTCCCAGGTACACTCTGTCCCAGTCTGGCCCCAACCAGCTTGACCATGTGTGTGGACAGGGAAGCTGAGGCAGTAACCCACCCACTGGTGGCTGCACTGCTGGGACCACAGACCAGGACTGGGGCCCAGCAGAGTCTGGGGTGAGATCCCAGATGGCAATGTTGGGCTGTTGTGGCATCTAAAGGTCCCTGGAGAGCCACAGGGGGGAAGGACAGGGGGAGGATGATGAGCAAGAGCCATAAGGTTTTGCATGCCAGTCTTCCATGTGACAAGTGACAATCCATGTGCACCTGAAGGAGGGGGTCAGACTTTGGGGGACAGAAGAAGACCCTGGCCCAGGAGAGGCAAGGGAAATGGCTCTGATCCTCACTGGGCTCCCATGGCTGCAGGCAGGAAAGCTTATTCTTATATAGAAGCAGGTGGCATGAGAATATTATGTGGTAAATCAGATAAGCTGCAATCTCGTTATGCCAACAGATGAGTGAGTCAGAAAGGTTTGAGTATAGCTGTCAATAGAGCATCCTGTAAGGATAATGTCTAATCAAATTAGATTAGACACTTGCAGCTCCCATCCCCACAGCTCCTTGTTTAGGGGGAAAAACACTGTTCCCATGTAGAAGGAACACAAAGCATCTTAGCAGCCTGAGCACCCTCAGCGCGTCCCATCCCTCTTTTTGTTTCCATGCAGTGTTTGCCCCCACTGCTTTGGACACAGTCCCATAAATGGCCCTAACCTTGCTGCTTTTCCTGGGCAGTATGTTTTGCAGCACATCAGCCAGATGATTTTACTCCACAAATTTTCAGTAGTTTTCATGCTAGGGAGAGACTGTCATATGAGTTGTTGGGAGGGGAGGAATTTTAGTCCCAGAAACTCCACCTTGTTTTCCCAGCTACCAGGCAAACCTTTGTGACAGCTTAAATACTTGAGATTTCTAACTGGAACACCCTTTCAATGACATCTACCAATATGTGACATAGCAGGGGTCTTATGCCAATTCTGCAATTTGTGTTTAAAGCTATTGAAAAAAAGTCTGTGCAAACACACGTGTTCAGATGTTGTTATGCTGTGTGACAGCCTAGTGCAGGTTTCCTAAAATAGCAGCCTCATCCTCCTCCAAAATCCTCCATTGTCTGCTTAAGGCTATTCAAAGAACATTATCCTATTGCAAGCTTAGACTGTATCTACTTCAGTTATCATTGTTATGCCAGCAATGGCTGTCATGGTGTTCCTTGAATATCCCTAAAAGCCTAGGGAACACTTACACCTCTCTGAGTAATGCTTTTAATTCTGAGTACATGAGCCCACCAAAGGGTTGTCCTGGCTCCATTTGCAAAGTTGCTGGCTCCAATTGCAAAGTTCATTTAGATTTCCACCTGCCATTCCTCCATGGTTTCAATTGCACAGCAATTACATGGCCCTAGTTTGCCTCAAGAAGTACTGCCTCAGTTTCTCCAACTCTGCAGCTATGAACACCAGTATGTTAGGACCTTCATTCTTCCTCCTTGTTAAGAGGAATTTTCTTGCTAAATTTCAAACCCTGGGTGCAGAAGCAGGAAATTATCTTGGATCTTTCATATTTGGAGCCCAGACTATCACTGTTGGACACTGTTTTTCTTATGAATGATTTGAAACAAAAGCACTTATCTTGAACTGAACGTAAACTTTCATACCAAATGAAGTATGAATATCTGGAAGGTTTGGATCCAAAAGAGTGCCAATTTTGATTCAATATGAATAGTTCATGCTTTTGCAATTTTTCAGCTCCCAAATCACAGCCGAAAAGCACGTACAACAATTTTCATAACCCTTAGTGCATCCACAAAACCCTTTTTTTTTTTTTTGTCAGGAAAACACCCCATATTACCAAGCCCAAAGGACCTTCTGTTCAGACACAGGCCATCCTGAGTACATCCTCTTACTGCATAGCTCTGTCCTGTGATACCCACTTCATATCATCCTTGGACATTTGATCATTCCTATGATTCCTGGACTTCTAATAATTTCTGAGAAAGGAGACTATGAGCTCCCAGGAGACTTTCTCTCCTTTGACAAATTTGACCTGGCACAAGGAGGATCAAACTGATCATAAAAACTGTCAGGCAACAGTATGCTGGACTTTAAGAAGAGCTAAACTTCACTTCAGACTTTCGTCAAAGACCTGGTGAGAGGAAACTTCATTTCTTTGGGATCCAAAATACGTTAGTCCCCTTGAAAGATATTAAATTGGTTTTACTTTAACCTTTTTTCCTCCCTGCCACCGTGGGATGAAACAAGGCTTGTATTTTACCAAGTATTGGAAGGGCCCAGATTGCTACTGGAGGAGAGACACTGAAAGGCAGAAGGCAGCCTCCAGCTTTCCTTTGTTAGTCATAAATAAAATTACTCCCAAATGGGAGGTTTACACAGCTGCAAATGAGTTCTTTTACTGGTGTACAAGCAATGGTTTCCTTACATATAACTGGCCTGACAGGCCATGGGCAGGAAGGCTGGACCCACAGAAAAATATGTTTCCCTCCAGCTCTAAGAAGTTGTTTGTCTATATCAGTTCCAGCTGGCTGGCCTGCATCTCTTCTGACTAGAAATGCTTCCTGGGAAAAAGGATGATACTCCTATTTCTAAGGGTATCTTGCACAAGGTGAGAGCAATCTCTTCCAACTGTTTTGGAAGGCTGTTCTCTGCAGGTCTAAAATCTACTGTCCTATAAGACTGTGGAGAACCGACTGTTCCTTTTTCCTTAGCTGTAGCCTTTTATACAGTTGGGGACTGTTTTGTTAGAAAAGAGATGACTCAAAAATAGACATGAGAAACCTGTCTTTCCTCAAAGGTCGCATTTTCCCAGTGTATTTCAGGTGAGACATCTGTTAGAACAACATGGCATAATCTGTTATGCAAGAGAGGGCTCATCCTAATGGATGTACACCTCCTTCTGCCTGGAAGTATTGACACATTGTGCAGCCTTTGTTAAGCTGAGGTAGTGGCTCATCCCCAGGAACTCACCAGGTGTCTTCTCTCCATGTAAGTAGGACTTTCCGTGCCTCCTTGCTGAATTCTAGTCCTCTCATCCTGAATACAAATGTCTTTAGTTTTAAGATGGTGTTCAAACACATTTACAGACACCTGACCATGGCTTACTCATTGGCTTAATATTTTTACACCTATCAGTGGAAATACTGATGTGTTCTACATCTGTTGAAGCCTGCCCAGAGAATCCTCCTCAAGAAATTATACATTTCATTAGTGAGCTTCTAAAACAAACTATTTGTCTTTCAGATTCATTTGCCACCACTTTCTCACTGTCTTGTCTAAGCCCTCACTGTAAGACACAAAATATCTATTATGTTATTTCCTCATCAGTGAAGAGTTGTGACAGCCATTACTTTCCTTCTGTCCAGACACTCCTGACTCAGCCACAGACGAAACTATGTTGTATGACACAGTTTGCTCTTGATAAAGTCACACTGGCTGTTATTTGTCTCCTCTAGTTATGTAGATAAACAGGTTTGGTTTTGTGTTTTCTTAGAAACCAAACTTTCAAAACTATTTATTGTAGAATTATCCAGTTCTTTATTTTTTCCTATTTTGCTGAAAGCATCATTGCATCTACTTTTCCCCAGACTTTCAAAACCTCAGAAGATCCTCCATTAGTTGTCAGAAAAAGTCATCAAGAGTTTAGAGGTTACTTAACACAACCCTCTAAAAACTCCATTTCTTCAGTACTTTTCTTGATAGTCTTGCTTTTCCTTATATGATAAAACAGAAAATATTCATTGCTTTTTGTGTTCTTAAATTTAACCTCGTGTTTGATCTTGAGTTTTCTGACTTTTTATTTTTACTTGTTCATGGTATTTTTATACACATCTTCAATAATTTCACCACACTTACACATTTTCTGCCTGTTTTTCTCTTGTTTAAGATTAACAGGAAGACATAATTTACAAAATGGCCTGTTTTTTCCAGTTTGAAACTTTCATTTCATGGTCTCATTCACCTGAGCTGTCTTCCACCTTCATTTCTCTGCTAGTTCTTGCTGTTGTCTCAATTCACAATCAAAGAAAATTGCCTCTTGCTCTTTCTGCAACTCTTTGTACACAGAAAACTGCTGCAACATGTGAAACCTTGCTGAGCTGGCTGCAACCTGTTGCCCTGTTGCTTGGTGGCAACAGGGAATTTTAGCTTCCGTCCATGCTAAAATTCCCTGTTGCCACCAAGCCCTGTGCTTGGGACAGTCCTGCCTGTCCCAAAAAGGCTCCATGCACCCCATGCTGGAAGCCTGGAGCAGCCCCCCACCATGCCAGATCTGAGCAGGTCCTTGTTCCTCTGCTAGAACATTGCTGTGGAAGGCAGTGTGGCACACATCACCTCCTCCAAGCCTTTTTGAGCAGTAATTCTATTCTAATATCCTGGCTGAGAATTACCACAACAAGCCACCTTCCCCCCAGGCAGGATTGGACCACTCCTGGGAGAAGGGACAATATTCACAGACACAGGCAGCCTGGGCCCTTAGACCCTCACTCCTTGAGCAGGTGAGGGTTGCTTATTTTCCAGCAATGTAGTAGATGGGATTCACCCATGTTCTCCAGTAATGAAACCTCCTGTGTGTTGTTGAATTCTTCTGAAGCAGCGTTTTGCCTCTCAGCATCACACTGACCCAAACCTGATGTTTGCAGTGCTGTGGCTTCATTGATGTGAAAAAACTTCTTCTCCTCACAGCCATAATTCTCCCCCTTTCTCCACGGGTAGTAATGAGGGAAATTTTTCTACCTTCCCAGATTGCTTGGTGTTTGGTTTTCATTTTGTCTGCAGGGCTTCCCACATTTCCTCAGAATGCCTCAATTCAGCAACCCCAAACAGAAGTTCGTCATGTTCCTTCTTACATGGATGCCACTAAGAAGCAAGTTTCCTGTCGTGGCTCTTACTAGCTAGAAGCAAAGACCATAGACATTGCCAGTTCAGTACAAACCCTGGACTAAACCATTCAGGATTGGTGCTTCCCTTAGAGAACAACCTTACAGGAGCTGCTATAGAGCTAGGCAATAGTAGAAAGAGTCCTAAAAATGCAGTGTTACTTTACTATTTTTATTTTGGCCACTGACTTTTGTAAAGAATGCACTTCCTACTATTGCTGGGAGCTGGGAGAGCAGAAATAATAAGATGGTCACCTTGTTAGCCAAGGATTAGGCCCAAGCAGTATATATTTAATTAGACTTTAAAGAGCTTATTTCAATGTTAGGAGATACACTCCTTCCCTTTGCTGCTGCCTCAACGGAATTGTTTCAGTAAGTCTTCTGTTTATCAAGAGACAGGAGAGTGTTTTCAGACATTGTGAGCACTCAGTTTTTGTTTGCAGTTAGATTAAGAAGAGGAAAGTTGACCCAAAGCTCTTGAAGAGCTCATCTAATCTCTTTGGTTGAGAAGATCTGTCCTCCCACAGACTCACCTTCAGCATTATAAAGGAATACATCTTCCTGATGACAAGCTCTCTTTGCAAGGATACCTCAAACTTGGTTTATCCAGAAGCAGCATCTTCAGTTACAAAATTTTAAGAGACACATGAGAAATTAGAGTGCTGCTTGCACATCTTTGGACTACCACCTACCCACAAGGTCGAGGGCATCCACAATGAGCATTAGTGAAGACGACGTGGAGAAGTTTCTTGATGGCAACCCTGCTTTTGCCAAGCAGTATTTTGAGAAGAAACTAAAAACGGAGTCCTGGGATAACAATGAGAGTGAAATACTTTTTGAGTTGATTCAAGACATGCAAGAAAGCATCAACATGGAGAAAGTGGTTTTCAAGACCCTGAGAAGAATCAGGTCCCTTATTCACGCTGACCGCTGTAGTCTCTTCATGTACAGGCAGAGAAATGGCACTCCTGAACTGGCAACAAGGCTTTTCAACATCCAGGAGGGAAGTACTCTGGAGGAATGCCTGGTGGCCCCAGACTGCGAGATTGTCTATCCACTGGACATAGGCATTGTGGGCCACGTTGCTCAGACCAAGAAAACCATGAACATCAAGGATGTCCATGAGGTATGCTTGATTTATTTGTTATCTGGGTAGAAGAGAGGCTCACAGGGGTCAAGAGGCAGTGGCACACAGTGGCACACCACAGAGCTTGGTGAAAGCCCTTGTGGTGTACCTGGAAATAAGTAACAAGTCTGAAAGTCCCTTCCAATTTCATTTATGGGGTGAGGTGAAACTAAGCATATTGATTACACTAGGTATGAATGCTTGCAAACAGTGCACTGCTACACCTTGCCTGGCTAACTAAAAAAAAAAAAAAATCACATTTGTCCAGCAGAGGAGAGTGAAGTTGTCAAGTTGTCAGATCTGAAATGAATGCACACAGAATTTTCCATGCAATTTTATATTCTATGAGTAAATGGCAGAGACAGAAATTCTTTACAGTGAATCCAAAGAGGGTTTTCCATGACAAAAGAACTTGGAAAATATGTGCTGTGATGAAGGTTTAGCTAAGGGCATTTAGAGGCACCACTAGCAAACAGATGGAGTGGACCCCAGAGCCGTTAACTGCAAGCTGTGTACGGGTGATCTTCATCAGAAGCAGCAAGAGACAATCTTAGACTAAAAAAACTCTTCCAGCAAAAATTGCAATCTGCAATATCAGGAAGGACCTGAGGGATTTTAATGTTTTGTGTTTACGCTTTCATGACAGTATTTATTCCCCATACTTCTGGTTCAATCATGTGAACCTGGATGGCAGGAATAACAATCTGCTTGTTCTAATCATAGGTATAAAACTAAAATCCACGTGACCCAAATATGGCATTTGGGATTACTCCATCTATTGTTTGCTAGTTACAAAGAGACCATCTGTTTATTCATTCATTTGTTGCTCAGTGTAGGCATATCTCAATCCTTCAGCAAATCTTTGTCTTCTACAGAACACGCTGAAACACTGTTTTTGTTCTGCAGCCTGGGTTCTTTTTTGATGGACATATTGTTGGTGTTGGGAGAAGCATCAGAATGTGATTAAATCTTAAAGTTTTTTAATTTCTGACGTTTCTCCAAATACGGGGGAGGATTTCAGATCTGTGAGCCAAATGCTCTGCTCCAATTCTGGTGCTTTTAGACATTGTCATAATATGATTCCTTTGAAGAAGATCCAGAGGCTAAATGCTTGGTCTAGCCCATTTGGCAGAAAAGGCCAACAATGGGGAATGTATGGGGAGAAGATTCATCAGGGAGTGATCGTTTTTTCTGGTGCAACCTTCTGAATATGATCAGAGTTGTGTGGCTTTTTCTAACCTAAATAGAATGACTTATAGATGACAATTTATTCACCTGAGCTGGGAGAATATCTTTGGTAGCAAGACCATCCCTGCACTCCCCCATGGCAGGTGATGATGGTATCAATAAGGCCCTGTAGGTGAAGTGATTGGCCAACTGCTTGCCCTGGACTACTCTTTCTCCACTTTTTAAGAGAAACTAGGGGTAGATGCTGCAGTCTGACAACAAGCTTCATGGTAAAAGTAGAAGAAAAATGAGAGTGTGTGAACTTGCCATTGAGTGCACTGGTTTATACCCTGTTGCTATGCAGTGCTACCTGGCTCTACCCACTCCGCAGTGCTAGCAAGAAGTCAGAGGAATGGATGGAGGAGGCACCATGAAGAATGCCATTGATCTGAGAATAACCAGTGGAGTTGACCTTGTCCTGAGAGAGTTTGACATGTTAAAGCTTATGATTGGCAAGATCTTCACAGAAAGTTAAACGTGCACGTGTTGCAGTTAAAAGCCACATCCTCTGCTCTTGATATTAGCTTTATTATCTGTACGTGGTCCAGTTTTCTGCTAACTCATTCCTTTTCCTCAGTAATTTTTAAGCAAAACTTTCTTTAGGCAGCTTACTTTAAGGGGTTGTGCTTGGACTTGGTTTCAAGACACGTTGTGAAAAATGTTTATTTGTAAATTGTCTATTAAACAGTGTGCCCAGTTCAGCCCATTTGTTGATGAGCTCACCGACTACACCACAAAAAACATCCTTGCGACACCCATCTTGAATGGCAAAGACTTGGTTGCTGTCATTGTGGCTATAAATAAGCTGAATGGCCCACACTTCACCAGCTCTGATGAAACAGTAAGTGGTCAGTAGCTGAATTCCTATCAAAAAGCTTTATTTTTGTTGTGTGATAGAAATCCTTTTATCCTAGTGATGCCTGCTTTAGTGAAGATCCACTGGTGTGAGTTTCCCTTAAGGGCACTCACACACTCATAGAAGAGGCTTATATTGAGAATGTTTATCTCAGATCTTTCAGGGAAGGTACAGTGGGATAAGTCTCATGTCATGGCAGTGCAAAGCAAAGCATTTATCCTTGGAAATTACCCTGATGCTTGTAAAGCAGTGTTATGAAATACAGTACACATGAAGTTGCTACTGCGTTCAATTCAATCCCACAATTTGCCTTTTCAGCTTTTTCTGAAGTATCTGAATTTTGCATCCTTGAACTTGAAAATTTATCACTTGAGTTATCTTCACAACTGTGAGACTCGAAGAGGCCAGGTAAGAGTGAAAATGCAGTTTGGCTATCTCAAAATCAAATTAAATAATTCTTCTGATTTAAAGGGTGAATCTGATTTTCTTCAGAGATTTGTCCCTGAACAGCAGAAATAAAGAGATGCCCTCAACTGCTTTCAGATACTGCTTCTTTCCCAGAGTCCTTCATTATTCTCTCTTCTGCTATTGGCAAAACTGCAGGACCTCAGGCAGTGGCACCACTTTCAGCAGGACTGACCTCAAGGTGTTTTGCTTATTTCAGGCTGTGAAGCACTCTTGGATCATTTCAGACAGCAGCATCAAGACACTTTCTGAAACACTTAAGAATGTGGTATTTTTCCCTCCATCTGCTCATTATAAGTGCCACTGAATTTCCTCTTAGAGCCAGTAAAATTGTTGTCATATGCATGTTGTATTGGCCTCCATCAGTAGAAAAGAGCATATGTTAGTGGTTTAGTATATTCTGGACTGAAATTCTGTCACCATACTTTCTTATTAGTTGGGTTGCAGTAGGACTGTCAGATTTATTATTGGCATGGATGTGAATCCTTGCAATCACTTTCTGCAGCAGGCAGTAGATGTCACTCAGGAGGACGTGGAATTGCATCTGTGCTTCATGGCAGCCACGCTCTATTCTCCAATGGGATTGCCATGGGGAGAGAATAAATGCCTATTTCAGCAAAGTGGATGCAGAATGAAAGTTAATTTTGGAGCTTTGGATGGCACCTATACTTTCTAATTAATTTATTATGCTTTGCCTAATTTTTTCATTTACCAAAAACATGAATGATGGTCCAGTAATACCAGCAATGATGAACTGTTAACTAAGGTAGAACTAGTGAAGTTTTTTTTCTGTGGAGAGCTTAGCAGTAGGACTAGTCAGGGTAAGAAAGGGGCTAAAAGACAAAGTGGAGGCCCATGAGGTGAAAGCCTAGTACTTCTGGTCTGGGACTGGATCCAGGAGTCCTGTGTTCATCTATTACTGCTGTCTGAGCAGGTCCCACACAAAGGGAGGAAAGCAAGAAGGAGATGCAGGATGCACTGCTCTAGTTCTGCCAATAGCTCCATTGTCCAACCTCTGACTAATACAGGTCTTCAGGGCTATGTGAAAGTTATTATAGTTCATTGTGTGGGATTTTAAAGTACTGAAGTACAGAGTGAGCAAATTACATTCTCAAAAGTGGTCTAGGATTTTAATATTGCAAATCCCAACAGCAAAGATTGGGTGATACTGTGGGTAAAACAGCTTGTGCAAAGACAGGTCAGTCTGCTTGTGCTCAGATACTGTGCAAAAGTCCTATTAGAACACCATATAATAATTTTTTACCAACTTCTTTATATCAGTCAGATATATTTCAGCTGTTTCTCTCAGTCCTTCTTACGGGGCTTGTGGCTTTCAGTATTTATTGCATGCTGTAAAGTGCCAAAAGGCTAAACTGCTTCTCATGTTTATCCGATGGTTGGTATGACAACACCACTCTCCTGTTTGAGGGATACCGACACCGAACTCAGTCTTCATACAAGTGGCAGAGTTGTCCCAGTTTATGGATTAGAAACAGAGACCAGTGCAGCTCAGAATTGCTAAAAAAAATCTACTAGTGCCCAGTGAAGAGGTGAGATGTACTTTTTCCAGTTGTGGCCATGTAACAGTATTTCTTGTTCAAAGCACAGGTCCAGTCTGCTTCAAGTTGCAGCTTCAATGCTTCAGAAGCATGGCTCCTCATATGTCCTGGGCTCAGAGAGCCAGACACACACTGGGAGACAGGCACACATGCATTAACTAAGCTGAGCAAGAGTGTAGATGGATTACTTCCTTACCATTTCAGAGCAGTATTTGTGTAATCTCTGCTTTTACAAATGAAAAAGCCTAATAGCAACAGCTTTCTTGAGGTTGTTACATTCTGTAGAATGTACCAGAAGATGGGAAAAAGCATCACAGGCTGTTGCACACATGAAACAGCTGCTCAAACACTTTCAGGAATGTGTTAACTCAGATATTTCAAACACCAGCCTCTGGAATTTGCAATGGCTTTTGGTGTTAACTGGTTTTGGATGCAACATTTTACCAATGGATATAAAATTTAAATGGGGACAGCTCTTTGCCTGACACTGCTACTTTTTTTATGCTGTATTGGTAACATTTGACTCCTACACAACACTGTGATGACCTGACTCTTTCTCCCTAGTAATTCCCAGTGAGAACAAGCGGGTAGGTTTCCTGCACTTTTCAGGAACCATAACCCAACAAGCCCATCTCTCCAAGAAAGGCTGTGCTTACATTTTCATTATATCCTGCAGGTGCTGTTGTGGTCAGCTAATAAGGTTTTTGAGGAACTGACGGACATTGAGAGGCAGTTCCACAAGGCTTTTTACACGGTGAGGGCATACCTGAACTGTGACCGATACTCAGTTGGTCTTCTGGACATGACAAAGCAGAAGGTGAGTGTTCACATGTGTGCTGTGCATCTTTCTGCTTGCTGCTATCCACCGAGGGGTGATGCAGGCAGATAAGACTTACTGCGTCAGTAAAAGTGCGAGCTAACCTTCAGCCACTGTTCCTACTTTGCTTGGCATTTTTTTACTGTACAAAGATTAAGATAATGGGTTAATGAAATCAGAGGAAAGGGGAAGAGCTTATCACTGAAATGGGAGAGTTGGAGGCTGGGAAGACAGAGGAGGGGAAGAGGTGTCTGACTTTGGCAATCCTGGTCAGTCTGCAGCACAAACAAAACCTCACAAAGTCCATGGGTATCAGAAGTATAGTGAGACACTTGTGGAACCATCAGCAAACAAGGGCCTATTTATAACAGTACACCTTCGCCTGGAGTGGCATGAGATCTGGAGAAAGCTGAGGTTTTAATATTAGCAGAGAAAAGAGCTAGGCCATATCACAAAGTGACTTGTGACCAAACAGCCACCTTCCTCAAGGACTCATTCATGCTCATGATATCCAGGTTTTCAGATGAAATTTGGCTTCATGAAAACAAGCTGACAGAATTGAAGTTACCTCTGATTTGGTCTGATGGTTTGCACCTTTGGCAGACTTTGTGTGGGGGTTACACAGCATCCTTGCCAGTAGAACCCTCTTTGTCCCATGGCCAGGCTGTCTTGTTGACAGAGCTCTTGCAGCATATTGTCTTGTAAAGAGGTATATTAAAAGATCTTTTGTAAGCTAAAGGCACTTTGATCAATATTATAATGTAGCATAAGAAAAAAACCCCAAAATAAGTATTTAGCTTCTTCAAACTGGCGAGTAGTAGGTCAGGCAATAGTCACACTTTGGAAAATTAAGAACACAAAAACATTGTTGAAGCCGTTTGCTCTGAGTACAGCCAGTGCTCACAGTTCACTGAATGAATCAGCACTCTGTGTATAGGCAGTATATGGTAATATGCAGCCATATAAATGCACCTGACACGTCAACATTTGGATATCTAGGTATCATTCTGCTGCCTAGCATTGAATTAGTTTTATTACTTCATGCCTTGTTTACACAACACCAAAACCAGCATGGTAGAGCAATGGTTGCATTGAGGGTCAAGACAAAATGCAGTTTTCTACTCTAAACATACATTTTTAATTTTAAAACCAGGAGTTTTTTGACCTGTGGCCAGTCCTGTTGGGAGAAGTACCTCCTTACTCAGGACCTCGAACCCCGGATGGCAGGGTACGTGAAAACAAGATTTCTTTTACTCTCTCTTCTCCAGATGGATTGCCTCACCACTCATTTTAACACCACTCTTTTTTTCACTTGTAGGAAATAGTCTTTTACAAGGTCATCGATTACATATTACATGGAAAAGAAGACATTAAAGTCATCCCGTAAGTGCCCAGTCCCTGGATGCTAGGTACTGTCGCAGGGTGTAGCTGAAAACAAGGTTCCCCATGTTTTAAAGACATCCATGTGGAGAAATGTAAAGGACTGATAGAGGATCGAGAGTCAGAATGTAAGTTGGTACCTCAACTCACATTTCTTCAGGATAAAGATTTCCTCAAGGACATCGGGATCCTGACTCAGAAGTTAGGCTCCAAAATTCACTGCAACCAGTGATTCTTTTCAGGTGGAGAAGTGAACTGCCTTGATTGCCTGCAGTTTTCTGCTGTCCTTGCCAGGTAGAGGCATCACTCTCCTCTATGCCTTCCCTGTGTCTGTGACTGGGACTCATCCAGGATGCTCTTGTGCTGAGGTTTCCTTGCTTTTCTCCACTCCTTCTATCACTGACCCCATTTTAAGGCTACCTCTGGCCTTTTCTCCCATCCTGACATATTGGGACTCCCTCTTTCTAAGAACTGCTCTCTCTTCTTGTCACTGAATTTTTCAGAGGAGCCTTGGGCAGCTTAGGCAAATCTGACATATGAGAGGTTTTCCCCAGTTCTGGTAACACCACTTTACACTAGAGTTTGTGGTGCAAAAAAGGTCCCCATTTCTTGGGTACAGCAGTGTTCAAAGTTCAGGCTGGCAGGCATCCTTAGCCAGAAATCTCCTTTTATCATTCTCTGTGTTGAAGGTCTGAGGCATGGCCTTCACTTCTAGGAATGAATTTTTATAAAATATCTGCAAACCGATATTTTATCAGTTGTTTAGTTTTGAATCCTTGAAGCGAAAGTATTTACTTATGTAGAAAATTTTTGCTTGTGCATATGGATCCTTTGAAAGTAACAGAACCAGTTATGAACTGGGGGTTCCAGGTCTAAACCTGGATTATACAATCAACGGAACGCACTTCAGCTCCATGATCTGTTTTCAGTAAATATATACCTTTAATGTCCCTTATACATTTTTCTTTCATTAGAAATCCTACCCCGGATCACTGGGCACTAGTTACTGGACTGCCAACCTATGTGGCTGAAAGTGGATTTGTAAGTACTTAATCTGGGATTCCTCAAGTCTTTCTGACATGAATAATACTCATGCAGCTTTCTCAGCAATTCAGTCCTTTGTTTTGGCAGTCAAACTTCTCATTGCCCATATTGTAATACTTTTTCTTTGTGATCCCCTAGATTTGCAACATTATGAATGCTGCTGCAGATGAGATGTTTAACTTTCAGGTATTGTGAAAACTTCCAATTCTATCAAGGATTCAACTTCATTTTTTTGCAAAAAATGTAATGTAGAGTCAATCTTGGGCATATAAATACTTCTTTTGCTTGTAGTCTGAATGTAAAATTGGAGTGCTCATGTATTAACATGAGAATAATACGTAAAACATATTAAGTTCATGATGTCTCTCTGCTTGCTGTTGCTTCAAGGAAGGTCCTCTAGATGAATCAGGATGGACTATCAAAAACGTTCTCTCCATGCCAATTGTGAATAAGAGGGAAGAAATTGTTGGTGTCGTCACATTTTATAACAGAAAAGATGGGAAACCATTTGATGAACAGGATGAAACCCTCATGGAGGTATAGTTTCTTGCTGGAAGAAATTAATATAATTGAAGAGGTCACTATTTTTCCATGTACATCTGCAAAGCATCCTGAGTGTTATGCAGCTAAATGTGTATCTTTGTTGCTTAGAGAGGTGTTATACATCAGCTTGAACATTGTGTAGGCAACTGTTTGACATACTGGGGGAGTTCGGTATGAGAAACCCAACTATGTTCTTGTGATTTTTTTCAGCATTGTTGGATTGTACTCCTAGCCATGAGCATCTACTGTGTGCCAACACAACCATTCTGACCTGTATTCACATACCTGCCAGCTGGCTCTCACTGGCTGGGCAAGTCCCACAGTGAAATGGCACAAAAATTATCTATACAGCTGGGATAAAAAAGAGAGGCCAGCTATTAAATCTACCACAGTGGCTGTGATTAAAGACCTTGCTCCTTAGAAATGTTCCTATGGTAGTTTCAATGAAATATAAATATTTAGCTCTTGGCACCTGTTATCAATCAGGACATTTCCTGAAATAGACTTTTTTTATCAAACAAAAAGACCATGGGAAAAAAATCAGTTTGAATTGGCCACTGGACAGCAAGCAAGTTTAAAGCGAGCACAGGATGTGAGTAAATACATGTGAAAGGTGATGAGGCCCCTTTGCTCTCCTTCGATGTGAGAGCTCCTGATCTGCTATCACCACTGTGACAGAAACATTTCCACAGACACCTGCAGAAACACAGAAATAATTTTCTGTACTCTGAACTGGACCGAGGGTCCTTCAACCTCCACAGAATCGATGCCGTCAAGGCCTGGGCAGATTCAACAGCAGGGGAACTGCTTTGCTGAGGAGCATGTCACAATTGGAAGCAAAGATGTGGTTGCTCATTGCTAGAATTTTGGACAAAGTCCAGCTTGTGTTTCTTTAAAAATGTATCACACAGTGTCATATTTCTGTGTCTTTGAGGAGCAGATGTTATGGCTATTTCTCTGTTTCCTTCTCTTCCCCTTACCAAGTCCTTGACACAGTTCCTGGGCTGGTCTGTACTCAACACAGACACATATGATAAGATGAACAAGCTGGAGAACCGTAAGGACATTGCTCAGGACATGGTGCTCTACCACGTGAAATGTGACAAGGATGAAATCCAGGAAATTCTGGTAATACCTCGCAATGTGGAGCTCACACCCAAGTGTACTGGCCTGGCCCACAACCTGTGACACAGACACAGGTCTCCCATTTCACAGAGATGCTTCCAGCCACCCTGATGTGGGGGCAGCACCTGGGCCCTAGTAACTGCACAGGGACAGAATGAATCTTTCTTTTTGTTCTGTGGCCTGCCCTCCTCCTTGGCACACTGTGCCACTGTGCTCTTTCTAACCTCCTCAACAAAGCCAGCCTTGGAGGTGCTACTCAGGGAAGGGCTGTAGGAGTGGAACAGAGACTGATTTATTCCTCAAAACCTCCTCTGTGCTGAGAATGTGAAGTTAGAGGACCCAGCTGTGACATTGGCTCTAGGGGGATATTTGCAAGTGAAGGAAACACAAAACAAAATCTAGGAGGGGGAGAACGCTACCAGAAAAATGTGTTGAAAGACAAGAAATTGAAGTAAGGTCCAGGAAAGAAGTACAATTTGGATATGAGAATTGCCCTAGATTGCCCCAAAGCTGCCCAGTGAGAAATCCAGGAGGGTTCAGTTGTCTTCTTAACACACCCATGCTTTTTGCAGCCAACACGAGAAAAGCTGGGGAAGGAGCCAAGTGAGTGTGATGAAGAGGAGCTGGCAAGCATTCTGGTAAGAACAATGCACTGCTGGAAAGAACAGCCCTGGCAAGCAAATTCTGCCTGCATAGATGTAGGGAAGAGTTCCTAGTGTTGGCATGCTGTTACTTGGCAAAGGGTGAAGGCACAGCATACCCTGCCCTCCTTTGCTGCCTGAGTTTGAGATTATCATTAGTATGTGTCAGCACGTGCCTCCCACAGCTCCTCTGCCTCTTTATCTCAAGGACTTCAAAGTCCATCTGGAAATACATCAGCCACCTTGGCTTGTTTTTCAGAGTAATTAAGGAGGGTTGTAATTCTTCCCCCAGTTTGAGTCTTCAAACTATATAAAATCAAATGCTTAACAGGAAACAAACAATGTTTCCTGCACAAAACTGCCCTCCCTCTTCCTCCACTAAGGGGTTATCATGAAAAGCTTCATTTCAGTCTATTTATGTGCTATTTTCCAAAAGAAAAGCAGAGTCAGACTGATACATTTTTATTCAGCAAAGCGTAGGAATGGCATAAGCAACACAGCAATAAACCAGCCCACCTCTCTTACAGAAAGAAGAACTCCCGGGGCCCACTAAGTTCGAAATCTATGAGTTCAGGTTCTCTGATTTTGACTGCACTGAGCTAGAGCTGGTGAAGTGTGGCATTCAGATGTACTACGAGCTTGGCGTGGTGAAAAAGTTCCAGATCCCACAGGAGGTATGAGCTGGCAAAAGCTAGTACATCTCCTGTCTTGGATGCACTCGCCCATGCTGCAGCTGGCGCTGAGGTCCCCGTGCGTGCCGGCACGGAACAGCCGCAGGACCGGGCTCACGGGGGCTCGCAGGGAGGGGGTCGTGCGTCCTGGGCCCCCTCGCCCCGCTGAGGGCAGGGAACAGCCTCTCATATGGGACTGGAGCATATCTTCTGCTCTCTTCTGCTCCTCACTGCCTGCCACAGATGTGGTTTGCCATGAGATCTATATGGGTGAGTGGTGGACTCTGCAAAACGCTTCTGGCACGTTCTGTGTCCAATGCCGCTCACGGCCGCAGTGTGAAAACACAGCTCCCGGGCACGACATGCGGAGTGCCTTCCTGTCTGCCCCTTGCCTTTGACAGAGCATGCAACCTGCAGCTTTCAGCCAAGATAGGCTGAAACACACTCTGGCAAGCCCCTTTGTTTTTCATCCCCATGCAAACATGGATGTGCCTTCATTTGGCGCAGCTGGCGCCAACCTGTCGACAGGAATGGTGTGACCCCCTGGGAATAAGGACCCCATAAACCCTGACTTGCCAACTCACGACTTTTGCAGTTCAAAACCCTGCAGGAATTGCGAAACTGGCATTTCAGCAGCCCTGCTGCTCCCGATGGGATTTCTCTGCACATCGTGCGAAGTCGATTTCCATCTACTGGGATCTGGGGGTAACTGCAGGAAGAGTTTTCACTCTGGAAAGTCAGGATGGCGATCGGGAGGGAAGTAAATGGGAATTACCTCTGTACTTCTTACACGCAGAATGCCAGTGTCAAAAATATTAAATATACCTACTCTGGAACAACTAACCTCTGTAAGAAGTGTGAATAGCAGTGATTCTTATATTTGAGATTTTAAGAAATGAATACTCATTAATAAATAATTGGCTCTTTAATGAGAAAACTGCATAGCTACAAGAGAGAGTACACACAGAGAAGTAGACTGCAGAGGAAAGAACAGTTTTATATTTAATGCCTTATATTGTAGATCTTTAGGTGATATAAATGTCATTCTCCTCTACATCTATGGATCCATATCTCTTGAAGAGAGACATGAATTTTAATAAATCACAAGAAAAAGGGACAAATCTTATAAGTGATAACGTAGATAAACAGAATAAAATCAATACATTCACAAACAGTAAGATGAAATTGCTTTTCCTCCAGGTGGTGCTGATTCTTGTTTACCTCAGAGGCATCTCTGTGAGATTTTTTTTTTACCAAAAAAAAGAGAGAGAGAGAGAGAGAGAAATATTAGAAACCGGATATATTTTAGTGTCCACTTTTGCTCTCTTTTGCTCTCTACTAGGCTTTACTCTATCAGCATTGCCAGGGTAGCCTGATGATATATGAACCTTCTGATCCCTTTCTTGGCCTACCTCTGCAGAGCGGGTTTGAACCTTATCCATGATTTCTGTACATGACCCTTATTGCAAGATGAACAGGCAGCAGCTTCATTACCCACACTAACATCCTCTTCCCCCCCGGCAGGTTCTGGTAAGGTTTGTGTACTCTGTCAGCAAAGGCTACCGGAAGATTACTTACCACAACTGGCGTCATGGCTTCAATGTTGCACAGACCATGTTCACACTCCTGATGGTAAGGTAGCACCACCCTGGTTAATTCTGCAGCACAGCTTTATTTACAGCAGGTCTTCTGTCACACCTGAGAAATATGCAGGGCTCCCTTTGAACCCTGGTGCAGGAAAATGTTTTGTCACTCCTGGCACAGGTCCTGCTAAATGAGGTCTCCATTTGCCTGAAGGGACAGTCACTGCATTGCACATGAAGGAAGCTTTGGTCAATATTGGCCAAAGAATGGAGAGCTTTAATTCTCATAGATACAGATGTGCATGGTGTTAAATAGATTGCAGATTAAATTCTTCTGCAGAGTAGAGGAGAGAGACTACAGGACTTACAGTCTTCCAGTAGATTCTGACAGAAAGAGCCAGATTGAAGTCAGCTGGTTGGGATGGACACAAACTCATGCTTTCCATTTCCATCCAGAATAAACACAGGTGTGGACAATCTTTTGTATGATTCAGCTTGACAACCACATTGCCCAGAAAGACACAGAGCCTTTTCAAAGAGTACTTTGTGTCCAGTGACTGGGAGGGGTGCTTCTGAAAGCCTGGGTGAATCCTGGGGCCAAGGCTTCTATAACAGTGGGTAGCCAACCCTGCACATATGCATTAACCACATAAACAGCACAGATGTACCTGCCTGGTCTGAAATATTTTGTTTCCAGCTGATTCCCCATTTTAACCTAAGTCAGCCGTGTACTGCATTTCAGTTCACAAATATTTTCAGTTCTCCTGGACTGTCCCAGGACATCCCCAGCACAGAGCAGTCACCGCTCAGTACCTTTTCCTGTCAGAGATGTTAACATATGGAATACCAATTCTCTCCCTCAGACTGGCAAACTGAAGCGTTACTACACCGACCTCGAAGCCCTTGCAATGGTAACTGCGGCTCTGTGCCATGATATTGATCACAGGGGAACCAACAACCTCTACCAAATGAAGTAAGCATTTTATTACCACTTCAAACCATTTTCTGTTGCTCCTGCTTGGCTGTGATCACACCCAACTCCAGTACAGCTCTGTTTAACACACAAGGGTGACAACCTTCTTTTATAAGAAAAAAGCCTTGCTTTTCAGCTTGCTGCAGTGTTTGGGCTTATGCTTTGGCCAGTGGGGACAATTTGCTATGCTCTCTGGGGCTTTCTTTACCTCCTAGCAAACTTCTCTGAGTTAAAGCAGAACTCTACATTACCGTTAGAGTATGGAGCAGGTGCAGAGCAGGCATTCAGTGTCCTGAGCATTACAGGAGACATAGGATGCCAACAGAACCATCCTGGATGTAAGATGAATTTTTGCTGTATCTATGGAGAAAGCACCATGTTTGGCATTGCCCTCACTACCTACAAAGCACCTATGAGAATATTGCTCTCAGTAGGTAGTCATTAGCTACAGATAAACAATTGCATAATTTTGTTGCCTAGTCAAGGTTCTGTTGCTCACTTAAAGGAGTCAGATCACAGCTCTTCTGCAATGCTTGCTGCCTACATCTTCTTATATATCCTGGAGCTTTGGAAAAACATTAAATAAAGTTTTTGATAGAAGAGGGCCTTGATTTTCAGCAAGGTGTCCAAGGATTGCAGGTGTCCTTGCTTTTTAGAAGGTGTCCAAGGATTGGGGGTTTTTCCATTCCTATTACCAGATATCAATATGTAGTTATTCAGGATTTAAACAAACTTACTAAGCTGAGTAATTACACTGCCATCATAAACAATATTTGGAGTGAAATTTGTAGTTGGAATACTATTTTTTCACAGTGTCTAAAGAGTTATAAGCAATATCACAAGTGTCTTTTATTAGACTGAAGTAATTACTTATTAAAAAGTGCAACTCATAAGCCTTTTTTAAAAAATGGAACTTATATGTGTGACAGAAATTAAATACAAAGTTAGACACTTCATTTTTAAGTGCTGCATTAATGTCTTCAATTTTTCTTTTATGCAAACAGATCTCAAAATCCTTTAGCTAAACTTCATGGATCCTCTATTTTAGAGAGACATCACCTGGAATTCGGAAAATTCTTGCTCTCTGAGGAGGTTGGTAATGAACTGCAGTATAAGGGCACGAATAATTTCCTTTTACTGATGTTTTTCACTAACAACAGAGTTGTCAGCACAAGACCTTTCTCTGGATTGGATGCCGAGAAACTGCATCCTTTCCATCCTTGGATGCCTCATTTCCAAAGGACTCCCTGCCTGCCCAGGACTAAAGCACATAGGCTTCCTAAATGCATGTCTTGGTTTCTTCAACAGACACATTTTTATCCCTATAGGAACATGTTAAATACAGTGTTGCTCTCCTGTAGCCCCTCTGATAGGGCCAAGGCTGAAATATTCCCACAGTTAACTTTTAATTTCAGGCAAATTTGCATTGGAGTCAGGGGATGGGGTTTGGGTAGGCACTGTGTAAGAATCTTCCCCTGCTCAGTGAATTAAAGGGGAAACAGCACTACACGTGGTGTACGGGCTCACGCCCCTTGCACACGAGAGGAGCAAACTGAACTACTGAAAGAAAAAAAAGTGACCATATTTGGGAAAGGGAGGTGGCCAGGAACTCATAACAACATAGAGCTTGGATTTTTCAATGCCCTGTCCTTTGCTTTTCAGTCACTGAATATATGTCAGAACCTCAACCGCAGGCAGCATGAGCATGTGATTCACCTGATGGAAATTGCCATTATAGCCACAGACCTGGCACTCTACTTCAAGTAAGTCAGTCATGCACACCTTGTGTGAAAGGCAGAAAGCAGTTGGCACTTTACAAAGGCCAGATGTGATGCTTTACTCTGAAAGCCACCACCAGTGCAGCAGCTCTCTTCACAGACACTGGCTCTGGGAGGCTGCCTTTAATACTCACCTCAGACCTGGGGGGAGAACTCAAATAATTCAAAAGAATTTTGAACGTCTACTTAATCAAATCATATACATGACTTTTTAACCCTAGATGGCCAACAAGGCAGGGCTATTTGATCCCCTATAGGAAGAAATGTCAGGATTTGGTTTGGTTTTATTTACCTAGCATTTCAGATCTGAAAATACTCATAAATGATAAATGGGCTGGCCAGGACTGTACTAACTTCTCTGTGACAGCAGAATGACACAAGTAACAAGTAGTTCATTGTAGGTGAATGTCCAGCTCATAGTCTATTCCACACACAAGGGCCTAAAAAGCCAAAATCTTCGAGCAGTGCCTGCTTTCTGGGACATGAGGCTGAAAGTCAATGACATATAACTTCCTAATTAGCAAGGAGCTTTCAAAATGTGCTTTCAAAATACAGTGTCAAGACCAGAGACTGCTTCTGTGTTTTGCACTGCAGAATAATTATACAAAATTTAAACAGTCCAAAAAAGAGAAATTTGAGGGGGGCTGTAATACCCAGAACACTTATTCTGGAGGTACAATATCTGTATGGTACCATCGTCTATCTATATAACACCACTTCCTCACCACTTGGGAACAAACTGGTCCTTGCCCTCCTTGGTCCATGAACTGCAAGCAAAGGCTTGGCTGAGCTAAGACACAGGATTATTGATGATAGAACACATACACAAGTCACTTTGTGGTATGGCCTAACTGTTTTCTCTGCTAATATTGAAACCTAAGATTTCTCCAGATCTCATACCACTCCAGACAAGGGTGTATTGTGTATAAACCATTACTCAGAATTCCCTATATGCATTTAGATTATATAAATAAGGTTAACAATGCCTGACTAAGTACATAAAGCCAGGTAGCTTTAAAAATACTCCAGGTAGCTCTAGGTTTCTGCAGTTCGCTTCATATGTAAGGAAAAAGATTTCTTTTACTGCAAACAAAGGTGTAAGCATTTCTCAGCTGACATAACTTGCAGTAGCTCGCACTTTCAAAGACCTGCTCATACCTCACCACTGTACTCATCTTAAAGGCGTTTACAACAGTTAAGGGAGCAGATGATGGTGCTTGGTTTTGTTAGGACATAAGAGTCAGGACAGCAACTACTGGAACCCTTCTGGCAGAGTTAGCAATACCAGTATCAGCCACCTGGTTTTGGCATATTTGTTTCTTTGTTTCATAGATTTTTCTTCTCTTTTTTTTTAACCTTTCCTCCCCACCCCCCAAAGAAAGCGAACGATGTTTCAAAAGATCGTTGATGAGTCTAAGACGTACGACAGCGTGACTGCCTGGACTGAGTATCTGTCTCTGGAGACAACAAAGAAAGAGGTTGTCATGTGAGTAATTGGCTCTGGGGAAAGGTTAGTGATGTGGACACCAGGTGAGAGCTCCAGGATATGCTTTGTGCTGCAAAGTCAGCAAGTGATACATTACTGGCTACTCAGATTTGATCTTCTGGAGAAGCAGGGAAAAATACAGGGGAAAAAAAGATTAAAGTGGTTCTTCATCCAAATAAGTGTCCTGTTGGTCATATACTCCCATGGAGATGCAGGATCCCTTCTGGCTATATACTCCTACCACATCACCCTGTAGGCCACAAACAGGGACATCCAATCTGTTAGCTGTTCTTCCCAGTGGCAACTAGCCTGAGCTGCATGATGCTGCTGCTGTGACCAGACAGAAACTTTGCAGGATGCCCTGCTCTCGCGGTGAAGTGCTCTCACCACCTCACTGCAGACTGCACTGCTACACACCCATGGGGGAGCCAAAGGTGTTACTCCAAAGTCAAGGAGTTCAGCCCAGCAATCACTAAAGCAGCAAACATTTTAGCTCCAGAAGCAAGTAGTTCCCCATCATAATTCCATTTTATTCAAGAAAGCAGCCTTTGATGACTGTCCCAGTCGGAACCAAGGCAGTCACAGCAGCACATCTATCAGTTCAGAAGGGGCCATGGGATACCTGATACAGTACTGGGGTATGAGGGTCCTGATCCTGAAAAAATAGGGAATAAATTAATTTCTTTCCTGTTTTTAGGGCCATGATGATGACTGCCTGTGACTTGTCAGCTATCACAAAGCCTTGGGAAGTCCAGAGTAAGGTAAGGTGCTTGATATCCTGATGGATTTCTGTAGCTTACACTTCAAAGTAATGCAATTTCTAAGCTGCCTAGAAGCTAAATCAAAGTCTCCTACCAAAAAAGGAATAGCTGTGGTTTTGATGTATTAACCAATCTTTCAGACTGTAGTTGTGAGTTCTGTACAAAATTCATGTTTACAAAAAAAATCCCCACCAAAAAAAACCAAAACAAATCCCTCAGTTACATAGATTTTTAGGTCACAGTGAGTTTTTTTTACATGTAACATATACATTGGCTTTATTATAGCAATACCTACCTGCAGTTTGCTCAGTTGTTTGATTTCCTTTAGGAGTTCATTCCTGAACTGTACTTGAGCCATTGCTAAATAATAAGCACTAAATTTTGAAGGAGGGTAAAAGAAATAAAACCTACCTTCCTGTTCAGCATGAAGAAAGAACAACAGGAAAAAAAGAAAAATAAACACCCACAAGGTGACCAGTAGGCAAATCCTCATGGGGAACACATTGGAAATTTCTCAATAGATGAGCAGTGGTCTAATGAGATGCAGTGCAATACGACTGTTGAGCTGTCACTAGACAGGTGAAATCCTGTTGCCACAGCTGCCCTTCCCAGGAGGAGGAGTGAGGCTATGGTTGGACAAGAAGAAACAGAAGGATAAGAAGTGAGATTTGACTCAGAATGGAGACATTAAGTGCATCAAGTTATGGGGCTGAAGTTGATGCTGACTTTTCTTTTTTCCCTCTATGTCAATGTAGGTAGCTCTCCTGGTAGCAGCTGAGTTCTGGGAGCAAGGAGATTTGGAAATAAGCGTCCTTCAGCAACAGCCCATTGTAAGTAACATGCAAGAACCAGGCAGTTCAGTTCAGACAGAAAGTCTCAGCACAAGCAGTGCTGCCCTGAGTGCTCCATGTCTGCCTGAAATCACAGTGCTTGCCAAAATCCTTTAGAAAAGTATGTTCTGAGATAGTGAAGAGCATCCCTGACAGTGACAAGTGCCTCTTGTCCAGCTGTCCAAATAGTTAGATGGGTTCAGTGGCTGTGAAGCATCAAGGGGTGATTCACCCTGGAGATTTTTGTGTAGGTCCCCTGCAGAAAAAATTATTAACTAAATAGACAAGTCACAGAAGAAAGAAGAGTTTCTAATAAAGAGGAAAACTGCAAACACAGATTTCACAGAGTCATAGAATTATTGATAAATGGAAGAGCATTTCTAACATTTTTTAAAATGAATAAATTAAACATTGAAAGAGGCAGGAGTCATTCCTGTAAGTGTCCTCCACCTGTGTGGTTTGGGGATTTTTAAAGTAGACTTTCATGCACCCCCTCTACCCACAGTGACACCACAAATTATATAGTAATCAACAAGATCTTGTAAAAATATGATTTCCACAAGGGAAAAACTTGTTCTCCTCCCCATCCATGGACACTTGAATTGCAGTCTAAAATTTCTGCTAAAATGGCAGTGGAAATGAGCCCTCTTCCTTCCTCTGCAGTTGAGGAGGAGGGCTGTGATGGGTGGTCTTTAGGACAGCATGACAGAACTGCCAGGCTGACACAAGAAAGTAGTTTTGGAGGGAAAATAGAGGTGTGTTTTTCAATTAAGTGTTCTCATAAACCACGGTGAATTTGTGTCCTCCCACAGCCGATGATGGACCGAAGGAAAGCTGCTGAGCTTCCGAAGCTTCAAGTGGGTTTCATTGACTTTGTGTGTACATTTGTCTATAAGGTAAGCAAAGTGCGCCCTTACACACCCCACCCTTATCAACAGGGGTTCAAATCCCAGCTGACTGAGTCCTGGTGCAGCAGCACCACTCTTGGGGAGAGGGACAAGTACACAAGTGAAAATCTGCCCTTTTCTGAGGCATTGCAACAGGCTGCCTCTTTCTGCCATTGATGCTTTCTGCAAAGCATCAGCTTTGGATGTGAGGTGTCAGGGTCTATCTTGGGGTATGATGGACAAGCATTCCCTCTGCACACTGCATTGCACTGAGAGATGTGTTTTGTTTAGGAGTTTTCCCGTTTCCATGAGGAAATTCAGCCTATGCTTGATGGGCTGCTGAACAACAGAAATGAGTGGAAGACCCGTGCTGATGAGTATGATGCAAAAGTTAAAGCACTGGAGGAAGAGAAGAAAAGAGAGGAAGAGAGAATGGCTGCAAAGAGAGGTCAGAAAAAGTAATTAGCTTTTCATTCCTAACTCAAAAACATGCTTATGAACACTCTCACAGATTACAGCAAGTTTTGCTCACATAGCAGAGCAAAGAGTAAGATTGGCTCCACTGGAAAGGCTGAAAGCAACTTGCCTTCAAACCTGGCACTATGACAGGTTGTCAAGAAGGCCACCAGTTTAAAATCCCAAACACTATTATCTGAGAAACTACTGAGAACACATTTAGCATGAATTCCCATGCAGCTGGGGAAAGCAAAATGTCATGTACTGTCCCTGGAAAATAGCAGGTACACAACCCTTTGGCTGACCTGCTGTCCCATAGGTCATAAAGCAGAAGCTAAGAAAAGCTTTATGAAAAGTTAAAACGAGGTCCTACATATTCCTAGAAGAACATTTAAGAAATAATGGTTCATCACATCACATTTCTAGCCCAGGTTAGGTACTACCTAGAAGCAAACAGTAGTGGCAGTGCCCAGTAGCATTTTATTTTGGTTGAACATGGTTTTCTTCTTCTGTGGGCCCAGCCTGGGCAGTACTGAAAAGCATCAGCAGTAGTGGGTACTGGTTGAAAGTTTTTCTGATAGCCTGAGGAGGTGTTTGACTCTCAAAAGGTCAGAAGCAGAAGGTTCTCCTGGCCTATTCCAAATGTCTGATCAAATATTTGCCACGACTGGGTGCCTTCACTCCACTGAGACTGTATCTGAAGTCTTCTTTTGTTCTAAACTGGACCAAAATTCCAACAGCCCATGGTGCGGACATTGCTCAAATGACAGTTTAGAAATTATTAGAGCTGTCTAGATGTTTTATCTCAGTTTGATTCACAGTAGTTAACTTAAAATAGCAAAAGGTAGTGTTTTAACTATGATCTAGAAAATCTCTGAAGAATTATTTACTGAACAAGTAATTGATATTCAAGCAAAGAAAATTTCCACTAACTCTGCTCTTTCCAAGCAGCCTTACATGTACAATCACTTTGCACAGCAGACAGCTCTATACAGGATGCTATCGTTAATGACCTAAGCTGATCATTGGATAAAAGTTCTAAAAAACTTCTGCAATGACTGAGAAGGAAATTTATGACTGTGTGTCTAATTCTATGTTTCTTTTTATATGACAGGTGAAATAACCTGTAATGGAGGAACAGCTCCAGCTTCCAAAACCTGTAGCATACTTTAGACCTATTCTCACTGAAATATATGCCACACAAAATGAGAACACCCATATAAAAACAACAACAACAACAACAAACCAAAACTAAACAGCAACAACAACAACAACAACAACAACAAAAAAAAACAAAAACCCAAACCCCCAAATGCCCCAAAAGCAAAAAAAAAAAACCTAAAAAAAAAATCATGGTGTACAAACACATTCCTGATTGGACTATTCTGATAATTTATTAGGCTTGTGACCAACCAGGGAAGGGCTAGATCTTGTTTGCCTTAATTGCATCTCTTCCTGATGGTAGGGAGCCAGCTCTGTCCTGTCTCCTGTCCTCCATTTAATGCATCTATGTCAGATGGCATGTGACAAGTCAAGACAACATTTGGCCCAATAAATCAGGTTGTAAGATTATGGAAGAGCATTTTTCCTGCACTGAAACACTTCTTATCCCAAAGCTGATGGGGATAGTCCTGCTCCATAAAACCTCATGAGACTGACAGTGAATGCAACCATAGCCTGCACAGTGGGAAAAATGAAAAAGAGATAAAGTTATCATATCTAAGTCTGTATCTGTCAGGACATCAGAAGGAAGACTGAGGGTAAGGATAAAGCATGAAAACTGACCACAGTAAATCTTTGAACTGCTCTAAAAGCTTATGATTCCATTTAAATTCAAGAAACGCTCTGACAGATAATACATCTGCATTCACTTCAAGAATCTGGATAGGTTGCTATCCCAAAGCATGGAGCTATTCATGCAACACACAGTAGCTGCCTTCTCCAGGAGCAGGATCAACATTGTATACTAATTGAAGCTTTATTCCTTCATGAATCATTTTAAGAAGACAGTGTTACTACTATCCATTACAGTTCCTCTTACAATTAGCCAAGCAACCTGAGTTGTGAGATCTCATAAATTTGTTCTGTTTTGCCTCATAATGCTGTTACTTAACACAATTGATCAAAACTAACTGTCCTTCCTTTCTTCCTCCTGCTCTGAGATGTCTTGTTTTTAGATAACACGCCAGACTTGTGACTCTTATTTCAGATGAAAGTAACTTTTCATGTTTATTCATGCAAAAATAGAACATTCAATTACATTCTTGTAGTAATAGACACAACCTCATGTCCTGCTCCCTCCCCCCGCCCCCCTTCCTTCTTTTTTAAAATTGTTTGGAGATCTGTTTTGCTGGGGATTTTCTTCTTCTATTACTCCTGTTACCTTCAGGATTCTTACCCTTCAGTATACTGTTTTGCATTACAGAAATACTGCAAGTAAAAGGAAAACTAGAGCTGTGGTGGTACCTGGTGATCATTTACCTGTCTCAATGTAGTAAGCAAGATGTAATCCTCAATCACTATGCAGCAATTCTGTGAGAAGCAATGTGTCTTTCAGGAAAATACAGAAACTTGTCCACTTGCACGAAAGTTAAAACACAACAGGTAGTGACTCCATGTTGTATGTCTCATTTTATTAAGAATCATAGAATGTCAAAGGCTGGGAGGGACCTTCAGCATCATCTAGTCCCAGCCTCACTGCCATTGGCAGGGACAACTCTCACTAGACCAGACTGCTCAAGGCCTTATCCAGCTTGGCTTTGAACAGTGCCAGAGTCGGGGCACCCACAGGCCCCTGGACAACCTATTCCAGTATCTTGCCACCCTCACAGTGAAGACATTTGATATAAATTTCCCTTCTTTCAGTTTGTACCCATTACACCTTGTCCTTTCACTACAGTCCCTCTCCAGCTTCCCTGTAGGACCCTTCAGATACTGCAGGATTGCCAGGAGATCTCCACACAGCCTTCTCTTTTCCAGGCTGAACAGCCCCAGCTCTCTCAGCCTGTCTGGAGGACATACTCCAGTCCTCTCACCAATGATGTGGCCTCCTCTGCACTTGCTCCAACAGTTCCATGTTTATTGCTTATGTTTGGGGCACTGGAAGTAGTCTCAGTACTCCAAGTGGGGTCTCACAAGAGCAGAGGACCATGTGGGAAGTTTTATCATACAGCAGAAGTCATCAAATAAATTCTGTTCTTTCTTTTATTTTTAAGCAGAAAAAATGCCAAAGGTTATTATAATGCACAGTGGTAAGTAGTGTGATTTTGATGATCACCACAAGACATCGAACACTTAAATACTGAGAAAAGCTCCATATGTTCTCATATGTTTTCTGGGAAATAAAACCTGGAGGCTAACCTTCCTGCTCCCCAAAACCAGTGTGAAGCACTAGGAGAACTGCAGGGTGCTCCAGCAGGGCTGCTCACACAAGGAGCATGGTGTGCCTGCCCATCGCACCCTGTGAGCTGTGGGTGACTGTGCCCTGGCTGCCCACATACACTTGGGAGCGCAGCTGGTCCTCACAGCCTCAGGGTGGGCGTGCTGCCAGGTATTTCCAAATGGGAATATGCATGTGTGCATGCAGGGGGTGTCCATGGACACTCAAGAGTGGGGTGCCAGTGGAGGAGGCTGTTTCTTTGGGATGGACCTTTGCCGTGGGAAGAGTAAGTGAGGGCCAAGAAACAGATTTGTCCACTGTTTTCCCAGGTGTGATGGACTGAACTTTGTTTGGGTGGTCTGGTTGAGCCAGTTTCCATGTTAACCTGGGACTGATGTCTTAAACAAAGTGTTTTCATATCAGATAGGGAAAAAAGGCACATCAGAAGCAGATCCTGCAGAGGTAGGGTAATGCTTTTTATCATGCCAATCTCCTTCCTTCTGGTGAGGCACAACTGTATCTAACAATGCAAAACTCCCTCCAGGGCAAATCTGGGAGCAAACCTCTAAAGAGGTTCCTCTAGAAAGCAGATTCAAGTGGCCCCTCCCCCAACTGGTTCAGGAAAATATTTACTTGGAGAAAAGTGGAAAAAACTGTTTATTTAACAGGCAAAGTATTCACCAGCACAAAAAAAATTTTAAAAAAAAATTCCAATTATAAGCAATAAAACCTCTTGTCACTCTGAAGAGATGACAAACTCAGAAAGTCCCCTTGGTGGGCTGTAGCTCAGCTCACTCAGTCTCTGATCAGTCCCTCAGGCAGTGGAAATGCTGCGGCCCAGGCCTGGCCCGGTGGGCCACAGGTGCAGCTGCCAGTGCTCCTCTGGGTGTTCAGTCCAGAGCAGGTTTAAACAGCTCCAAGAAAGAGGGAAAAAAAACCCACAGTCCAGGGAACTTCTCTGTCTCAGCTAGCTAAAAAATAACTAAAAAGCAAAGGAGAGCTCTGTCCCACTGTCTGTGCTGCAGACAGCAAGGAGAAGGACGTGGGGGAGCAAGTTCAGTTTCTGGTAACAAACTGCGCACTTCTTCTCTCCCCCTTCACTCTCAGAACCAATCTTAAAGGTGCAAAACTTATTTCTGGGCTAAACACATGAATGGGGATACAAGCATTATAAAGTCACCCCCAGGACAACATGGGAGTGTTCACACATATGCCTGAGGGTATACCTTCTTTCTGATAAGGCACAACTGGCAGAACTATGCAGCTGCCAGAGCATGGCCAAACAGCAGTTGTGCCATTAGAAGGCAACATAAGCCATCAAAGAGAAGTGGGGGCATGTACAAGGCCTCTGCTGCTGGCAGAGCTGTGAGGGTGGCAGTTCTGGCAGAAAGGGAGGGAAAAACTGACAGGGAGATTGGAAAAAGTCTTCAGCCACCTCCTGTATATCTGAGAGAAATGCTTACTATTGCCTTTTCTGAGCTGGCCACAGCCTGACTTAACTAAGCCTGGGAGGTGCTCCTCTTCTCCCAGGCAGGAGGAACAGGAACAACTCAACATTCAATCAGTTCTTCAAACAAAGAGATGGTATTGAACACCACAGGGAGGGTATGGATCCCAGCTCCACCTTTCAGGTAGATGGGTTGCATGTCTTGGTGCTCTGTAAAGGGGTTTTGTCCCACCAGCATATCCAGATCCTATACAAGGAAAGCTCAGAGAGTACTAGATCCAAGATTTTAGATTCACTTGGTCTAGGCTGAGTGTTGTTTCCATCCTCTATCATAAAACTTGCAAGAGGAAGATCTTTTTTCTCTGTACCTCTTCCTCTACTCCTTCCACAAAACTATAGGAGTAGAAAAAACATTCATTAGATTCAGTAGGAAACCATTCCACTCCCTTTCACAAAGCAGCAGAGTACTCAGGAGTCACACAAATGTAGTTCCAGCAGAAGAACACATAGATGTAGTGTTTTCCAGAATACAGAAAAAACATGAAGGGTCTTCCCTCTAAAACCCTTTGAGAGGAAAGGCTTATTTTCATTGCTTCTTTCCTTTTCTTGGCCTTTTTTTTTTTGCTTGAACCTAGACAATCATCTATTGTCTATCCAGAATGGGGTGGCAAAGAACTAATTTGGTCCCTCTGGAATGGCTGTAAAGAGATACATGGTACCTTTCCCACCCCATTTGAGAATTCTTCCCAGTCTAAGAGGAATTACAAGGACAGCTTTCTTGCCTGAAGCCAGTTCATGGAAAATGTGTGGGAAGCGTGGCAGACCTCTCTTGCATAATCAGGATGTGCAGCAGGACACTCCTTATGAAAGAGACACATTACAATTTGTCTGTAACTTAGTTTTGAGGAATATCTGTCCATCTGTGTTGTTTAGAATATCTGACTAATGAGTCAGCACCAATTCCTCAGGTCACAACATAGCTTGACAAGCCAGAATCAAATCTGACTGCTCTGCCACATGAAAGAATTGAGCAATAACTGAGCACTGTGATAACGAAACTGAAAAAAAGATGACATAAATGCAGAATTGTGATTCACTGCTCATTGTCCATGCAGACTGGTGACAGGTGGTGTCCCTCTGGGGTCAGTACTGAGGCCAATACTCTTCAACACTTTTGCCAGCAGCACGTACAGTGGGATCAAGGGCACCCTCTGTTTGGCACCAACACCAAGCGGTGTGGAGCACCACTGGCAGGCAGCAGTGCCATCCAGAGGGGCCTGGACAGGCTGGAGGAGTGGTGAGTCAAGGGGTTAAGTTAGAAATGTAGTTAGTAAAGAACAAGGAAATTAATCAATACCAGGTGGGGATAACTGAAACAAGGCTGGGGATGACAGGTGATATATGAAGTATTGTAAGAGTGCAGGAGCCATAAATACCAATGGCTTCTAAGAATGAGAGGAGGTTTGGACTGTGACCTGCAGGCCAAGGAGCACCTTGACACAGGTGAAGAGCTTACCATGAGGAAGATGTCTTACTCCTTCTTCAGAAGCCCACCGACCAAATAAAAGAGGACAATTGGGCAGATGTAATGGATATTCAGCTAATTATAATATTAGGTGAGAGCTAATGTTTTTATAATAAGCAAGGTAGAAATCTGGAAGCCATTTGAATATCTAAAACTTTTTTGGATAAACAGAGAGCAGGTGTTTGTGACTTTTTTACACATGCATTTGGAAATTACTCCGCAGGTGTCCAGCACTGTAATTAATGCACCCTCTTTTCAACTTTAATTAGTTGAAGAGTTGTCTATCCATGCTGCAGTGTGTCTGTGCAAACCCCATGAAGGCCAACAAGGCAAAGTGCAGGGTCCTGTACCTGGGTTGCGGCAATCCCAGACACAGCTACAGGATGAGTGGAGATTGACAGCAGCCCTGAGGAGAACAACTTGGGGGTGATAACTGATGAGAAAGTTAACATGACCCAGCCATGAGCACTCCCAGCCCAGAAAGGCAATGGGATCCTGGGCTGCATCCAAAGCAGCATGGGCAGCAGGGCCAGGGAGGGGATTCTGCCCCTCTGCTCTGGTGAGACCCACCTGGAGTACTGAGAACAGCTCTGGTGCCTCCAGCAATAAACATGGAATTGCTGGAGCAAGTGCAGAGGAGGCCACAACATTGGTAAGAGGGCTGGAGCACTTCCCCCAGGCAAGCTGAGAGAGTTGGGGCTATGCAGCCTGGAAAAGGCTGTGTGGAAACCTACTGGCAATCCTGCAGTATCTGAAAGGCTCTACAGGAAAGCTGGAGAGGGACTCTTCATCAGCAACTGTAGTGAAAGGACAAGGTGTAATGGGTACAAACTGAAAGAAGGGAAATTTTTATCAAATATTGGGAAGAAATTCTTTTCTGGGAGAGTGGCAAGATACTGGAACAGGCTGCCCAGGGAGCTGTGGGTGCCCTGACCCTGGCACTGTTCAAAGCCAGGTTGGATAAGGTCTTGAGCAACTTGATGTAGTGAGAGGTGTCTCTGTCCATGGCAGGGACCAGATGATGCTGAAGGTCCCTTCTAACCCTTGACATTCTATGACTCTATGAAACTCCCCAGTCAAACCATTTAAGTAGTGCCTTGCCAGTCTCCTCCACCTGCCCATACATATAAAATTTTATGTATTTTCTTATCACAATCATTACCTGTGGATAATGGGGGAATACAATGGAGTATTTCAGTTGTAACAATAGCTACATTGTGACAGTTGCTTCCTGTCACATTCTGTCCCTATTTTTGCTGCTGTTCTGTGCAATTCACTCAAAAATACCAACTGAAGTGGAGTAAGTACTTTATTGATAGAGTATCACACAGAGTTCAAAAACCATTGGACAGCTCGGAGCCTAGCCATGTACTTCCATGTGCGAAATTCAGATGAAATCTGTTGTTTACTTCAGTATGGAATCTTCACTTGCTAAAAGGGAAGAAAACACAAACATGATTAAAGCTATTAGCCACGCAGAACAAAAACATGCAAAGCATAAAAAACCCCAAAAATAAAGCCTATCTTTATGTAATTTCCTTCTGGCCAGTATTTATGATTCCCACTTTTGTTTATTCAACAGAATTGTAATTAACAGCTCTGGGTTGATGGCAAACTTTTAAGTTTACTCAGCAGTAAAAGACAGTTTTCTGAACTGACAAGTCAAATGAGCCCAGAAAAAGCTACCACTGCAGCTATGTCCATCTTAAAGAACAATCTTCAGCAACTGCACTGCACATAAAGAGAGTTTAACAACTGCTTTTCTGAAAAAAAACAGATCAAACCCATTGTTGGGAACAACAGATGTGTCACCTATGTGCCACTTTTAAACAGATTCAACATTCTAAAGCAATAATCATGAAAATTTCCTTACTAAGTGGCCTGGCAACATTACAGCACAGCCTCCACCTCCAAAAATACAGAAAGTTTAATCTAACTAGAGAACATCTTAAAGATCAGGTTTTTTTTTAGTCCATGGCCAATAGAGATGATGTATTTAAGAAGGCAAAAGGCTTTATCTCCAGTAAGTCATAGACAAAACATATTTTAATTTCTGTATGTGTAGTTAATTTAATTATAGTGTTTTGTTCAATAATAATTTTGTTTAGAACAATGCAAATGTTCTTTCACATGGAAAGAGTTACAGAGCATTTATCTGCACCAAGCGCAGCCTGAGTTGTTTTCTTAGTTTTAAGTATACCTAAAACCCCTAGGTGAAACAAATCTAGACAGTACATTCCTCTGTATAGCAGAGGGGAAGAAATCCTCCGTTAGACCCACAGAGGGAACAGAAGAAATAATCCTAAGGAGAAGGGAAACAATGCTGCAGCAGGAATACTACGGTGGAAGGGAATGAGAACAAAAGCAGCAGTATTAGCTGCAAATGATGCCCTCCAGCACACCCTCTGCACGTGAGAGATACAACAAAAGCAGCTCTAACACTGCAATATACAAAAAGACCAAGCTGACCTCTAGCAATACACGTGTGATGCCACTTAAAAGTCTCAAGTTGCAATTACGTACTATTGCATATGCCCTATATTTAGTCATATTTGTGAGGTTCCAACACTGCATGGAGCAAAGGGCTTGCTTGCACATCCAGATGAAAAAGGGACATGCCAGCACAGCTGATATATAGATTCAGTTATTCCTCACAGAATAATGAGCATCTTTTAGCAGTTTGTTTCCTTGGTGGAAATTCAGCCATTTAACAAGTCCTGACTGTTGCAAAAGTGTTACGGTTTGCTCTGACAAGCATTTCAAAATGCAGGCATAATGAAACAGCAGTACTATTTACTCCTCACACGGCCCGAACCCGCGCCTCCAGGGATTAGCTGCAGGCCCCAGTTTCTCTTAAGAGCACTGCGGTGCAACACCAGTCCTGCAGCCTAGCGCCTGCAACACAGTGTGGGATGAATACACTAAACCGAGAAACTACCTTCTGCAAGCTCTTTTGCAATTCGCTCCAGTTCTTCACGTTTCTTTTTCTCCTCCGCCTCTATTCTTCTCTCTTCTTCAGCAATCGGCTTCAGGTAGTCTGCCATCAACATAAGCCCTTTAAAACATAACTTCCCGAACCCCCGGAGGAAAGCTCCGCTCCTGCGGGTTCGGTCAAAAAGGAGCAGAAGCCAGTTTCGCTGGCAGAAAAGCACATTTCACAGGGATCTGGGGTTTCACACTAGCAGGGCCGCCCAGCAGGGCCGCCCGGCAGGGCCGCGGCCGGGCCGAGGGAGGGAAATGGCGGCCGGGACATTTGAAGGTGCCCTTGAGGGGCGGGCGCGGGGGAGCGGCCGACCGGGACGCCAAACTCACCGTATCGCTTCTTGCCGTAGATCATCCCCACGAGCAGCGCCGAGTACCGGGTGAACTGCGGGAGGCAGAGACAAGGACGCGCCCTTCGCTCAGCCCACAGGCACGGCCGGCCCCCACCGCCCCGCGCCCCTGCGCGCCGGCCCGGGCGACCCTCCCCGCGCCCCCGCACCCCCGGCAGAGCCCCGGCGATCCCCCCAGCGCCCTCACCTTGATGAGCGGGGACACCTGCACCGGCGGGATCATCCTGGCGGCGGCGGCGGCGGCGGCCGGAACTAAGCGCGGCGGCAGGAAGGGGTGGGAACAGCCGTGACAGGGAAGCCAAATGCGGTGCCGCCCTCTGCTTCCCGAGCGTCGGCGGGTCCGTCCCTCAAAGAGCTCCGGCGGCGTAGGGGCCGCAGTGTCTCCGCCACAAGGAGGGGCTGAGGGAGCTATGACGATGCAGCCTGTGAGAAGGATCGAGGGGATCTCATCCATGTTTTTCAATGACAAATGCACACAGACTGAACGGCAGGAAATTCCTTGTAAATGGAACAAAAGATAACCACTCTTTTTTATTTTTTAATTATTTTTTTAACTCATAGGGGTAATTGGACATTAAAACCTGTTGAGCGCTTTGAAAACATATACTAGAAATATTTTTTCATTGTCAGGGTAGTCAAGTATTGGTATAGGTTGGCCAGGGAAGTGGTGCAGTCACCTTCCCTGGAGGTGTTCAAGAGGCATGAGGATCGGGTGCAGGTGATGTGGTTTAGTGGTCTAGGGGTTACAGTGGCACTGCTGGGCGAACAGCTGGACTGGATGATCTTAAAGGTTTCTTACAACCTTACTGATTCTGTCATTAAATGGTTATGGTGTCTCTGTGCAGATGCTCAGTCTGACTGGACAAAGACCTCTGCAAGCCACCCATCTAGCCAAGACTGCTTCACACTGGAGGGTTGGACTAGACAGTCTTCAGAGGCCCTTTCCAATGACATCCGTTCTGTGGTTCTGGGATTACAATTACTGTATTTCAGTTTAATTTTCATAGATACAAAATCCTGTGGTCATTAGCAATTCTATCAAGAACAACTAGTTACAGTTATATTTGGGAATGATCTCCTACTTGAAAATGACACAATTCAAATTTATGAAGTTTGTTTCTAAAGAACTTGAAATGATGCTAAATGACCTCTCTTTATATAAAGTCTCATATCATGTTTGTCCTTAGGTTTAGGTTCTGATATATTACCAAATTTGGGTTGAATAATGCTATTTTGACTGCAGGCAAAAATAAAATGGTTCATTCTACTGCAGAACAAATTACTTATTTGTAAGTGGGGTAAACAAAAAAATCAGAAACAAACCAACCCAGAAAAACCAAACCAACCAAAATGACGCATACACACACACACACACACACACACACACACACACCAAAAAAAAAAAAAAAAGCAGCATTATTGAGCCAGTACAGTGCCTAGTAATATTTATACAGGGCTTTATACAAAGCATCCTTATAAACACTGAAATGAAACTCCTTGGCTAGCTTTTGGGTTTCATTCTCTTCAGGTACCACGAGAAGTAGAATCAACATTTCTTTACATCACATTAAAAACATTTTGGTATTTTGTAAAAAAAATCACAAAATTGCTGAGGTTGGAAGGGACCTTAGTGACCTTGTAGGAAAAACCCACCTAACGTAATTTTAGTTACAGACATCGGCCTTAAAGTTCACCTACAGAGAAGAAATAAATGGCTTGAAGTTTTGTTTCTTCACTGATTGCAATTTATTACAAATACACATATTCACTACTTACTATGTGTCTGCTGCACATTAGAAACAAAACCATACAGAACCAAAAGTGCTTTTATTAAGTATCAGAAAAAGTGCTATACACAACACAATGGAAGTAATTTAACCACAACTAGGTATTAATCCCCTTGAATAGCTGAATGTACTCTTCATGAGAAGTATGTAATATTCACAATGACATATTCGGTATCAAGGTGCTTCAAAACAAAAGCACAAGTGCTTTCAAGACTGATCTCAACTGAAACGAGATATTTGTTTTTCACCTGTAATTTCTTCAGGCATATTTTGCCACTTTTTTTTTCATGATGAACAACAAAATTCCCCAAATGCCTTTAATTATGGCATTAAAGTTGTCAGGCACTAAGATAATTCAAAATATAAATTAATCACTCTGCCAGAAGGAAATGTAATGGCTTCTAGGGCAGCCAGAGTTTAGATGATTTGAAAAGCACAATACTTATTCAGCTGCATGTAAGTGTAAAAAAAAAAAAAAATCAACATTATCATGGACAGAAACTTCCAGGGGTTAGTTTCTTCTGCTGTCTTCCTGAGACTCAGAAATCTGTGGGACCGCTTAGTTGTCCACAACTCAGGAGAAAGCTTAACTCCTTTACCTGATGTGGAACTCTCACACATTGCAGTCTCATATTCTCTTTGAATATGACACCATGCCTTCTGAATAACAGAAGGATGTTCCATTGCCAGACAAAAAACAGACACAAAAAGCCTGAGAAATTAAAACACTTCAGACAAGAAGCTTCTGCAGAACAGAAAAAAAAATTACGTCTAATCACAGAGCTCTTTTCCCTCAGAAAATGTCAAAGCTAGTTGAAACTTGGATGCAAAGCCACATGAATCCTCATTTGTTACACACTTTTAAAAAAAGAATAGATGTGGCCAAAGAACTTGTGTTCAGATGGCTTGGAAGACTGCTATCACAATTGCAACTCCCATCTAAACTCACACAGAGCCACTCAAACAGTTAGATTTCTAACTGCTATCCCCTGTTTGTGACAGGACAGACCATTGAAAAAAACCATGTTAAAAAATTTAACATTGGAAAAAAAAAAAAAAGAAACCAGTAACTTGTATGCACACATGTTCTACTATGATGTACCATCCAGAAATCCAGATGTCTCTGTGTTTTCCATGCCTCACATTCTCTTACATAGAAACTAAACCAACTTCTGTGTTTGGCTGCCATTTTCCTGGGTATCTGCGCACTTCTTAATTGATCATTGCTGCAGCTACATGTCAAGCAGCATTTTTTTCTATAAGGCAATATCAGAAGAAGGGCAACATGCTTTTCTTTGCATCCCCTCTTAATCCAGTATTTTCAATAGCAGATTTTGGAGAAAGGGTCTTGAGCATGGCAGCTTAAACATAAATATGCCCCAGTTATGGTCAATACAGACTTTGGTTTACATCAATATAATCCACACACGAATATAATGCGAGTCAGAGGAGCTGAAGTTGATCTCTTAACTTCACATGCACTGTGCAGAAATTTAGGACAGTGTTTCATTTGGAGACAAACATGCCTCCTCTTCTTCTAACAATACAACCTTGTGTCTGGAGAGAGACATCACAGACTTTATGGCAGTTAAAGAAATTCTAACAAAAATGCGCAAGGCAAGAAAAGCAAACGGGATTACAATCTGCATAAGATGGAAAATTGCAGTGCTAAATTCACTTAACAAGCAAGTTAGAAAGAAGGCCCCCAGGCTTACACAAGGGTAAAGAGCCAGCTTGGCAAACATGAAGGCATGTTCCTTGCCACCATATCTAGCAAAGGCATGCAAAGTTTCCTCTTCATTGAGAAGGGCTGTAGTCCATATTGCAAACTGAAATATGCTGGCAAAGAAAGTGATCACACAGCTGACCTGAATGGCTTCTATTTCATTATGAGACTTTTCTGCAAATTCACTGGTCAGCTGGTAAGCTAGTGGAAGCCCACCAATGAAAGCCAATGAAAGTATGTTGAGCAGTCCCATTAACCGGGTAGCTTTTGTTACATAAAGGAAAAGAGAGTGATGGACAAACCACAGGAGACCAATTGTAACAAATGAGCCAAAGTAAGCAAGGTAGTTTGGCCCATATTCACTTAAAGCTTCAAGAAGACTGCCATGGAACTTCTTCTCAACTTCTCTGGGGTCAGGAACATTGTCTTCACTGTGGAGAGAAAAAATTAATTTACTTTGCATATTCCTGTTATAAAAACACATCTGGAACAAGACTGAATTATGCTGCTTTACTTTGAGAAAGTAGTGAACAACAGGAATCCACCCTGTACTTCTCTAGTAATTTAGAAACAGTGTTTCAAATAATAGCTCTGCAAAGAAATAATATATATAAGGAAAACTGAATGCAGGTTGGTATTCCTTTGGGTTAATAAAGTTTATACAGAGACTAAACAGCTTTTATTGACAAAAAGCTTTCATCTGAAAACATAACTAAGCAAAAAAAGGAAGCTTTGTTCTTCAAGACTCTACATCCCAACATGTATTAGGCACACTGATGATCATTACTGCTGGAATGTGGGTGTTAAAAGTATCTTTGGTTTGTGCTCTGTGTCCTTCCAGAAAATCATACTTTAAAGTAACCACTGCAGATTTTGGAGGTCAAACACAATGTTTGATTAATTTTATTTCCTTAAATGTTACACACCAACAGAAGTTTATGTGTTTAACAAGACAAAGTGTAAGAACCAGCACAAAGCCTTACCATATATCCAAAATGAGCAGGGTTGCTACAATGGCATAGACTCCATCACTGAATGCTTCTACTCGTTCCTTACTCAGAGGCTCACTGAGGTAAAAAGTGAAGGTTTCTAAGCTATGAGGTTCTTCCTCTTCACCTCTCTGACCTGGAAACAAATCCAGAGGCTTAATCATGAAAAGAAGTATAAAATAAGGTAGTTCAACAACCTACCTTTTTTCCCTATCTGCCTAAACTTTTCTTTAGACAAAAGGATGCCAGTCACTCTACTGACAAAAGGATGTCAGTCACTCTACTTTTTTTGGCATATGTGCCTCTCCCTGAAATTTATGTTTCTTTCAAGACAAGTGCTTCAGGAACAACAACAACAAAAAAGCTCTTTCCTTTAAACTGTATGGCAAACCATTAATAATGACTTAAAGCTGTAACTGAACAAAACAAATCAGATGCTGTACTTCAGGAAGCCCTAATAGCTCTAGGGCTGCTATGACAGCCTGGAGAACTTAGACTACATGGTAGTAAAAACCTGTTTTGAAAAAAACCATGGGGGCTGAACAAGGATATTGAACTCATTTAAAATAATTCAAGGTGTAGTTTTTATAGGAAATGTTTAACACATCTCTAAAGAGTGAACTCAGAAGTGCCTAGCTAGCGAAAACACACTGCTTCAGGTATATATATATAAGGTTAAGGTTTCACAGGAATGCAAGCAGGTGTAATCACAAGAAATTCAGTAAAGCAGTATTTCAGCCATCTGATAGGGTGAGGTAGATACGTGACCTGACTGAAAACCACACTGGCCCCATCACAATAAGCATGGACAATATTTGTATCTGTTTATTCTAGGCTCTGAGTCTCTGGCTTCATCCTTTTAGAACATTTCTGCCTCCCTGTTATTGCTGCCACATGGGGGAGTGAAGAGTATAGTCACATTTGCACTGGAAACAGACAGACTTGTACTAGTCTGAACAGCAGCAGTAGAAGTACAAAGGTGTTATTCTTCTGCCCCAGCTTGGGAGTAACAGTACCAAAGACATTATCTCTTCAGTGGTTTTGTGGTCCCTCTCAGAGGGACACTGCACCTTTCAGCTAAGTAGGTCGCATGATATCCCCTGCGCCTTTGATTTTAGCAATGCCAACCTCTTTCTCAGCAGGATTTAAGAGCAGCTCAGGTTGCTATGGTTGTGCACTTGTTACCCCTGACACAAGGAGGGCAGAAAGCACATGAGGGAAGGAAGCATGGGTTTAGGCTAACTTGAGACATGTGTGAAGGCACATCTTTAGATTATAGCAGTTAGATTAATGAGTAATTAGTAATACCCTGAACAGTTACTATTGTGAGAAAGTTTGATTTACAGGTGCGGTGCTTGCCTGTTTGAAAATGTGTGACTATTCAGCATTGCGGGGAAGGAAGTGGTAAAGGCACAGAGCTTGCTTCCTTATGTTCTTCCATCTCCATGCTCCCTCTTGAGGAGGGAAAAGGGATGGAGGGCCTGCTGGTGTCATTCATATACCTACGTGTGTCCGCATGCACTAGCACTATCAGGACAAAAAAGAAAGGTTTTGCACTGGAAAAATGATCTTACAATGTGTTGTGCCTTACACAAATCTCATCACAGGGGAATGAGGGGAAATTAGGGAACAAGGGGGACACTGTTTAGAAGCACATCAATAAACCCTAAAATCACTATGTTCTGAGACTGAAAATGAAAGCAGAACTGAAATTACTTCATTCTGGGCTGTCTGCATAACATGTTGACAACCTAATCTGAACATATGTCTAGGAATTTTGTTACTTACCAAGAATTTTGTTTTTACACCATGTAACTAATCGACTGAGATGCGGAAAAATTATTACAAGTCCAAGAAGTACATAAGACTGTTGGAGAAGAAAACGAACAGTTTATAGTTATCAAAAATATAATTTGCCTTCCAGATTTAGTATGAAACTATAACTCTCAATCTTAGAACTAATGACACTGAGAAAAAGAAATCTTGACTTTCAAAAAGAAAAAGGCTCAGTTGAAATGCTCATTCACTTCCTGAATAATGCATGTGGAACGAAATACTGCTTTTTCCTAGCTAATTTAGTACCAGTAATGAAGCAAACTAAAACAAGTAGGGAAATAATTCTGCTGACAAAAAGTGCAGGAATAACTACTTTGGAAGTTGAAGAATTGTTGCACATAATCCTTATGGTTCTTCAAATTCATGACACTCTAAGATTTTACTATTTGCGTCACAAAAACACGTTGGTGTGTCCTAAGTGGTTCACATGTTTTGCACAGGTCTAAGCAAGAAGCAACTTGGAGCAACTTGGAGAGTAATTTCACCATTGTTAATATTAAAAACAAACAACCAAACTACAGTGAACAGAGTGAGGAAGAAGAGGAAAACATATTTTCAGACAAAACTAGGCCTTTTCATGTTTGGACTTATAACTACCCCTTTCACCAAGAGCAACCTGATTTCTCACAAACTTGTGGATTATTTAAATACTGCCAATTCCTGTGGAATCTTTCTCAAAATCCATCTTTTCCTAAAGAACAAGAGCAATGGAAGTTCAGCATACATTCAAAAACTAGATTTCAGTTCTGAGTAGGGGTTCCAGAAAAGAGTTAAAGCTATATTAATAAGTTGGAACAACTCACTGACTGACAACTAAAGATGGAAGAGAAAAAGACCACGTAAAAGCAGTCCTTGAGAGGCAGGTGGCCTAACTGGTCTCCCTTCTCTGTTTGCTCTTACACCCTAAGTTAGTGCAGCAATTGCATTCACTTTTCTTCAGCTTGTGCAATGTGGTCTTCATTTCACATAAGCTTCCTCAACTACTTCTGGTGCACAAGATACTAACATAGAGTTTGGAAGACCTGCTAGAAACAAACAAAAAAGCAGGCACAGCAAGTAATAATTTAGCAGAATATTCTTTCTACACTATACAAACTCATGGATCAAGTTACAGTGATATATGTGATTAAATACATTCAATGCAAAAAACAACACCCTAGAATGTAGCAGACTCCATAGAGCTTGGGAAAGCTCCATGGAGGATTGAGGCTTAACAGTAGGAACTGCTGAGGCATGATGAGACAGCAAAATAAGTTCCTGTCTCTGACCCCCCGCCCCAAAGCTTATCTCTGTAACCCCACTTTTCCCTAACCCTACTATTGGACGAGTTTGGATCCCCCTTTACCCTATTAAAAGGGGCTGTTTTAGCCCATTCGATAGAAGAAGAGCTGTCGCTGGACCCTTCACAGACTCCCCAGTAAACCATCACTGTGGAACACCAGGGCTTCCCCTTCTCCTCTCTCACATCTGCTTCAAGCCTCAGCCAAGGGCACCCTAGCAAGCAAGCAAAGAGCTGAGATCCTAAGAGAGCTGATAATCACTAAAGAGTTGACAATCTCTGAGCTTGCTAAGGGTAGCCGCGGCTGCGAGCTGCCTGGGCATTTGGGCTCTCTGTCTCCCAGAGGGACGGGGCTCCTGGACCATCTTTGCATTGCTCGATAATAAGGCCAAGATCGAGGCTTTACTATACTAGAACTAGCAATGGAGAAAGTGTGCATAATTAACAGACATCGCTATTTTCATACACAGTCCTAAAGACAGCTAATACAAACTGCTGCATCAAAGTTTTCTGTTAACCGAGAGAACTTACCAAAGGAATAAAGAAAAAAGAAAAGATGGCTGCTAAAAAGCATAAAATTGGTCCTCTCAGGATAATCTTTAAGATATGACGTTTATAGAAATTCTGATTTTCAGATTCCTGTATCTGTTGATTCAGTAAGTGTGGGTGATAGAATCCATATGCTACTATCACAGCCTGCAAGGAAAAGAGCATTACTGAACTTATTACTATTGCATATAAATATATGAAGGATTTCAAACATAAGACATAGAACTATAAATCAACACATTCCGAAACACTTGCAAGCTTATTCTTCACTCCCATATGGAAAGTTGGTCCTAGAAACTCTGAGATTTAACAAGACACTCAAAGATTTATGTGAGATTTAACAAGACACTCAAAGATTTATGTGTCATGACAGACTCTCCTCTGCAGAGTCTGTCATGACCTTTGATCCTTGATGAAGGGGAATGAAGACCTCTGTAAGGAGGAACTGAAAGCAACAAAGCACTGCACCAGGAGGAAGAATGCTTCTGGACTTCAGACTGAAAACCTGTGTTCCCTCACCCACTGCTGCATGGAAAACTCAACTGTTCTTTCCCCAAGGCAAAGAGTGGGAAAGGAATTCTGTGAACACTGAGATCAGCTGATTTAGTTGCATAAAACAGCTTCCCGGGACAGTGAACTTTTTTTTACATACAGGTACTGTATTATCATAATGGGCATAACTTTGAAAAAGAATGCTATACAAATAACATATTTAGCAATTTATGCCACTCAATAAGAAGCTTAATTTCAGTTCTACACAAGAAAGTCTATGTAAAAGTGAAAATGCTAATGGATAGCTCCAATACCTGTATAAGGCCAATGACAACAGCACAAACGCTGAAGAGGAAGATGCCAAAAGGTACCCCTGGAAAGGAGGCCATTAAGGAAAACTGGAAAAAAATCAACAAGATCATATATTTAATTAAGAAGCAATGTAGGAATAACAGTAGAGAAATAGAAGCACTCTTCATTCAATATTGAAAACATTAATAAATCTACATAATAATTTGCATTTCATCATAATTCCACTAAATGCTATTTCTAGCCACAAATACATGCAGGCATCCCAACCAAAGGCATCTGGAGAGATGGTTTTGCTCTGGCATTGACAGTGCTAAACCTTAGCCATTCTGGCACTGTGCCTCCATAATAAAGTGCCTCCAGAGTGGCTTGTACCTGAGCATAAAGCTTAACTGGTTTTAGTTGACATGATGTCATAGCTGTGAAAATTCTTGATATTAGGATACCTTTTTGAATCTTTTATTTTGTCTACCTCCGTGGCTCCCTGTTGTATTAATTTCTGCAGCTTCTTTAGGGGAGGATGAAAAAGGAAAAAAAAATTTTAAAAAAAGGAGAAGAAGAAAAGCAGGGTGTAGTGTTAAGGTAACATGGACAGCTTTCTAAAAATAATTCCAGCTTCAAGGCAAAATGAAAAGTATGTTCTCTTGCTGATAAAGATCGTCTTACTGACCACAGCCTAATTTTTTGCAGACTACATGTAAGACATACATATCCACATAGAAACAGGTGCCTGTCCTACTTACATATACAACTGTCAAGATGCATTTTAATCAACTGTTTTGTTCTGTTAATATAGTATTCATTTGCAAATATTCTTTTAAGGTCATATGACCAAAAATTTTGCAGATTTTAAACATAAACCCTCAGCTGCCAGAATCAACCTTGCAGAGCAAATCAGAAGTGATACCACAAACTTGGTCTAAATTACAAAAGGAAAATGTCCTGCCATATAAGGAGGAGTTTGAAAAACAGTTTTATTTATCTTACCAAAATTCTTATCAGATAATCTCAACCTTCTTCAATACAGTTGCTTTCTTAAAAGAAATCATGGGAAATTTTTTACCATGAAGGTGGTAAAACATTGGCACAGTTGCCCAATCCTTGGAGACGTACAAGGTGAGGTTGGATGGGGCTTTGAGAAACTTCATCTAGTTGAAGATGTTCCTGATCTTTGCAGGGGTTGGACTATAGGACCTTTAATAGCCCCTCCCAGACTGAACTATTCTCTGATACTATGACTTCCCATAACTGTAAGTTTTGTTGCTAGAATACCCATTTTCTGCCATGTCTAGAACATGAAGTATTTGAAGGTTATAAAATAGCTTCATGAATTTTAAAGAAGCAACAGTTAACTACAATAATGGATTCAGGGTTTATACTATAACAACACTTTCCTGCGTTTCTGAATACTTTGGTAAAGTCTTTCCAAATAAATGAAGAAACAAACAATGTAATTTAAAAAAATTTCAGATTTTAGAAAATTACTTACTGTATATGGCAAGAAGGTTATGATCATCATACAAGCCTAAAACAGAAAAAAAGCATTTTGAAACACTATTTGTTTTCTGGACACATCTTCAATGAGGGCATTGCTTGCTTTGTATTTTGCAAGGAGATCAAATACTTGTGCTGCATAATGAAAAATACCCATATTTCTGAAGTTGCTGAGTTTTGACAGCAAATGGCTGGTTTTGTACACATCTTCCATGTTCCCTATGCAAATTGTACAAGCTTATTGTAGAAAACACTACAGCTTTCTGTGTTACCAATACCCTAGGTAAAAGTTTTGCTATGGTTTTTAAGAGATTTCTTTCTAAATGCTAAATATACCACACTTTCTAAACAGTTGTTTCTGATTTGTCAAGAACGTTAATAGCTGATTGTAAATATTTCACATCTAAAAAAGCAAAATCAAAAAACCCAACCCAACAAACAAAAGCATAAAGAAACACATTGCTTTGAAAGCTACATTAGGTAAGAATTAGATGCCTTAGGCTATTCTTCTATAATAATTTCCTCTAGTTTTATCTCATGGAGCTCCAACAGTGCTTTTATTAACAAAATTAGAATAACTGTGTGGTTGCATACTTTCAGAGAACAGAGTTTGAAACAACATTGCAGAATACACAGTTCCCCCAGATGAACTTCAGACTAACCTGCTGCAGAGCTTCTTTTGGTTTACAGTAAAACATTTGCAAGTTAAAAGCAAGTTATCAATCAGTCACAGCAAAAGTAAAGATCTTTGTATTTTCCTGGAAATATGTAAGAGTTATGCTATTTAATGTAGAAACTTTTGGATATTCACAGACACATTAAAGTGACCTGTATCTGCTTGTTAACCATCCAGCTTGTATGACAACACTCACCAGATTTAGAAGAGCCAGGACATCATCTATATGTTCTATCACCTGAAACAACCTGTCAAGGCAAGGCCGAGTAAGGTTATCATGAACATGCCAACTCACAAAATATATTTTACAGCACTACATATAAATTGTACATTTATGATAGTATGGGGGAACCCAATTTCCTTTGCCACAGAATTAATACAAGTATTCCAGGTGCCCCACCAAAACTCATGAGGCTCAAATATGAAAGTAATTTGTTAGAAAAATCTTAAAAGTGAGATAAAATGAAGTTCAATCATGGAGCAGTTATTAAGAACCTGGTTTCTATTTGAATGGCAGAGTATTTTCAAAATTTTAAGGCTTAGAATAATTTCTCCTGAAGAGACAGCACACAAAGAAAAAGCTTTCCTTGCAAGTGTCCCCAGATTTTGTTAATGAAACTCCTCATTCACAAAACTATCACTTAGAATGAACAGGACCCATCACCCTCCACGAAACCCTGAGATTGTACCTTGGCATTTACTTATACAAGCAAAGAGAAGCACTGGAGTAAAGGAATGGATGTGGGATATCAGCTTCAAATACTGAATTACAGGTTGCACGCCTTTATTGGAATGCAGCCAATCCACTTGCATAGCAACATTTGTAAATTTCAAAATGCAATCAAAAACTGCCCTGGTTCCAGCATGATGCCTGCATGCCAATTTCTTTTTAACCACCAAGACATGGCAGGTGGGAGTGTCCACAGCTCTATGAAGTACAGAATCTACAACATTACAATTGACTTGGCGACAACTACTGCTGAGGACAGAGATGAGTTTTAGGCCAGCTGTACTATATCAGTTCCTTTGTTGTGGAGCATGCAAGTTACAAATTCATGTTTTTTTTCAGCAGAATTAGAAGTCTAATTCCATCTAGCCTTCAAGGTAAGAAGAAAAGTAACTCTAAAAGATACATAATGCTTGCTTTACTCTGTATGACTATGACAGTGGTGTAAGAGTAGCTTTTCACTGCTAAGAGTAGCATTTCTTTACAATGGTTTTCTAATATTAATCAACAAAAGACAATTCAGAAGTCTGGCAGCAAGACAGAAATACATCAGAGACATGGTTATCTCCTGCACTTTCTAGCTTTTAACTTTAGATTTAAACACCATGTTCCTACCTTACATGAGCTGCCCATGCCACTGTGACTATTAAAAAGGTCATCAAGTAAACTGCAATTTTTGCTAGAAGAAGTTGCTGAACACTTTCACCTAATTTCTGAAACAGAAAGTGACACCCAAGGAAACAAAATATAAATGTTATGTTACAAAATTATTACCAACATCTGAAAAAGAGATGTACAACAACGTAATGTATTTTTGGAAAATGCCTCCCAAGAATGCAGTTCCCATTCAACAAACTCGTTAGTACATTGCAGAGAAAAGAGTTTATTAGGAACTTGTAAAATAGGCTGAAATGTGGCATTTGATGTATCAACACATCTCATCAATCTGTAAAAAAGGGCTTCCCAATGCTCTATTCACCTTGTTACTCATCTATGCATTCTCTCATCACTGTTACTATAATAAAGCATTTCAGAGGACTGGACACAATATGCCTCTTTTACTTTCACAGCACTGACTTCTGTAGTAGAAGCATTGAAGAAGTTTCATGTGACCATTGTTAAAAAGCAGTAAGGAGAGGGCTTAACCTCAGCAAATTTTCCAAATATGACTACAGTGGCTTAAACAGACTCATATAGTATATTTGCTGCAATACAGATCTATCTGAGCTTCTTAAACTAAGATTTATGTCTATTTAAGAGTAGAAAAATAAATAGAAACAAAAGAAAAAAACCTGTAAACTTTCTCAAATTATTGTTTCCTAAAATTCCTGGGTATTCTCAGAATTAATTTCTTTTCTGTAGTCTTCTTTTTCCACCTTTGTTTATTCAAATTACATTTATTATGAACCTGACTTTAGCATTCAGATTGTGCTATGTAAGCTTCTCTCAGTGATGGTTTATTACCAAGAAGACCAGATCCTTTCTGAAAGATGTTTTGGCCAAACGGGCAATGCATCTCTCATAGAAAAGTAACTAATTATAATCTATGGCGAGGATGTTACGTGCTAAACGAGGATGTTACATCTACTTGCGAGGACACAAGAAACAACAAACGGCACGTGATACCTGGTCAGGATGTATTTTTGTGTGAGCCACCGGCAAAATCTGAAATAACAAAATGTTTATTAGCACATGACGTTCTTTTTCTTGTTGAGCACTTCCCTAAAACCACACAACCTTCAGGTACCAGCGGATCGCGTAGCCAGGAGCAGCTCTGGAAGTCACAGCCGTTCCCTGGCCATGGCCGGCCCGCCACGGCCGGCACAGCCGACGCCTCTCCGGGACGGCCCCGACACATCGCGACAGCGGGGCGGGCGCGGAGCCGGGCGGCACCGGCGGCCGCGGCCCCGCGGGGGCGCCGGGCGGGCCGGACAGGCGCCACCCGGAAAGCCGGGACCGGCCGCGGCTGCCCCAGGCTTCTCCCTCCCTGCCTCCCGCGGCCGGGCGCTCACCATCACGGTGGCGATGATGGACAGCAGCGCGTCGCTGTAGGCCAGCAGCCGGTGCGATGTCTGCGTGCTGCCGCCCGGCTCCGGCCCCGGGCCCGGGCCGCGCTCCCGCGCCGCAGCCCGCGGAGCCGACATGGCCCCGTGCGCTCGGCAGCGGCAGGGGCGGCGCTTCCCCTCGCCCTCAGAGGGGCGGGAGCCGCCCGCTGCCCCTGCGGGGCGGAGGAAGGCTGCTCTCGGAAGCGATGCGGTACATGTCCGTGAGTGGTCGAGCCGCCGGGCGCACCGCGGCTGAAGGAGCAACCCCGCCTTTAAAAGGCGTTCCAGTTCACCTGTCCGTTTTCCATAACAAACAACATCCTGAATCCAGTGACACTGACAGTGTGTTCTACACAGGACTGGTCAGGAAACATCAACAGAAGAGGCAAAGGAAAACATGACTCTTAGAGAAGCAATTTATATTCCTCAGACAAATTCCCTTTTTAAAATGGGAATTTCAGCAATTGAGGGAGGTAATCCTGTCCCTTTCCTCAGCCCTGGGGAGGCACATCTGGAGTGCTGTGTCCCAATCTGAGCCTCTCAGTACAAGAGAGACATGGAGCTCCCGGAGCAGGTACAGTGGAGGGCAACAAAGATAATGGGACTGGAACATCTCTCTCACCAGGAAGAGCTGAAGGAGGTGGGCCTGTTCAGCTTTGAGAAGAGGCAACTGAGAGGGGAACCTCAGGAATGTCTATAAATATCTAATGGGTTGGTGCCAAGACGATGGACATAGGCTCTTCTACATGGTGCCAAGCAATACAGCAAGCAGAAAAGCTGCACCTGAGTATGGGAAGAACTTCTTTGCTGTGTGGGTGATCACAAAGAGGAACAGTGTGCCCAGAGAGGTTATTGGGTCTCCTTCAGTGAAGATACTCAAGAACCATCTGGATGCAATCTTGTGCCATGGAGTCTAAAATAATCCTGCTTAAGCTGGGAGGTTGGATCAAATGACCTGCCGAGATTCCTTCCAACCTTAGCCATTTTGTGATTCTGTGATCTTGTGAAATAAAGACCTGTGGAACTACAGGCCAGTCAGTCTCACCTCTGTGCCTGGTGAAATCGCCATGGAAATTATAGTAAGGCATATGGAAAATAAGGAGGTGGTTAGTGACAGCCAGTGTGGCTTCATTAAGGGCAAATCATGCCTGCCGAGTGTAGTGGCCCTCTGCAATGGGGTTATAGGGGTGATCATTGAGGGGAGAGCTGACATCATCTGCATGGTCTTGTGCAAAGCATTTGCACCCAGTGGATTGGGTTGGAAGGGACATTAAAGATTGACTGTTCCAACCCCGCTGCAGTGGGCAGGGATACCTTTCACTAGACCAATTGCTCAAAGCTGCATCCAGCCTGGCCTTGAACATTTCAGGCATGGGGCATCCACAGCTTCTGGGCAACCTGTTCCAGTGCCTTACCACCTTTATAGTAAAGAACTTCTTCCTAATACCTAATCTGAACCTACCCCTCCTTCAGCTTAGAGCCATTCGCTCTTGACCTGTCACTACATGGTCTTGCCTAAAGTCTCCATCTTTCTTGTAGTCTCTCTTCAGATGCTTGAAGCCTACTTTCTCTTTTCCAGGCTCAACCATCCCAATTTTCTCAGCCTTTCCCCACAGGAGAGGTGCTCCATCCCTCTGATCATCTTGGTGCCCCTCCTCTGGACTCACTCCAGCAGTTCCATGACCTCCCTATGCTGGGACCCCAGAGCTGGATGCAGGGCTCCAGGTGGGCTCTCACCAGAGCAGAGCAGAGGGGCAGAATCCCCTCCCTCCCCTCCTGCCCACGCTGCTTTGGATGCAGCCTGGGACACGTTTGGCTCTCTGGGCTGGGAGTGCTCATGGCTGGGTCATGTCCAGCCTCTCATTCACTATAATTGTCCTGATCCAGGTGGAGCACCTTGCACTTGGGATTGTTAAACCTCACAAGATTCCCATGGGCCCAATTCTCCAGTGTGTCCAGGTTCCTCTGGAAGACTTCAGGTGTGTCAACCACATCACTCACCTGGGTATGATCTGAAAATTTGGTGAGAGTGCACACAATCCCTTCATCTGTATCACTAATGAAGATATTGGACAACACTGGTCCCAGTATGGACCCCAGAGGGACACCACTTGTCTCTAATGTCCATCAGGACTCTGAGACATTGACCACTACCTTCTGCATGGTCAATGGCTCAAAGTCCTGATGGATATCCATGATAACTTCTGATTCTATATTTGGACATATTGGAAAAGAATGTATTTCTGTGTGAACCCTTTGTGATCATGTATTTGTAGATAATATTGCCAGAGATAAAATTAATCACTTGAATATACATGCTTGTATTTTTGTTAGAATTGTGTCCTTAATTATCCAGGTCCTGTCACATGTTACAGTTGTTATGACATGATGATTTACAACAACTGTTAAAACAGACCCATGAAAATGGATAAAAGGCTCTGATCACTGTCCATCATAATACAGATGAAATACAAGGTGTCTTGGAAGAAGGATGGAGAGCATCAGTGATGGGACACCCTTTTCAAATGGTCACTCACTGCTGTGGAAATTTTTAGTAGACTGTTTCACCCTGTGGTTCTTTAAGTATTGACTGCTTTACTTTAATAATAGCCAGCTATGTAAAATCACGTGTAATGATCCATCAGCTGCACATAACATCTGGGTGGATGGAAATGGAAGGTGTTCAGCAGCAGGATAAGGAATTGCCCTATAGGGATACCCCAAAAAATTGATTATGTACAGGTGTGATGGAGGCACTGAGTTGAAGGTGTGACTGCAGCCATGGCACAAATAATGTAGGAATGAGACCTAAAGCCATGAGATATAATGGGAGATATTCAGTGAAGGGATTATGTGGGCATGATAGGCACCTGATGGGAGTGATAGATCACCAGGCAGAGACTGGATGACTTTTATTGCTGGATGACAATTATCACTGCAATCAGCAATGGAAGAAGGAGTGATACTACTGGTTCTGTTCAATTTTGCTTAAACCCCACAGTTTTTCTATTTGTAATTCTTAATGTCCTTGATTTATATATTAAGTGTCTACCCTCCCCCACCATTTAAGACAAAAGCAACAGGATACTTTTGTCTCACCCCCAGTTCTCTGAAAAGTGGAAATGGGCATTTGAAATCCCCTACCATGCAGACCAGTCTATAGACTGGCTCTTCTTCCCAAGAAGAACACCTCTTTAGTAAGATATCTGCCTCCAGCTGTATCAGAGCATGCATCCAGGAGCACCTGGAACACTTGCACATACCCTATACACTTATGTTTTCCAGGTCTACAGCCTTTATCCCCAGCAATCTCACAGGAATCTACAACCTGTTTGTTGTGGTCTAGAAATGGTACTCCCCAACTCTGTTCCCCCCCCCCAGACTCTTCCAAACCACATGCAGATTGCTTGGCTTCCCCTCCCTTTTACCCCTCCAGGAATGGAGTTGAGAATTGAAGGTACAAAAGGTGAAAATTGGGTTGAGACAAGACTAATTTGCTGGAAACAGCAATGAGATAAGGTATGATAATGAACACTCACAGCAACAATAGTAAAAACAAAACTATAAAGAAAAGAGAATAATTTGCATGCAAAAAATGCTCACCATGAACTGGGAGAATGAACAATGCGTGACAGGTTCCCCACACCACCATACTTTTTGTTCTTCCAAAAACAGATGCCCTTCCCCCTGGAAGTGAGAAAGTCCCTTTTCCCCACTACAGGCAGTGTTATAAAGTGGTACCAAATAACCTGATTCTTGGCCATGCCCCTCCTCCCCTCCTGCTGATTTGGGCTGGAACCAGAACACCATTGTTTCTATAAACCACACTATTGGTTCATCTGTGTTTGTGAAAGTTCTTTTTGAGCTCGACCAAACTTCCAGCATTGAATTCATGAACCACACTATTCGTGAATCTGGAACCACTAATGTGGCCGGGTTTCTGGTGTAACCCTTGCTATCTCTGCACCTGGGATCCCACTGAACATGACCAGACTTACAGTGCCTGGTTGTTTACAATGAGAAATGAAGCCCAGATGCACCCAGCCCCTCTGGTCTCCCAGGACCAGCTGGAATGCCAGAGGGTTTATTTTCTGCTATATTTCTATAATCTTGATGCAGCACTCAGAAAAATTTACTTTTCTTTGTATGTATTTTTTTCCTTTTACATTCAAGGTTGGAATTGCAGTATATCCTATTAAGGAGTATTTGTTGAATGAGAATATTTTGTAAGATACAATCACAGAATAGGTAAGGTTGGAAGGGATCACTGGAAGGTACCTAGTCTAACCTCTCTGCTCCAGCAGGGTCCCCTAGAGTACATTACTCAGCATTGTGTCCATATGGCTTATGAATATCTCCAAAGAAAGAGACTCCACAACTTCTCTGGACAACCTGTTCCAGAGCACAGTTACTTGCACAGTAGAAAAGTTCTTGCTCATGTTCAAGTGGAACTTCCTGTGCATCAGTTTCTGCCCATTGCATCTTGTCCTATTGCTCAATACTAAGAAGAGCCTGGATCCATCCTCTGATACCCTCCCTTCAAATATTTCTATGCAATGGTATGATCACATCTCAATCTTCACTTCTCCAAGCTGAACAGGCTCAACCTTTCCTTTTAAGAGAGATGCTCCAGTCTTCTCATCTCTGTCACCCTCCACACAACCTGCTCCAGGAGCTCCATGTCTCTCTTGTCCTGAGGAGCCCAGAACTGGACACAGCACTCCAGATGTGCATCACCAGGACTAAGCAGAGGGACAGGATCACCTCCCTTGACCTCCTGGCAATGCTCTCCCTAATGCACCCCAGGGTCCCATTGGCCTTCTTGGCCCCCAGGACACACTGCTGGCTCATGGACAGCTTGTTGCCCACCAGGACCCCCAGGTCCTTCTCCACAGAGCTGCTTCCCAGGAGGTCACCCCCAGCCTGTGCTGGTGCCTGGGGTTGTTCCTCCCCAGGTGCAGGACCCTAAACTTGCCTCTGTTGAATTTCAGATGTTTCTTCTCCTCCCATTCCTCCAGTCTGTCGAGATCCTTCTGAAGGGCTGCACATCCCTCTGGAGTGTTGGCCACTCCTCTGAACTTTGTAACATCAGTGAACTTGCTGAGGAAGCATCTGCTCTTTCATCCAACTGAACAAGCTATGAATCACTGGGCCCAGCATAGAACCTTGGGGGACACCCCCAGTGACATGCTCCCAAACAGACCCTGTGCCACCGATTAAAAACTCTCTGGGATCTGCCATTCAGCCAGATCTCCCTCCATTTCACCATCCATCCATCCATCCATCCATCCATCCATCCATCCATCCATCCATCCATCCATCCATCCATCCATCCATCCATCTTCCATGTCCTGAGCTTACCTCTGAGCACATCAGAGAGTATTGAAATCCTTGCTGAAGTCACTGTAGAAAATATCCACTGCTCTCATCTGTCCAGGTAGTTGTCCCATTGTAGGAGGCAATCAGGTTGGTCAAGCATGATTTTCCTTTAGTGAATCCTTGCTAAATAAAAGTGAATCCTGATCATCTTCTTGTCGTCCATTTGGATAGAGGTATCCTTCAGGATGAGCCATTCCATCACCTCTTCACATGGAACAATGTAAAGCACAAGTATTTTAGAATGCAGCATAACATGAATTCCTGATGGAGGAGACTAAAATCATTCATTCAAATGTTTTTCCATGCTTTGTATGAAGTATTTTATGTCAAGATGTAACTTGAGCTCACCATGTATTTATTACACAGAATTGAAATATTTCCAGGCACACAAATCTCTGTATAGCTAATATAATTTTCTACTGTATCATAATAAATTCTGAAACTAAAGAAAGGCAATGAAATAGCAAGTAGATTTCACAGGGCATTTGTGATAGCTATTAACACAGTTTAAACTCTTCCTCTATATTGCACTTCTCCACAAACACTTAAGCAACCAGTGTTTTCTGGAAAACTGGTATTTTTTGGTGTTATGTGCTGAAAACTTTTGTTTCTAGGATTTAAAGGAAAAAAAAAAGGCAAGACAAAATCAAAAAAGGTGAAGATGATCTTTTTCCTTCAACTAAGTCCTCTACACATATCACTTTCCAGAGGGGTGGTTTTCCCTGTTAGTGACTGGCCTGTTGCAGCACACTAGCTATCACTTGCATTGCCACAGGCTGTACCTTCTCCAATCATTGCAGCTGAGATATCGTTTTGCTTTATTTTTTGAGGGTTGGCTTTGTCTCATTTATTTAAGTGCTCTGCCTTCATTACTGATTTTATTACCTCATGTACCTCACTACTAAGTGAGGTTACTTAGTAGTGTCCTAAGGTGAAGTCTTGCCTCTTCCTGGCATTGAAGACTTCAGATGAACACACATCTCTTGTGAGATGTTTGCTGGTGGCCTGGTAAGAAATGTAGTTTACTTGTGATGGACAGTTGTAAATCCTTCTGTTGTCAGCAAGGTGCACCTGTGTTTCACTACCACTCTTGCTGCTGTTTAACATGATTAGGTTTTGGAGTATCATTTTCAGAAGCGACAAATGATTTAGAGAAGCTGAACTCACCATGATGTATAGCAGCAGTGTAGAGCTGCTCAGAAGGACAAGGTTTTTTAAGACCAGACACAACTGTTGTTATTCCTAGGCAGCTTTTTGACACTGCTGGGTTCAGGTGCTCCAGTGTGTTGTTGCCCTATATTCTGAAACAAGCCAAAGGGAAAAAATGCTTCCAAATGGACGGCACTTCTTTGCTTAGTTTGGATACTTGAGTCTATCTGCTTCCTACTAGTGTGTGTCCATCAAGACAAAAAGTATGAGTCTTTAAAATGAATTGTGAGAGCCTGACCATTAACAAATAAAAAATTTATTGAGCTAGGGTATAGCTTTCAGTTTCAGAATTCAAGGTAATGAACTTGTAATGAACCCACCGTCTTCATCCCTGTTTCTACAGAGAGTGTTATTTTGTTGCTCTACAGCTCCTGACTTAGCCACAGTATTGTGGAAGGAGAGACCAGTTCTTCCACCTGGAACTGTGTTGAACATTTGTTCTCACATAAAGAGAGATACATTTCTGCACAGCTTACTACTGCAGCTGAGTGAAAAGTATGGACATTATGCCTAGTTGAAAGCATCATTTATCCTACAAATTCAAATAAAACTTGTGTTCTGTGTTAATATCTTATAATGCTCTTTAGTTAGCACTTAGAATAAGGAGTAAGAATGGAGGCTCAGGGAAGTCTGCAAGAGCACTGAACTTTGGATTACCTATGTTCACATTTCTTTCATAATGATACATTTCTACATAGTTTAGGAGGTTACCCATACCAAAGTCTTAGGAAAGAAGTCTCTGTAGCAGTGCATTATAAAAGCCACCTTACGATAAGCCACCTTACAAAAAGCCACCAAATAGTCTTACCTATTGAACCTTTGGGGAACAAACAGGAGGAGCAATGACTTCAGCTGTTTGCATTAAGACATTAACCTTTCCACTTCACCTGCCTGTGTTTCTTCTGTAGTCCAGTTGCTTTGGTTCTTTCTCACTTGCAGGCCTGCTAAAGATATTGAAACATGTCAAAAAAAAAAAGAAAAACTATTTCTTTTTACCTAAGAATCTGTTGCTGAAGGACATTCTGGTAAGTAAAAATGCTGATTGTATCTTTGCTTTTATTGATGCTCACAGAGAAGAATGCTGTCTGATGAAAGTTCAGTGGTATCTCCCCCAATGGAGAAAAGAAAAAACAAATTATTTATTTCCAATAGACTTTGGATTAATGTCTTTGTTTACTTGACTAGAATTGGTCTTATTTGTTTAGCATGCAATATAATCTGACATAGGTAATGTAAACTTTTGCTCAAGAAAAGCATGGATCAGTCTACAGGTAGAAAAGGAGCTGCCATATGTACTAGTGTTGCAATTTCATTTTATTTATTCTGTAATAAAAAATCACTTAATGAAAAAAAAAACATTTTATGCACAAGTATATTATAGGTGATCTTTGATTCTCTGGAATGTTTGGAATATTAAGCATTAATTCACATCAGAGCTGCATTCTAGATACTGTTATAATACTGCATATGTCTATTTGTCATGTTTTTGGTACCACAAGTTTACAACAAGTTTAGGATGTATAAAACCATTGTATTTTCCAGGTCTTGAACTCTTGTTGCTCACTAAATTCAGCTATTTGTCATACAGCTTTGTTTGCAATAATATTTATCTAGAAGCTGCGGTAACTGAGTCACTGGAGGAAGTTTGGGCCTCCAAGACACATGGGAATGACTCAAATTTATAGTAAAGGTAGTGCTTTCAAATTGAGCATTTTAATGTTAAGATAATGTCTTACTTTTTCCATGATAGAAGAAATGAAAAAAAAAATAGTGATAAACAGAGAGTGGTATCAAACACTAAAGGTTTGTTGTGACTTTTTCTTGTGTATCCATATTCTTACTCATTAGAGGGGAATGGTACAATGTGAGACCAGCTATACTAGCTGGTCTGCCCTGCCCCTAATGAACAGCCTCCCAGCTCTAGACCTCTGCAGCACATGGCACCATATTGTGAGCTAGCCCTCGTTTGCTGTAAACCAGCGTACTGCACATTGTAATGGTGCACATGGGCAATAAAACTTACCAGTGGTTAAAGGTTATGCCATTCCTGCTTGAGCCTTGCACCCTTTGGTGGGAATGAGTTTCTCAGTCATCAGAACTCATCTTGCTCAGGGTATCAGCCTGGCCAGATGACGTGGCATTCCTGATTTTATGCTTGCTTACTCAAATGACTTCTGGGTCTGAAATTATGACTACATGTTTTTTTCTGCCTTTCATCTTACATCCTTGTGTCTTCAAGCAGTGAAACATTTTTATCAGTGAAGGTGAAATATAACTTACGGAACTGATCAGAATTCTTAACCTTTGAGTAGCAATAAATTCCAGGAAGATAATGCTTTAGGTGGGAAATAATGCAGCACAAGGAGCTGAAGACAGGATTTACAGCTATCAGGATGGTGGGGGTTTTGTTTTGCTTATTTCCAAGAACCTAAATGGTTGGACTTACTTTGGAAATGTTTAAGAAATGCAGTTACATGCTTACCTTTAACTTTCTTGGGAAAAATGCTAGAAATAAAATGTAAAAACTACAGAAATTGCTAATTCATGTTGTGAAAATTATGTCAGTGAAGAAGCAACCAGTGCACTTCCATAAGGAAATCTCATTAAGACATTGAGACCACTGTAGCCTATGTGAATAAAAGGACCTCATTTATTTTTAACATTCAGGCTTTTCTTCTGGTTATACTTTGTATTTGAGTGTGGTGGTATGGATGGCAAAACGGTTCATCAAAACTACCTGCTAGCATTTCTGCCTTTTCCTTGCTTTTAGATTGTGATGAAAGATAATTACCATTCTCATACTAAACTTCTATTTATACTTAAACCCTGCATTGAATTACAGATCTTTTGGAATACAGAATAACTCTACTCTTGATTTATAATTTCATCCTGGTGTTTGTGTGGTTCCTGGGCCAGATTATCTGTAAAAGTAAATAAGTAGTTTAAAGTGGATATTCAGTTATGCCTCTTCATTAATTTTCTCTGTAGGCCCTCAAGACATGCTATTTTCAACTGGCAATTACAAGTATAATAACATGACTGTCACAAACTATGTGGGCATCTGGCTCACTAATACAGAGATGCAGCTGTAGATCCAGCTGTGTGCCTGTGTGGCTGAACATATTTTGGATGGCTTTTTTTGTAATGGTGGTGAGTGAAAATTAATTCATATACCTCATGTTGGTTTCGCAGATATGCTACCTCTCTCAGCTTGTAGTTTTGAAGTAATAACATGGATTGCTCATACTGGTTCAGTCATCCTGATGAGACAATCCAAATTTGTCCCCCAAATTGTTAATTAACTTTTAACAAACCAAATGCATTTGGTATACTCAGGTCTCATGTGGAAAATAGGTGAGAGGTGCTAAAGACGTTATGGGTAAAACCTTTTTTCTCCAGTGTTCTTTCCCCAAAGCAGAAAGACCAGCACTTCAGAAATGTAACTAAAACATGGTGAGGGGGCAATGCTTGACCCTGAGAAAATGTTTGCAGAAGCTTTTCTGAACCTGAACGAGCCAGATAGCATTGCATAATTGCAGGAGCAGACTTCAATATAATGTACTCTTTGTAGGGATAGCAATTCCTCTTGTCATCCACAAAAATTGACACATGATATTTCTGAGGTCCACACTGCAGGTACAGAAGGGATAAACACCTGCAGAAGTGCAGATGTCTGACAGTTATAAGATGCAGATGAAAACAGGTAATGCACACAGAAAATGCAACACAAAGTTTAAAATAAAAGAGGAGAAGAATGCAAAACTGCAAAAGAAAGGTCTTAGCTTAAATACTTCTTCCAAAATTACTGCAAGAGTATTTAATTTTCTTGAAATTATCCTGATTATTTCAGATGCCTTTGCAGGTATTTTTCATTGTCCCCTCACCAAGGAGGTTGCTGGCCTGTGCAGGTGACAGTAAAATGTCAGAACTGACTTGAGGCAAGAAATGGCAACAGGGTAAGACGTACCTTTCAAGGTGTAAGTTGATAAAATTGCTTCTGGGCTGATGTCCAAAAATCTTAAGTCTCTAAATCACAGGAAATTACATTTTATTAAGAATTTTTTTTTTATCACAAGAAAGAAATGTGATATCTGTCTTATTTTTATCTTCTAGATGAGCTATTTTATCAGATAAGTGATGCTGTTCTAGATGCTCATCTCAGAATTGATCCAGATGACAAGGTTGCCTGTGGTAAGTACAATACAGACAGAAAAACAGATGAATGAAGTACAACATGTAATCAATGTTGATATAATGTCTTTTGTTCCAGAATTCCTCCAATAGCTGGCTGCCCGTCAAGACTTTCACAGCCAGTAAAGAGCTCAGCTGTGGCACTCTGATTCAGAAGAGAAGGAAAAGGAGGACAAAAGCTGCAAAAAATTAACAGAATAAAGGAAAGACATAGTACTCCAGTGCAAACTAAAAGTTATGAAATGTAAGAAGTACACTAGGTGGTATCATGGACAAGTAGATTTATCAGGGTAGATGTTACTCAGGAATCTAAGAAAATCAGGGAAAAAGTGAAGTGTGGAAAGATGTATGTCAAAGCGCATGTCTTCACAGAGAAGTTAGGGCAATGCCCTTTGTTTACAGAAGGATAAGATCATTTGAATGTGATTCTGATCAAGGTGGCTTGCTATTTTGTGTGACTTTCCATTAGGACTATGCACGGATGTTGTCACTTGCAATAGAGGCTGTGAACATGTTGCCAAATTGCAATGATCTTGATTGCCAGAGAAAATGAACATAGAAAGGGAATGTACCTAAAGAGCTTTCCAAATGCAGTGATTTTATTTCTTGAACAAGCCACCAAGGCCATAGTTACAGCACAGAGGACTAGCTGCATTTCATGAACACAATGATCTAATATTTTTCATCTGAAACATCTCATGTTGATGCACAGATGTGAGAAGTGAGACGTGAGGAGAGGGTTTATCATATGTGTTAGACTTGATGAAGTTTGTATTTCAGTACTTCAGGCAGTTATGCTTCTAAAACTGCTGAATAGTTGAAGATGGTAACAGAGGAATGCTGCAAAATGTCAAGGAAAAATTTGTGCAAGACATGTGAGAAACAGGTGTGACATGATGACATAGACCTAGTAGATCATATTGTTGTACCAAGTTTTTTTGTTATTGTCTGCTCTATGTTTTTACATAAAACAGAAAGATTTGCAGACCGGATGGACTCCTGAAACAAACAACAAATTAAACATTAAATGATTCTGCACAAATCTTTAATGAAGTTGCACAGCTTCTTGCTCCAGGATCTTGTCAAAGATAAAAGTTTTTGTGGTTGCCAAGGACAACTGGGTGAATTACTGTAATAAAAATATATCGAAGACTGGTAACACCATCTGTTAATAAATTATGTTCCTTTGGCTTCAGGAAAACACTGAGCTGAAATTCTTGTATTTGGGGAAACAGCCCTACATACTTGATCTGTTCTTATAGACATCCGCTTCTGGCCAATGTGAAGATAGGATAATTGGCTATGACAGACCCTGAATGCATGCAGCTTTTAAATGTTCATATCAGCTAAAGAGAGGAGTCATTGCACAAAGACCCGTAAGTGTCCTAAGGCCTTACTTTGAGTTTCCCTTGTGATTAATCCTTTGTTCACAGAATAATCTTCAGGATCTCTCTGTAAAATAGCATACATTAAATTCTGAGATTTTACTGACATATTTTTCTTTTGTGTGTGGCAAAAACAGGAATGATTTTGCTCTGTGGAGGGATCACATCCCAGGCTATAGTAAATTATTAACAAATTGTAAGAAGGATCCTTAAGAGGATAGCATACCATGACTCTTCCAAAGGTGAGTGAGATGCATGGTGCTGATAATACCAATTGTGGATTAAAATGATGGATGGGCCATTCACTTAAGAATTGAACTTAATGATCCTTGCAGGTCACTTCCAACTCAGAATATTCTGTGATTCTCTGTGATTCCCCAATGAGATCCTACATGTGTTCATTCATGGGTCTGTTCTGTATGTGGCCAAAGTAATGTTTTTATGGTCTTCTGAAGAATAAAATGAAATGTGTATTCAGGCCTGGGAGAAGACTCACAACTGTTGTTGATATATATTTCTCACTGATGATATTGATGGAGCTATTTTAAGGTGGCATGTTTGTAGAAGACTTATTCTTGAAAGTGTCAGGTATCTCTTGCATTTCTGATGCAGAGAGCTAGTATTTGGCCAAATGTCAGAAGGTGGTTACATCTGTAGCTTTGTACAATGAAAGCTTTAACACTGACGTTCCTTGTCCTTGGGGTGGGCAAGCCTGTGACACTGGAAGCTCACACCAAAGGAATTCTTCATGTATTCTTTATATGCATCCTGAAGGAGTTTCCTTCCAGCAGCAGAACTACTTACATCACTACTCCCCTTCAGTCTTCCCTTTTCATGTATGATGTGTAGTTTTTCCTCTAATTCAATTGAATTCTACAACATAGTACAAGAAAAACTGAATACCAGTTTCTGGTAACATTTGCCAAACTCCTCTCCCAGGTTTAGTAACCAAACAGTTTGAACCCTAGTCAAAATAAGCAATGTCATAACAAACAATAGCATAATAAGCATAACAAGCTTTGGCAGGTATCTTGTGGAATTACCTGTATCCTATCAGTTTCAAAAATTCAAGTTTGGCTTAATAGCACTAACCTACCCACACCCTGAAACTGTTAAATAAATGTGCTGATTGCTTCTGTTAGCAATAAAAATGTAGTATAGGAAACTTACATGCATAGAATTTTAAAAGTTTTAGCCAAGATAACTAGATAATCCTTGAAAACTTCTCTAGCAATTTGGGAACTCTCAGGATTATATGAGATAACTTTACAGTGAGACTGGACTTTAACACTTGCACAGTTTTAGTGACCCTAGAACAACAGTATAAAGAAATCAAGAAGGCTGTCTCCCATGGCAAGACTAATGATGACATTTGGAGCAGGGCACCAGGTAATTCCAGGTACTTACATCTAGTTTAAGTACAAGCAGTTAAAATTAAAATGGACAGGAGCCTTTCTTTAAAAGCTACTGTGCAAATTGCAAGGATCAGCAGTTGAGCACTGTGCACTCTCTTAATCACCAGAAGTGTGAACACAGCCTTCACCAGTTTCAAGGAAAGTGACTTTCCCCATATTCAGCGGCCCCAACAGGATAGAGCAACAATTAAGATCAGTCAGTAAGTTCCTGATCTTTCAAGTCCTTTAGCCTGGCAAAAATTTCTGTGTCATTTGTGGGGATAAGACAGAGCAGTCTTGATGCGCTTTATGTTAATGAAGCCTTTGCAGTGGGATCTTGCAGATGTGTAAGGCAGAGCCATTCTGGGGAACCAGCCCCTGTTGTGGCTGTAATTTTTGCACATAAATGTAATTTTGGGCTGGTTGAATGTGAAAGGTATTAACTCTGGATATTACTGCTGTCTCTTGATAAGCTTGGGTGATTCTGAAGTACTATGAGACAAAGACAGGTGCAGAATGGAAAGAGAACATGGAAATGGGTGGCTTATTTTCCCATTTTTCCATGCAGTTCCCCAGTTTTTAATGCAGGGTTTGATGTTAGGCTATGCCACTGATGAAACTGAGGTAATGTATGTCTTTATCAGTCTCTGGGCACACAAACTGATTGCAAGCATAAGGGCTCTGGAATGGAATGGAACACGGCCCTGGGTCAGACCAGATGGGAAAACACAGGTTTGTACAGTATGCATATTACAACTCACTTTGTAAAGGTGAGAAGGAGCAGAAATCATTTACCCTGTCTGCTACTATATTAGAATTTATGTTTATCAAAAATGGTGCGGTCATTCTTGTGTTCCAAGGTGATGTGAGTTTCATAAGGTATGTTTGGATATAGGAGATATGTTTGTTTACTCTATCACTGTCTGAGCAGGTCTCTTCAAAGCAATACTTCTATTTTCCTTGTCTTCCCCTGGAGATAAGGAACATTAACAAACATTACCAACAATCAGGTTTGGGTTTTTTTCTGAATAATTACCAGCTGCTGACAGCTGTGTTGCTGCACTCAGTGGATTAGTCACTGAGCCTACTGTAAGAGTGATGCACTTCGGCTGTTTCAAAGACAGTAAGTTCTCTGTTTTCTGGGCTGTGAAACCTGCAGGACAGGAAAGGCAAAGCATTCATGTGCTGTTTCCAGAGCAGCAAAGTGTTCTACTCTTAATTTCTGTAATTTAGTGTGGATTAAGTTCACCAAGTGCACTTAATGTATTGCTGCTCTTGTTGCAATACCACATGGATTGTGACCCTGCCTCTTGTTAGGATTGTACAGAACAAGTCAACAGGCTGATATATGATATATCTATTCAAGCAAGTTTAAAAAACAGGAAAACAGAGAGACCACTTTAGTTTGTAAGAAAATGGGTACTAAGGATGGAACAATGCTGATTTACACTTGCATGTGCCTAAGCCATGTAGAAGAGAGCAAAAGGTACAGCCTATCATATGATCTACAGTTGTTCATTTTAGCAGGGCTCTCCAAAATTTATTGCTAATTCACACTTTGAAATTATGTTAACATAGCAAAACAGATTGATTAGCCTTAGCTGCTAAAATCAAAGGATTTTGTAGCTTTGGTGTCATTATTTTACTTCTCTGTGGCAATGCATGCAATACCCTGTAGTTAACCCTTTTGGTAGTGTTTTTACCTTCCCACAGTGAGTTTAAGCATTGACAACAATCCATAATTTTTCATCCCATTTCCTTTCATCTGTTTACATTTAGCTGCAGAAAATAACTGTGAGGTTCACCTTGCAGAAAGGTGCTTTTGGCCCTGAGTGATCATTTTGGCCCTGAGTGTTCATCGTCCTTTTTTTTTTCCTCACTAGTCCTTCCAAGTGAAAAGTTTGTAGAAGGTGGTCCTAAGGTATAGTACTTTGACAAACAACAGCCTATGCAGACTTGGACTTCACCACATGCTTGTAAATGTTCTCTTGAAATGTATGACATTTAACCAAAAAGTCTTTGCATTTTTAAGGAAGCTTCAGTTATTTCTACTGGAGCTTTCCTACTGGACAGTTGTCACCTAAACTGAAGCTATACCTGCTCGGAGAGCCACATGTACACATTCCTGGGTCTTTGTTTTGCTTCTGGAAAGTATTTTAAATAAGGGAAACCCAATTGTTAAGTTAAGTGCTAAAGTGGCTGTCTGGCAGTGTCTCTTCACTTCCACAATAGAAATCAAAACCAGAAATAACAATCTGATATCTACACTGAAATTACTCACAAAGCTGAATGAATTTCAAGGAATACTTAACATAATAAGTATCAATAGTCGTTAGAATTTAACAACTGTTCTGCTTTCCAGGTGTTGGCATTAGATAAGAAAGTCACTGCTATGAAATTGTAAAAAGTTATGTTACACAAAAGTGTTTGTGTAAAGAGTTCAAAAGGATTAAAACTATGAGGTGTGCTTTTAATCACACTGAAATAATGAAGGGATACCACATTAATTGAGAAATAAATGTTGGCTTTGCTCCCATGTTGCTTACTTGGAGATTTTAAAATAATGGATTAATGACATTTATCCTCTTTCAGGATGGAATTTCTCAGCATTCTGGAGTTCATTTATCAGCATGCAGTTGTCAGCTTTACTAATCTGACAGAGAGGCAGTATATTTCTCTTGGTAGAGCAAGTTAGATCAACTCATAAAGTAGTAGGAGGCAGACAAAACCTATGTAAGAATTTGGGACCATTATCAAGGGCACAGGAAGGAAGAAAGAAGGAAAAAGTGTAGTATCACTTGTGTCACCAGTGAACCATTAATATGAACTGAGCGAGAATTTCTCAGTACTCTTATGCTGAAAACATTGAGCTGCAGTTTCACTAAGCCCCTGCTTCCCATTTAGTATGTGTATCTAGGTGAAGCTTTTTCACCTTCTAGATTTTATGTGATCTGGTTTTGTCTCTCTAAGTTCTTGGCCTTCATCAAAGTGTTGCTGAGTGAAGACTTTGACCAATAACCCAGAGAGAGCACTTCATCATTGCTGATTTGAAGGGAGCATTTTTTTGGTCATTCTTACAGTTGTGCTGCATTGTTAAAGGTTTTCAAAAGTGACTGCAGCACAGATGGCTTAGTACATTTCTGAAGAGTACTCCAGCCACCTAGTAAACTCTTTCATTAAGCATGGGAATGTGAACATTGTGAACAGAGTCATATACATGACAAATAGAAAAGAAAGCTGTTATTGAGATTGAGATTGAGATGAAGTCACCTTCATCATAAATCTCAATAACCTAGTATGGGATTAGATGAGCTGTTTGTCTTGTGAATAGTTATTTGTCCATCAGGCTGATGCTGGACTGACTGACCAGAAGCTCATTCTTGATAGGTATGGAGGCTGGGAGTCCATGGTGGAGGTGCATTCTCTGGAAAAGATCCCTTCCAAGTTGATAGTTCTGCAGCATATGCAGCCTGCTGGATTGCAAAATCTCTGGAGAAAGCTGGTCTCTGTCGAAGAGTATTAACCCAGATAAGAGCAACTGTAAAAGTAATACATGAAGTCCTGAAACACAAATTCTGTCTCAGAGTATATATCACCATCACAGCCTCTCTCCAGTTTCAGAATTCTTTTCTCATAATAGAATGGGGCTCTTGGAATTTTTTAGAAGCCTTATGAGGGAAGCCAAAGACATGGGCCAGGATGGTCCTGAAACAAAGACTGCATTCTCAGAATGTTCTTTCTCTGACCCCTTTGTCATCCCAAGTCCAGGTACTTCTTTGCATCATCCTTGTGTTTTAGGTGTTCTGCACACACCTGCATGCCCAGCACCCTAGCCTGGCTGCACAGCACATTACAGTCATGGGAGCACTTCCTAGATGTAGCTGTTCAACTTGCAACTTGCAGTATGGTCATATTGGATGTAACTAATCTGTTTTAAGCTGCACTTGCAGTTACCTTAATTTGTTCCTAGTATTCTCCTCTGGTACAGGGTCTGACTAAAAGCAAAATTCAACTGTTTTAGAGTTTAAGCCAAGAACAACTTCCATTAGTCCTATATGCTCAGACAAAAAACAGTGCACTTCCTTGTGCATTAAATTTTTGATAACTAAGTCAAAGAAGTAGAAAGAGTTATTTTACTGACACTTTGACACTTTCACATGAACAGAATGTGACTATTAAAGCGACATTTGTCTAGGCAATTTGCAATACTAGTTTCTATAAATACTGGTTCTGAGTAGCTCCTATGTCCTAAGTAAGTAAAATGTAGCAGCAATCTAGCCAATGTTTTGCTGCAGTGGTGTGTTTAAATCTTTTTGCTTTCTCTGTGGAGCAGAGGAGAAGCCCACTGCATGTGATTATGATCCACAATGTAGTATCCAGATATTCCAATTAGCAACAAGCCTTCTTGCTTCAGATATTGTGCATGTGTTTGACACCTGATAGTTTGCAGTTTGTCAATAAAAGGGTAGATTGGGAATAAACCAAGCACAAATGAGTTTTGGTTATCAAATTTTTGACAATTTTTTTTTCGAAGGAAAGAATACAAGCTTCTGATCTCTTCGTATACACATTTTGAGAGTAATTTTTAACATCTACATCATTTATTTTTTAGTTGGTGGGAATGTTGTTATTCCAGTAATTCTCAAAGTCTCTCTTTAAATACCTGATACCTGAACCTGTCTCTAGATAAGAAAATAATGGTATTTTTAACAGCAAATTATGGAGATCTCAGATACTAGCAATGAAGATAAATGGGAAGACAGGAGACCAAAAAGCCAATGTCCTTTGAAGTCTTCAAAGGCCAGATTAAAGATTAACAAAAGGAATAATGTGTGAAATGGAAATGTAAAATTGATTTCAGCCCATTACTATTTGTGTGCTACACTGAAACCTTGCCAGCCTTCACTGAGGCTGGCAACTAAGCTGGCTGTCCTATGGATATTATTTTCATGTTAAGCACCTCTCAGAACAAAAGGAAAAAGTTGATAATAGAGGTAACTGCTGTCTAATTAGATGTATATTAACACAATATTATTTAGTGTTGCAAAGAATTGTCAGCTTATTGGTTAATGGCAAATGGATGTCATAATCTCACAATTAGCTAAGGGGAAGATAATCACCATTAGAACAGTTTCTGTAAAACAAAACAAAAGGAAAAAATCAAAACCAAGCCATAAATATTTGTAGAATTCAGAGTCTCCAATCTTTAAGGCATTAAATCCTTGTGTCTAGCGGAAACTGAAGGATGAAGAGTGGCAGTAACTGAGGATGACAAAAAGTACCTGTTTTGTTTTAAAGGAATATCACGTATGTCTGACATTTGACCAGGCTCTGAGGAAAACATAATTTTCAAACATAAAAGAAAAATAGCAAAAAAGATATCTCCTAACTTTCCTTATGGTGACAGGACACTAGAAAACTCCACCCTGATACATATAATAAGCCTTTCCTTTCTCTTAAGCAAAAGGCAGGAAGGACCGTATTAATTGTATTTGGGTTGCATGCTTGTATTCTACATCTATCATATGCTATCTGTCTCACCCCCTGTTGCCATCTCCATTTTCCATTATGGAACATCAGGTAGATCTGAAAAAGAACTGCTTGAAATTGTCCATAAAAACATTGATCTATGCCTTGGAGCTATTATAAGGTTTGTGTAATGTTAGTATTTCCTGTATGGAATAATTTTTAATGCTCTCTGCTGCAATTTAGTTATCTGGCCTATAACCTCAAGAAAGTCACCTTCATCATAAATCTCTAATTGATATAATTTTTGCTCTTCCCTCATTCATGCACCCAGTACAATATACAAGAACCAATTGATAAATTGGGTCACAAAGTGTACTAAGTAACTCAAGTAAGTTAAGACCAGCCTAAATTACACCATGTATATCTACCAGTAACCCTAGTAGTGAGCTGTTGCATTTCATTAGCCAGGTGGTAGTGAGCCTGGTGAAGCAGAATTCAAGTTTAACATTAGACATAGTTAGGCTTTCCAGACTGTTTACAGGGTGTGTAAGGCTCCAAATCTCTGCCTTATGTGAAGTGCAACAGAAACGTTGGCTCTTGCTGAAAGAAATGTTGGGCTCTGCACCTTTGAAATTCAGGTGGAAACAATTTGTGAGACAGCTGAAAGGCTTTGGTGCTTCATGTCACAGTTTGGAGTCAACAAAACCTAACTAAAAAGGAATTGTTTCTTAAATGCTCTCTTAAGGTCCAAACCGCTGTAATGAAACTATTGTAATTGAGCTACTGTATAAATTTAAAAACCAGAATAAGGTCAGCCATGAAATGAATGTTCTTGAAGTAAAAATTCACTTGTGATTAGAAATTTCACTGAGGCTACCATGCAACAAGACAGAACATGCGATCCCAAACTTATTAACACTGCCTTTTGCAGCCCACCATTTCTGGAATACTTCTGGGCCTGAAATAGCAGGTCTTTTAGACAAATACAACCCTTACATTTAAAGTAGCATGGGAATTACTCTTTTCTTTGAGAGAAGAAAGGACTGGAGGCGATGAGCAGATGAGTACCTGTCCTTATCAGCAGCTACCAACTTACAATCCAGTGAGCTGTAATTTGACCCTAGAATTTTTCACTCTTTTTCTCTCATTTGTGACTAACTCATATGATTTTTAATGTAAACTTCAAGGCAACAGAACTTCTTGTCTTTTTGTAGTATGGCTTCCTGAGACCTAAGGGTATAGGTTCATCTTCTCAGTCCTGAGTAATTTCCTAATCTCTTTGCTGATTTTCACCAAACCTGATAGACCTGGACCTCTAAGACATTTTTTGAAATACTCAAGTAACGGAAAGAAACACTATCTCTTTCCACTTTTAAGGGAGCAACCACATTGTGAAAATTACTTGTATTTGATTTCTAACTTTCCTTACTGTCTCCTTACAGTTTTAATGCACACAGCTTTATCTAGGAGATATTCACAATTAAATCAGCTTTGATTGGGTAACGTGAATAATTTAGGCCTTTGATGTGATCAGACATTAAAATGGTTGAGGATATTGATGCCATTTCTATTCTGCCAGGGAAGTCCACTATTGCTTACTCAATTAACTTCGTACTGAAGTGGACGAAGTGGGTGAGGTAGCTTTAGGAGCTCCCCGTAAGAGGAGAGCAGAAATAGCACAAATTGCTGTAATTATTTCAGCCAGAACTTCCACGATGACAGCTTTAGTTAAGGTGCTTCAGTTGCATTTAAACAAATCAGTAGAAACACCCATTTCTGAACATTGGTCATTGTAATCCTACATATACATATGCAGTGTTATTTGTTTGCTTTGAACATTATAATTTTGTAGTTGTATCATTGAAAATTGATGAACTCCTATGTTGTGATTCTTTTATTCATTTATAGTCATTCTATTAAAATTGAATGTTCCATGAATTGGAATTGGTTGTATAAATTTTAAATTAAGTTTATTTTGGCCACTTCTGAAATGTAATAAAATGTAAAAAACACTTGGAGGACATGATTTTCCTTTTACTTTTCTGGCTGAATGCTGAAAATGCAGAGAGGGCATTCAAAAACATTTATCTTCTCTTTAAGGACTAGAGAGGATGAAAATGCTTGAATATCAAAAATAGCAATTCTGGCAAGCAAATGTATCATTTAATTGGTAACTAAGACACAATGTTGGAAGGCTATGACTGCTGTAATACCAGGAAATTTTAATAAACAACTAAGCAATACAGATACCTTGCCCCTGTTAACAGAAAGATAAAGGCTCCAGTGGTAAGTCTAACCAAATGCAAGTAGCTGATTATATTCTTAGTCTCAAGCAAGTTTTTAAAAAGCTTCTTCCTTTGCAAAAACTGATCAATCCCCTGCTCCCTTGATAGACCAGAGCTGAAGTGAGGTCACCATACATCTGTACCTGCACTTTACCTGTCCTGGCACAGTTAACTTGATCTAGCACAGGAGTGCTGCAGTCAGTCCTTGTGACCTATACATGAGGCACATTTTTCTTTTAGTTTCACAAAACTAATTTCTGTGATTCTTTTGTGAGCAATTTTGCATTTTTTAAAATTTAATGACAAGTTTTGTTTCTCATCACAGGACCCTGGACCCTATAATTGCCTGAAAATAATCTATTTTATTTTGCATATGACCACATTGGCATAAAAATCTATAATTAACCTTTATAAAAATTTGTTCAAATTGGTACTGCCTAAGAAATGGTAATGTAGCTTGGTAATTCTGAAATGTCAGAGTAACTTCTACTTTTAGTAATGTAGGGGAACAATGTTTAAATGGCAGGGGATTGCAGAAATGACCACACAGTAAAATGACTATAATGACTTTTGAAAGAGAGTTCAGTAAATGGGCTTATAGTCTCAATTTTACAGCTGTCTCAATTGCAGCTAGTATCAATTTTACTGTCGTAATAATTCACCCTTCCAAAGTGAAACACTGATGCTTTGGTTCTCATAAAAGAAGACCATTTTGATAAAAAGTCTTATGTTAAATTTAATAAAGAAATTATTTGTTCAATTGAGGTGTCTGTTAAACATGGCTTATCATCAAACAAACAAACAAGTAAAGCAATACCACCCAAAAAACCAACAGTGTATTTCAGACAGTAAGAACACATGCCTGAAACACTTCGTTCACTTTCCTTTCTGGCTTCAAAATTAAAGACCTTTTCTTCAAGGAATTGGATAGACTCCAAATCTTTCTTTCCCTTGTCATTATTTGGTGTTTTAAGGAAGTCAGGAGCACCAATTGCACAAGAAATCCCTAACTACAGACTGGAACAGGTACAGTGCACATTCAAACTCCAGAGACCCTATCCACAAATTTCAGTGAGTTTTCTAATAACCAGTAAATTAATTTTATTTATACAGGGTAGCTAATTTGCCCTATATAAAATTTTCCTAAAGAAGAGCAAAAAGATAAAGAAGATGCCTTGTTTGAAGCCAGCAAACAGAGAAAAGATACATCTGCTTAATTTGTCTCTTCCAAAGCTAGAGACAAAACTATTGCTCCACAAAACCAGTGAAGTAATTTTTTTCGAACCATTGGCATATTTTCCTGTTATCAGAAAAGAATAACTTAAACTGGAAACTCAGCTATAAAGAAAGGGTTCCCAAATCAATAACAGCAGTTATTTAGTGAAATTAGAATGTAGCATTCATACATAGAGATAAATTGAAAAATCTCTATTTCCAAATGTTTCAAATACTGCTTTATTAACCTCATTATTTTAATATCAAATGAATAGGGTCTTATTTGAAATATGTGGCTAGAGCACATTATAAAAATCTCCCAACATATAGCAGGTGATAATCTGCATAAGAAAAAAAAGTACATCAGAAGAACACAACACTTCATTTGTATTGCAACAAATACAAAAAGTAACATGAACAAAAAATGTGTGCTGCACAAAATTACCTGGGTGTAACACAGAGGTAGTACTGGCTGTTCACTTCCCAAATCTGCTGATTTTTGCTGGATTGTGTGAGGCAGAACTAAGCCTAAATCTTTCAAAAGGGTGCAGTTTCACTCAGACCTAGGCTAGCCAATTAGGAAAGTAAATGACTGGTCAGAAGTGCCAGCTTGGCTTTAAGTGTGCCTTTGGTATATTTGTGATCTGAGAAGAAATGGAGGGTCTCTGCATGCAAATCAAAGATACTAAATTAAGAATGGTCAAGCCTCTTGTGTTTGCTTTGTGTGAGGATTAGTT